>NW_004443940.1:36005929-36027969 GCF_000243295.1 Trichechus manatus latirostris | reverse complement strand
GGTGGAGGTGGTGGAGGTGGAGGTGGGGGTGGAGGTGGAGGTGGTGTGTGTGTATGCACACATGGGGAGGAGTGAATGTGTGTGTGTACATGTAGGGAGGAGTGAATGTGTGTGTGTGCATTCACTTGGTGAGGAGTGAATGAGGCTGGGCCTGAGAAGAGCACTATGTATTCTTTCAGGCCATGTCCTTAACAGGAGCACCTTCAGGACCTGTATGGCTGACTCAGCCATCTCAATAGACGCCCATGTCCCCACCCCCTGAGCTCCAGGCCCCTTCTGCCTACCCTTGCTCCAAGTGTCTCCAAGGCCAACCTAGAACCTTGATACCCCTCAGCACTGTCCCCCCTTACAACCCTTGAACTGTCTTCCTGTTTTCTGACCCAACCTCTTACTCCGCAGTTCACTCCTGTTTTTGCTCCCACCCAAACTGCCCCTGAATTGCATGGAGACCCCAGTCATGGCCATGCTCCATTTTCCCCAGATGCTCAGCTCCTTTCTGTATTCACATCCATTCCTGGCTCCCATGGCCTTTCATTTCTAAATCTTTGCACCATCTTCCTTGAATCTCCTTCTCCCTTGTTCTCCCTCAGCACCTGCCCAGAAAAATCCCAAACCAAGACCAATCCAGCTGGCCCACTCCCAGAATGTGGAACGCTGCTGAACAATGCCACACTTGTGTGCAGCTGAAGGTCACTGGCTGCAGCCCCAGCGGGACCAGACCCCGGCACTGAGCATGCCCCCCCTGGCCCCAGAAACCCACTCTCCTACACTCTTAGCATCAGCCCCAAATTCTGCCCTCACTTTCCCTTCTGTCTGCAAACTTCTTCACCCCTTGCAGCAAGTGACCTTGCCCCAAAGGCCTCTGGCACTAACTCCTGTCATGCCTCTCTTTCCTCTGTCTCTTCCTTACCAGAAGTTTCTAAGTCTAGTCTCTGGATCACATTCCTCCTCCTTGTCAGAACAGGTAGTCTCTCAGTCAGCCTGTCTCTCACTCTTTTCTTCAGAAACAGACGAGTCCACTGAAAGAAAATTTACCAAAAGCCAATTCACACAACAGTGGCCAATTTACAAGAAGCAATGTGTTAAAAATAAATTTGTCAAATGATCAATTTCACAGACTGCCAAATCCCCAAAAACTTATTTCTATTAATTATTTGCAAAATGTGCTATAGTAGGTGTGACATTGAAAGTTTCAAAAGCCTTTGAGGACTTTCCCCCTACGTGCTGGTCTTGGTGAGATCTAGTCAGACGTTGTAGTTTTGGCTTCCTTACCCCTGTTGTGTACTGGACTTGCAGGCATGGGGTGACATTTCAGAAGCTGACTATTTCTCAGTAGTTACTTGTGAAGGTTTTGGCAATTCATGAGGCTTTTTTTTTTTTTTAAATCGTTGGTTTGCAGCAAGGATGGTTTTGCCTTCAAGAGCAATTTTGTACCAATTTGCATCTTCTCTGTGTTTTCAAAGCGGTTTGGCAGTCAGCCAAATAAAAGATTTTTCTGCATGTTAATTTTCATATATCCATAACAATTTCCCCAATGTCAACATCCCAGCGTGGAGCTGTAGACCAATTTAGACACGCGTCTTTAAAATCAGAGTTGACAGTAAATACAGCTAAGGGGAAACCCATCTACCGACACCAAAAGATACTATGCATTCAAAGAAGCGTCCCGCTCTTCAGATATGGAAACCTACATAAAACCAACATTTTCCAGAGAAGGACCGAGAAATCTATGGCAAAACGGCTGGTGAAAATCTACGTGACAGTTTCTAAACCAAACTCAACTGTAAAACGTCAGTGAGATAGAAAACCAAACCTACAGGAAACCCTCACAGCTGAGACACCACGACACACAAATGACTACGCTTTTTAAGCTAATTAACCAAAACAAGTTTCTGGTGAATTCCAGGAATCAGTCATCAGGAAAAAGATCCTTTAGCAAATGGATTTTCAACTAACTGGCCTTGGGAAAATGGTGATTGGTTGTTGGACAAATTGACTCATTTCTTCAATGTCTCCATCTTTCCTACGTCTTTCCCTTTCGTCCGAACATCAGGCTGCAGGGGCCCCCAGATCTGCCAGCCTCACACAGTCATCCTTTCTGTTAGAGCCAAGGAAATGGACAGCACCCTGATCACATTCAGTGGGACAGGAAACTCTACCTCCCGGCACTGATTCTGGGAGTGCTCTGGGGAGCACTTTTGACCTGGGCACCTACTAACTTCTGAGGACAAATTCCCTTTTTCATTCACATTTTATTCCTAGAAGTGTTTTTTTCTCTTTTCTCCATATTGATTTAAGATCCCTGGTCCCTGGGTGGCACAAACAGTTAAATCCTCAATTACTAACCAAAGGTTGGCATCTTGAACCCAGAGGCACCTAAGAAAACAGGCCTGGTGATCTGCTTCCGAAAGGTCACAGCCTTGAAAACCCTATGAAAAATACACGGAGGCACCGTGAGTAGGAATCCACTTGACAGCAATGGGTTTGATTTGGTTTGTTTGGTTTGGTCTCTAATTTAAACCCAAACTCCACAGAAGGGATTGGGTGTGGCTGAGTTTTACTGAGGTTTGGGATTACACAGCCAAACAGGTAACTTAACGTGGCCTCTTAGTCAAGGCCGCTTGGTCGAGCCCTGGCCAGTCCCGTCTCCAATGTCCTGTCACCTCTTTTCAGGTGGGCTCTTACACCTTCTACTTTTGAGGCCCTTCTCCTTTCTTCTCCCTCTCCCTCCTCTCTTTGGTCCCTCTCCAGTCCCTCCTGCTCAGGTATTTTGTGGAACACCTCTCACTTGGTCCTGCCCTTTACTTCCATACACTGCTGAAAACGCCTCGCAGAGCTCCGGATGGTGCTGCGCCCAGCAGAAGAAACTATACCGCTCCCTGGCTGCTGTGTTTCTATAAATGGCAATTTCAAGAAAACCCCAATACATCAACATGCACTGGAACCTCTTCCATCTTGCAAAAACTTCTCTCTTGACCTCATACTTCCCACTCATCCCTACTTCCTTTAACAGCCAAGCCTCACGGACCAGCTACAGATCCCACTGTCTTCCTTTGTCACAACCAGCGGACACTTCTTGGAATTTTTCTGATCAGCCTTCTTGCAACATCTGACCTTCTTCCAGAAATCCTTCTTCCTACAACCACCCTGGCCAGGGCTTCTCAGTCTCCTTTGCACTGTCCTGTTCTCCTGTTACCCTCTTCCACGTCTGTGACCTCAGATGGGGTCTTAGGGCCCTGGGTGGTTCCACTCACCTCTTACATACTGGGTAGAGTCTTAGGTCTTTGTTCTGGGCTCTGGTCAACTCAAGACAACACTCCGCATCTCCTGAGTGCCTGGATCTCAACACACGCAAAACTGAACTCATCCTCGTGCCCACAAGCGTGTGCCCATTGCCAAGTCAGGAACCTGGGAATCATCTTACACCCTCCCTTCCCCCCACCCCCACCGCCAACTCCAAGTCCAGCAGGTCCTCCTCTGGAAAGCCTCTGAGAGACCCACCTTCCTCCCCACCCTCACTGCTCCTGCTTGAGTTCAGGCTCTCATTGTTTCTTGTTGGGGGAAGACCCTAGCCTCTGTCTGCTCTTTTTCTAATCTACGCCCAACGCAGCTGCAGGGTGAGCTTTTCTAAACACACATCTAGCGATGCGCCCCTCCCTTTCTTTGCCCAGAATCCTTCGTGCTGTCCAGAACTTTCAAGATAACATTTCAAGTCTTTAGCTTAGTACATGAAGCAATGGTAATTGCGGGGTAGAATTTTTACCTTCCATGGGGGACACCCATGTCCAATTCCTGGTCAATGTACAGTCACCACCATCTGTCAGTGGAGGACTGCATGCTGCCGTGATGCTGTACAGGTTTTGGCAGAGCTTCCAAACTAAGACAGACAAGGAAGAAAGGCCTGGTGAGGTCTGATCCTGTTGCGCGTGGGGTCTCCATGAGTTGGGCGCCAGCTTGATGGCAGCTAACAACAGCTGAGTACACGGGGCCATTTGTAACTTAACATTTGCTTCTCTCTCCACTTCCAAAACTCAGTTCAGATGCCAAGGCTGTCCTCTGGGAAACTTGCCTTGATCCCACCCCTCTCAGGTCTTCTGCACCTAGGGAGCAAGACTCTCAGCCTACATTACTCTGACCATGGACTGCTGTAATTGTCTGTGAGTTGCTAAAGGGCAGGCTGAATCTAATATGACTTCATCTCTCCAGAGCCTAGCAAACGGTGGACATTCAATAAAGTTTTGATGAAAAGAACAACAAAATCTCAGACTTTTCTGCTCAGAATGCTGCAGTACAGACTTTGACAATATGTGAGAGGGAGAGTTAGGAAGCCCCAAGGGGAGCCCCAAAAGTCCACAGTGTGGCCAAGCGACTTCTGAAGGTGAAGGCAATTAGGGGCAGTTATAGCCTCTACTCGTGGGAAGACGTAGTTTTCATCATTCTGTCCGCCCAGGACTCTGCCGAAGGAGACTGCTACCTTCCAAAGTGAATTTGGCTCTGTCTCAAGGCAGGGGCACATTTTGTGGGTCAAGGCCTCCCCTTCTGTGCCATCATGCTTGAATTAGAGCAGACTATGGCCCTCACTTGACTTATCGTCTCAGCCTGATGGGCCAAGTGTAGTCTGTGGAGGCAACTAGAGGGGACAGGTGGCCCAGAGCCTTCTTTGGTCAGATCACCTGCTCTCAAGGGGCCTGGCTTCTCGGCCACTCCTTAAATGCCACTGACCTGTGACCAAACACAATCCAGGCGGGTCAAATTCTTTCTGAGTCCAGTGCCCTCAGGATATAGATGATGTCACCGAGAGGGCAGCCAAGCGCCATCAGGAGATGGTGCCTGGCACCCAACTCCAGCCCAACAGGCCAGCTCCTCAAGCCCAGGAAGATGGTGCCTAGCTCAGCATGGCAGGCTGAGAAGCACAGCCAAGTGTTCTTTGGAAAATTGGGGAGCAGCTTCAAAATAAAATCAAGCTGGCTCTATAAAATATACTCTGCGTGCAATCACTGGCTAGAGGTGACAGGCTTGCAAAGACCCTAAGAAACAAAAGCACAGGAACAAAAGCGGAGACAGCCGGGCACCCAACTGGCTGGAGTGTGATTACATAACTCACCTGCGGAAATCAGTCAACATTCACATTAGGAACCAAATTGAGATATCAGTGGAGAACGTTTCTTCTTCCTAATACGTTAGCTGAAATTAACATTTTAATGACATGTCCCGGTGCCAGCAAGGATGTGGTGAAACTGCTGTCCTTGCACACTGCTCGTGACAGAACACACGGGTGCCATCCCCCATGGAGGGCAATTAATCATTTTGTGCCAAGAACTGCAAAAAGTTCATGACCTACTCTACAAAGAAAGTAATCCAGAATATGGAGGAAAGAATCACCAGAACGTTAAAACCGTCATTTTGGTAGAATTTTGCGGCACTGAAATCACACATCATTTTAATATTGTGTTAGGAATTAACACGATGACTCTGAAAACAGTGTAGCAATATGGGAGATGCTTATGGCGATAACAGGGTACACAACGCACTAAGGACGACAAGGGGGTGAGACGACACTTCACAGGACGCAGAACACGTGCAAGCCCACCGAGATGACAGCCGTGGTTGGGTCTGGGTGCGGGACTTACGGGTGATGGCATTTTTCTTTTTCAAATTTAGTATAATGTGATACTACAATAAAAATATTGTTTTCAGACTCGAGGGATGCCAAATGGAAATAAGAAGGGCAAGTGAGAATACTTCCCTGCGGGGAAGGGGGCAGGAAGGAGCCTTATAGGAAGGGTGAGGTGACCTGGCTTTCTAGGGACTGGATTTTGCTTTGGTCTGGATAGGGCAGGGTTGAGGACTGGGCTCAGAGGCAAGGACAGGCCTTTGCTACCCAGAATTTTATTGGGATCCTAAAAAGTCTGGGGAGTGGCAAGCTGACCTTAACTGGGAAAAGCTTGAGGGTCTCCTACATGAGCTCTTTGGGAATCTGGCAGGGGCCCATGAAGACCCCAGAGGGAACCTAAGAAAGTGATGACATCAGCTCTGAAGACCCTCCCAGGAGTTGGTGAGGAAGGAGGGGAAGTGACGGGAGTGGGTTTATGAGGCTCTCAAGGGCAGTGACACCCACAGTACCTGGGCTCGGGGTCCTGGAGAAGGCATTCTAACCCTCCAGGGAGGTGGGGTAGAGCGTGGCTTTGGGGATGTGTTCACAATTTTGTCTTCAGAGAGCAGGCTTGAGTTGAAATAGTCACTGGGGCATCCTGGTGTTAGAACTTCATATAGCAAGAGCTAGCTGAACAAATGAATGAATGCTTGAATACATGAGGCTTTATGCTGAGCATTAGGTGCAATAACATGGTCTCCTTTGGGTCCAGTGTTGTTTAATAGGCAATCACTGTTCACCATGTCACTGCAAAGAACTCTTAGACACATCAAGAGTCCCATTTTCTTAAATGACCTCTGCTGAGAAAATCTGCCCATCAGTCAGAACACGTGTATGAGGATACCGTGAGCTCCTTAGAGCTAAGCCTTGGAGGATACAAAGACGCCCAGGACAGAATTCCATTCTACAAGAAATGCCCCTTCTACTTCTCCATCCCCACTTCTTGGGCCCTGACTGATATTCTGTTAGGGCCAACGCTACAAAATTACAGGCATCAGATTTGCAATCGGCAACAATCTATAATCTGTGGGTGCTGAGGGAGAAGATTCAATCCACAATGCAAGAAATGAATCTGAATGCAAATCAGGTGAAAGTAAATGTCTTTTAAGGTTAAGTACAGACAAGAAAATATGCAAAGTTAAATGGAAACCATTTCATCTTCATGATGCACACATTACACTCTTGCTTGCACTGGGAGTAATTTTAACTCCCAGTTTATTTGCAAATGGACAGAGTCTAAAACACTTTCATTATCGTACAAGAGTGATTACCCAGCTGAAGAGAATGTTCCACCCCACAGCTCATAAACTTCGTCAGGCTCCTTTAAGCTCCCCAGTCCATTGCTTTGCTGAGTCATTCCACTAAGCAGGCCCCTCAGACACAGCGCCCAGCTGCCATCTGCTCACCAGAGGCATGGAGGGCCCAGCTGACCGCAACCACGGAACTTCAGGATCTTGCTATCTTGGTTGTTTTCACTGCTGTAATTTTGTTGTCCTTACGTAAAAATCACAGTATTTACGTAAAATTATGTTTTCAGGTAAAAGTTTATATTTAAGATCATGCCAGATCTTCAAATATGGATAAAATTGGCATGATCTTAAAATCAGAGCAGAAAGGGCCTTGCTTTTCATCTGGCCTCTAAGCAGTTGTTAATTCTATTTTATAAGGAGCCCCAAGTAGCATTCTTAAATGAAAAACAGGAAGTTGCAGAATAACATATGTTATAATCCCAGTTCTGTTAACACACACACATCCACACAGAGTGGAAAATATCTGACTGGTTAACCAAACCATTAAGAATGGTGATCTCCAGGGCTGCGAATATAGAGGACTCTCATTTTCTAAAATTTGCTTTTCTCAAATGTGTGATTACTTTACAATGAGTTTACATTACTTGCGCCATTTAAATAAATAAAGATCAAATTTTAAAGATGACCAGGCACTAGCATGCTCTTTGCATGGGTAGTCTTTCTGGTGATGAAATAACTTACTAGTTGGGTTAATTAAACTCTCTCCTATAACAATTTTTTTCTCATTTTCTCCTTATTTTTGTTTTCTTGGAGATGAAGAAAGCAGTCAGTGTCTTAGTAATCTAGTGCTGCTATAACAGAAATACCACAAGTGGATGGCTTTAATAAAGAGAAATTTATTCTCTCACAATCTAGGAGGCTAGAAGTCCGAATTCAGGGTGCCAGCTCCAGGGGAAGGCTTTCTCTCTCTGTCGGCTCTGGGGGAAGGTCCTTGTCATCAATCTTCCCCTGGTCTAGGAGCTTCTCTGTGGAGGGACCCTGGGTCCAAAAGAAGTGCTATTCTCCTGGCTCTTGTTTCTTGGTGTTATGAGGTCCCCCTGTCTCTCTGCTTGCTTCTATCTTTTATATCTCGAGAGAGATTGACTTAAAACACAACCTAATCTTGTAGATTGAGTCCTGCCTCGTTAACATAACTGCCTCTAATCCTGCGTCATTAACATCATAGATGTAGGATTTACAACACATAAGAAAATCACATTAGATGACAAAATGGTAGACAATCACACAGTACTGGGAATCATGGCCTAGCCTAGTTGACACATATTTTTGGGGGACACAATTCAATCAATGACAGTCAGCATCCTCTCTAGAATACAGGAGTGTGCATTTGTTCTACCACTTTATTAGAAAAATTCCAAACATACACAGCAAGCAGAAGAGTATAATAACCCCTATGTACCCATCACTAACTTCCACAATTATCCACTTTCTGCCATTTTGGTTTCATATCTACCTCCATCCATCCTTAACACAAACCAAATTAATTTGTATGCACTTCTTTTATTTTTGAGCTAAAATTTACAAACTTTGAAATTCACAAATTTTAACATTATAATTTTGACAAATAGATACTCCTATGTAAACCTCACCCCATCACAATACAGAACATTCCCATCACCCCAACAAAGTACCCTTGGGCCTCTTCACAGTCAGTCCCACCCCACTTCCTCCAGAGGCGATCACTGTGCTGATTTTTCACCATAATTTATTTAGTTGCCTATTCTAGAACAAACTTCTGTATTGCTGTTTAACATAATATAACCATTTTCATTACAAAAGCCATACACACTTGTTAGAGGAAATATTGGGGAGGGAAATCAAAAAGTAGAATAAAGACAGATAATTTATAGTCACTCTACCTGAGGGGGAAAATAGTTACACTCTTGTTTCTGGCCAGTCTCTTTCTAGGTATCAATTTTGTTCTATATACCTATGATTGTTCTGTTTACAGAATTCTATGGCATCCTTTTTTTTCACATTATTCCCATAATAATTCCATGGAAGAGTATCACCTTTAAAGTTCTCAAAAAAATAAAAACAAACCAACAAACCTAAACTAGAAAACCAAACCCACTGCCATTGAGTCGATTCTGATTCGTAAGATTTTATGGGACCAAAGCAGAACTGCCCCACAAGGTTTTCAAGGATGTAATCTTTACAGAAACAGACTGCCACATCTTTCTCCTACAGAGAGGTTGGTGAGTTCAATCCGCCAACCTTTGGATTAGCAACTGAGTGCTTAACCACTGGAATTCAATACCTAGCAAAACTATCTTTCAAAAATGCAGGTGAAATAAAGACTTGGAGATGCAAAAGCTCAAAGCATTCATCACCAGCAGATTAAACTACAAGAAATGTTAAAGGGAAACCTTTCAGGCAGAAGTAAAATGAAGTCAGATGGAAACATGGCTCTGCACGAAGGAATGAAGAGTACTAGAAATGGTAACTGTGTTTATAAATATGTAGGAATTTTACATTATTATTTAATATCTTTCAAAGATAATTGAGGACTTCCAGTTCTGGTTAAGATGGAGTAACTCCATTCCTCCCAGGTCGTTCCTCTTAGAACTAAAACTCCCTGGACATAACACAACAAACACAGGAAGACTTTGAAAGCAGGGCTCCAAAACTTAATTTTTTCCATTCCAGTTACCCTTCTGGTTCACCAAAATTTAAAAAATTCGGTTCTATTCTTGTTTCACCTCATCAACCATGACTGAAGCGGTTTGAACCAGTTTGAATCAGTTTTTTCTCTCTGATCTCAAATTTATATTCTGCACATGGGTAACCTGGTACAATTTCATCTGAAGAATATGGCTACCAGATTTATTCCTTACATTGAAAATAATATTGTATTTTTATATCAACTCGAATTTTATTCATCCCAAGATTTTATAATTAGTTTTGAAAATAACAATATTAAACTATTTCTACACATTCATTAATAATTAAATCTAAAGTGACAGTGATGTTTAACCTCAAAACATTTAATACAAAGAAAAACAGAATGTAGAATATATCATTTTGAATTCTATTTTTTAAATATACTAGAATTCACTGCAGCACTGAGTCACTTTAAAAATAGTATTGTGATAAAACAGTCTGAACATACCATATGAGTATTAAATTGAAGATTTGAAATACTTTTTTAGTAGGAAATTCTCAACACAATAAAATGCACTGAATAAAAACTTAATTTTGATGTAGGCAACATTTCACTACTAACACTCAATAGTCACATAAAATTGATAAGAATTTATTCACAAAATACTAGAAATACAAAGCATGTTATCATTATCTAATATATCAATACATAAAAGCAAAGTGCAATAAAATATTTAATACTTTAATATGCACCCCAATTCTAAGCCAAAGAATTGCCATAACATTACATAAACATTTTATTACAAATATAGATTTAATTCATACACAATTCTACCGTTTATTAAGAAAACATAATTGCAACAAAGTGTAATTACACTTAACTAAAAGAATATCCTCTAACAGTTTTTCATTTAAGCTGTCTCTGTGGTCTCACAAGAAGAATTTCAAACCTAAGATAGTTCTCTCAACACTGACCTGAGGAGCTGGTGCACCCAAATCACCCTAGCAATTTCATAGAACTGGGTGCCATGGTTAATGCTATGTGTCAACTTAGCTAGACTATGATTCTCAGTGGTTTGGTAGATATTGGACTGATTGCTCTTCCATAATGTAATATAATGTAATCACTTTTATGATGAGATCTGTTATAATGTAATAACCTCCATAATGAGATGCTATAATGTAATCACTTTACATGCTGTGAGCAGCCAATCTGTTGAAAAGGGAGTGTCCTTATGGGTGTGGCCTGCCTTCAGTATATAAATGAATGTTCTAGCAAGACTCGCTCTCCCTCTGGATCCTGTATCTGACTCATCATCACCCGATCTCTTGGGACATGAACCAGCAGCCTGCTGTCTGACCTGCCAATTTTGAGTTTATCAACCCCTGCAACCAAGTGAGTCAGGAGAAACCTCCAGCCTAACATGTGACCCACAGATTCTGAGACTTGCCAGCCTCCACAAAAACGTAATCCATTTCCTTGAATTAAATCTCTCTATATATGTTGATGTATATATATTTCACTGGTTTTTCTCCTCTACAGAACCCAGTCTAAGACACTGGAGATATTGTGAATGATTTTATTCCCAAAATTCAAGAATACTTTTTTTCTGTCAGCTGTTTGTAAATCATCAAAGATTGTTAATGTTGAGTGAATATTAACAATACAGTTGTTTGATCTCAATTTGCCTTTTCTTCTTTTATCTTGAGAAATAATTCCACCTCATCAACATCATCATTTGAAATGAGAGTATTTCCTGAATTGCTTTCTTGTTACACTTTCAGTATTGCCCCTTTTCAGATTTTCTATCACTTCCCAAATGCTTTTTAAGTGTAATATGGTCTCCACCTTAAGTTAAGAACTAATTAGAATTAGATAACAAGAAATCTAGATAAACTGACATTAAAGTTTTCAATCAATGTGTTTCCAAATGTATTAAGAGTTCTAAATTTTAGCTTAGTTTCCACCCACATACCAAAAACCTCACTCGTGGTTAATTGCTCACTTTGCAATCTTACTGTCACTTCCTTTAAAGCTTTTAAAGTTTCCAAAATTAATTTGACATATGCCCATTTGTCATTAGAAAAGTAATAGTCTTATATTATTTTCAGCTAATATATCTGAAGGGTCTGTGAATTGTCTCACATAACATCAGTCATCACCTATAGCTGCAGCTGCACAGTGTTGCTTGGTGAAACAACGAGATGTGCCCTTACCAGCAGTGTGCCAGAGAAGCATTCAGCATACATGAGCACCAGATGCAAATCAAACATGAAGTGATTCGATTTAGGATCCATCCTACACTGGTATGATCTCAACTGATTGATTACATCAGATTAGATTGCATTGTGGAAAGTCATTACATTACATTAGGTTACATTGTGGAAGGTCATTACATTACAAAATTATCTTTGAACCAAAAATAGTGGAGCAAAAATAATAACGGTTTTCTTTTTGGGTTTGGGTTCAGAAAAACTTTTTTTTTTTTTTAATTCTGGTTTTGGTTTCACTCCAGCAAAAATTTTGAGTTTTTTTATTTCCATTTTCAGTTCCATTTGGTCTGAAGACCTGTTCAGAAAGTGAAGGGTAAAGCAAACTATCTAAGGATCTCAGGACTTGAACAACACAGCAGTGAATTCCCTGAGTTTTCCTTTTTTCTCCTACATATACTCTGGATAAAAATGTAGGGAAAAATAGACAAATCCACATTTATCATCAAAGATTTCAATATTATACTCTCCATAATTAATCAAACAAGTAAACATAAAATTTATCGGCAAGGATGTAGAAGACTTGAACAACGCTACCACTAACTGGCCTAAATTACCTAACTGACATTTATTGAATACTCCACCCAGAAACAGGAGAATACACATTCTTTACAAGAGCAAGGGGAACATTTTCCACGACAGACAATATTCTGATTAAAAAAAAAAACTCCAATAATTTAAAAGAATTAAATTTACATAATGTATATTCTCTGAAAAAAAATGGATTTAATTAGAAATTATTAACAAATATATCTGGCAAATTCCCAAATATTTGAAAACTAAATATCTTGTTTCTATATAACCCATGGGTCTAACAAGAAATACAAAGGAAAATTAAGCAGTGTTTTGAACATAATGAAAATGAGAACACAATATGTCAACATCTGTGGGAAGTCACTAAAGCAAAGCTCAGGGAAAATTTTATAGCTATTTAAGAAAAAAAGGCAAGGTCTCAAATCAATAATGTCAACTTCCTCTATAAGAAATTAGAGAAACAAGAGCAAATTAAATCCAAATAAGTAAGAAAAAAATGAAATAATAAAGATTAGAATGAAAAATCAATGAAATAAATAGCAGAAACACAGTAGAGAAAAATCAATGAAACCAAAAGCTAGTTCTTTGAGTAGATCAACAATACTGAAAAACCTCGAGTCATACAGATCAGGAAAAGAAGTATTTAAGACAAAATTAACCAATATTGAGGATGATACAGGTGACATCACTCAGATTTTACAGGTATTAAAAAAAAAATAAAGAAATATTGTAAACAACTTTATCCCTATAAATTAAAAAAACTTAGATGAAATGGACAAATCCCTTGAAAGACACAAATTTCCAGAGCTTACTAAAAAGGAAATAAGTAACCTGAAATGATCTCTATCTATGAAATAAATTGAATTTGTAGTTAAAAATATACCAACAAGAAAAACTTCGGGACCTGGTGAACTTAACATACATTAAAGGAAGAAGGAATAGCAACTCTCACAAACTCAGGAAAACTGAAGAGAAAACTTCCAACTCATTTTACGTGCCCAGTACTGTCCTGATTTCAAAACCAGAGGAAGAAAACTGCAGACCCATAACCCACATAAACATAGATGTAAAATTTTCAAAGAACATTTTAGCAAATTGAATCCAACAATATATTAAAATTATAATACATAACGACCAAATGGGATTTATCCCAGGAATGCAAGGCTGGCTTGACATTCAATATCTAATCAGTGTAAGTCACCAAGTTAACTGAAAAAGACACAGAAACTTAATAGATGCAGAAAAAAACATTTGACAAAGTTCAACAGCCATTCCTGATCAAAACTCTTAGCAAACTAGCAATAGAAGAGAACTCAAGGACATCTGTGAAAAACCTACAGCTAACATCGTATTTAATGGTAAAAGATAGAATCTTTTCACCCTAAGATCAGGAACAAGGCAAAGATGTCAGCTCTCACCACTCCTATTCAACGTAGTACTGACAGTGCTAGCCAGCACAAAAAGGTAAAAGGAAAGAGAGAAAAGAGGGGAGGGAAGAAGGGAGGAGGAAAGGAAGGAAGGAAGAGGCATACAAATTGGAAGGGAAGAAGTAAATTTGTCTTTTTTCACAGTTGACATGATCATACATGTAGAAAATTCTCAGAAATCTGCAAATAAAATACTAGAACTAGAATATGAGTTTATCAGGATTGCAAGACACAGGACTAAAATAGAAAATATCATTGTATTTCTATATATAGTAGTAATGAACATCAGAAATTAAAATTTAATTCATTTACAATAGCAACAAAAATATAAAATACAGTTAAATCTGACACAAGATAAGAAGACCTATACTCTAAAAATTACAATACATTGTTGAGATGAATTTTAAAAGACCTGAATAATTGGAGAGAGAGATTTTGTTCATGGGTCGGAAGACTCAGTATTGTTCAAATACCAATTTAGGGAGCGAAACTGATCTATAGACTCAATGCAATACCAGTCAAGCTTCCAGTAGGCTTTTTTCTGTAGAAGTTTAAAAGCAGATTCTAAAATTCACATGGAAAAGTGAAGAACCTAGAATAGCCAATACAACTTTGAAAAAGAGCAAAATTAGAGGCCTGAAATGATCTGCTTTCAAGATTTATTTTTAATGATACAGTAATCAAAACAGTATGGTCTGAGCATCAAGATAGACAAAAAGATCAATGGACCTGAATAGAGTCCAGAAGCAGGCTCACACAAATACTGTCCACTGATTTTAGACACAATTGTAGAAGTAAATCCAATGGAGAAAGGATAGGCTTTTCAACAAATGGTGCTAGAACAACTAGATATTCATGTGCCAAAAACAAAACTTGGGTCCATGACTGGCATTATATATATAGAGAACAAAACAAGTACATTGTAGATCTAAATGTGAAATTGAAAACCATATACCTCTAGGAGAAAACCTTTGTGACCTTGTGTTAGGCAGTGAGCCCCTAGATACGACACCATGCACACAATCCACAAAATAATAAATTGATAAATCAGACTTCATCAAAATCAAACACTTCTGCTCTGTGAAAGACAGAGAAGAATGAAAATACTAGCTACAGATTGGGAGAACAGTTTTGTGAAGCATATATCTATCTGATAATGGACATACATCCAGAATATTCATATTTTTAAAAACTCTCAAAACTCAATAATAGGAAAACACAATTTTTTAAAAAGTGGAAAAAATATTTAAACAAACACTTTACCAAAGAAGGTTACCAAAGTATGGATGGTAAACAAGTGTATGAAAAGATGCTCAACATCACGAGTCCTGGGGGAAAAGCAGATTAAAATGACAACATGATACCAATACACATATTATAAAACCAGTTGCTGACAAGTCGGCTCCAACTCATGATGGCCCCACATGTGTCAGAGTAGAACTGCGCTCTGTAGAGTTTTTAGTGGCTGATTTTTTGGAAGTAGTTAACCAGGCCTTTCTTCTGAGCCACTTCTGGGTAGACTTGAACCTCCAACCTTTCAGTCAGCAGCCGAGTGCCTTAACTCTTTGCACCACCCAGAGACTCCTCACATATTTTAGGAAGGCTAAAGTTAAAAGGACTGACCACATCATCTGCTGAGAGGGTGTGGAGGGACTGGAATGCTCTGCTCACACACTACTGATAGGAATGTAAAATAATACTAACCACTTCGGAAAACAGTTTATCAGTTTCTCAAAAGGTTAAACATGGTTCTACCATATGTCATTCTAGCTATTCTACTCTTAGGTATTTTCACAAGAGAAAAGAAAGCATAGATCCATACAAAGACTTGTACACAAATGTTCATAGTGGCTTTGTTTGTAATAGCTAAAAACTAGAAACAATCCAAATGTCTATAAACAGATGAATGGATGAACAAATTATGGTATATCCATACACAGAATATTACTCAGCAGAAAAAAAAAAGCTATTGCTAAATAAAACATGGATGAATCTCAAAATAATCATGCTGAATGAAGAAGTCAGACAAAAAACACTACATATTCCATTTACATAAAATTCTCAACAATGAAAAATCTATAGTGACAGAAAAGAAATCAGCAGGGATTAGGAGGGAGGCCTGGGAGGGCGGTAGTACAAAGGCACACGGGGAAACCTATGGGGGTGATGGGCATGTTCACTGTATTGACTGGAGTGATGATTTCACAGATATACAAATGTCAACTTATATTGTACTTTTTAAACATGTGTCATTTTTTGTATGTCAGTTATACCACAACAAAGCTGCTCCACAAAATAAATAAGGCAACAGAGGGTATCGAGACTGTGCTCTCAGTGACTGTACGCTGGCTGGTCTGCACACAGGTGCACCCAAAATCTACATATTTAACTGGAGCCTGCCTGACAACACCTCTACGGAATTCTGTAAATCACTGTGAGAAAGAGACAAGCAGTATGTTAGAAACCACCAGAAATGGCTGTTTCCACACACCTTCTTTTTTTTCTTCAGCTCTGCGTTGTCTATAGCATGTGGCTGCCAGTTAAAACCAACTTGGGGCTTTTCTCTTTGGTTTAGAGAATCTGAAATTTAGCCCTGCCAGAGTTAAGTTCATGTGGTGATTCATCTGAGCGGAAAGTACCTAGGGCTGACCGCAGAGTAGAGTTTCCTACGACTACATCAATGTCAGAACTAACCACTGTCTCCTAGGTTGTTTGTTAAAAAAAAAAAAAAAAAAACCCCATGGTCTTTTAAATAATTTTTCAACTTTTAAATAATCGATAAGGTGTACTTCCTTTCTGTTCTTGGTATTTCCTAAACTTTAAAGGTTTTCTTCTTTCACTCAGGGAGAACTTGGTCTCACCAGCGAATGATTCCAACATTATGCTCAGGCTCTTTTTCCCTTTTCTGCTTCCCTCTACAGACCTCCCACCCAACCACTCTGAAGGGTCTGGATTTAAGGGCTGTTCTTGGCATCCAAAATATGCCAGGGCTTGTCACTGGGGTGGCCCTGTCTGGGAACAGCCATCTAAAGCAGCAGTCTACTTCTCGCCAGAAAGTCTTGCACCCCTCCAAAGCCTTTCCCAGAATGAACCTACTGGGGTGACACCGGGGAGAGGGGCCAAGCACCTAAGGGCCTGGGTGTTGAGAAGCCCTCATTCCTGGTCTGTAACATCTGTGGGGAACCACTGGACTTTGCATCTATAGGAAAAAAAGAGAGCACCTACTGCATTTCTGTCTTGTGCTAAACCAATACTATGTCAGAGAATCACTCCAGCGAACTTCTAAGGTCGGTGTTGCCCCATTTTACAGATGAAGCTCAGAGAGGCTCGGTGACTAACGTGACCCAGTCTCAACAGGTCGGGACAGAGCAAGGATTTGAACCTGAGCCAGTCTGGTCAGAGAAGCTGCCTGCTTTCCTCCACTCAGCGCTCAGCTGCCTCCACTCCTGCTGGTTCACTGGTGCTTTGCGATCACCTTAACAGTCACTGCTTGCTTTGCTCACATTTTCCAGGGAATTGATACTTTAAATGTTAAGTCTCAAGATGTGCACAATTTCCAGTGACACCTTCTGGGGGAGCTGACAAACCTAGAATCAACTGGATGGCTCCTAGATGCTTCTGATGTGTTACACAGCTCTGGATAGAAGGCTGGGCCTCCTGAGGTGCCAGACAGCTGTGTTTTTATCCTCCAGATTCCCTTGTGGATAAGCCCGTTTGTCCATGAAGTCTGAGAGGCAGGCAGGGGCCTTGGAGGAAGGAGTTTTGACTCACTTCTAAAAGCAGGGCTTTGCAAAGGGGAGTGATATGATCAGATCCATCAAGAATGGAAGCTTAGAGACCACCCAGAGTCAACTGCAGTAATCCAGGCAAGAGACAATGGTGACTTGAATTTTAGTGATGTCAGTAAAAAATGAAAAAAATGGATACATCTAGAAATTGCTTTAGAGGTAACCTAAACCTGGACTTGAAGAATTCGATGTGGGGAGAAGGATAAAGAGAACCAAAGCTGACCCATAGGATTCTGTCCCGAGAAACTCAAGAAACCAAGACAGAAAAGAGTGAGGTAAAATCTGATTTGGGAAGATCTTGTGCCTTGTTTTGGACAAATTTGAATTTAATTTTAAATGTCTGTTAAAGTCTGAGTAGGTGATGGTATACATGAGTATGGACCCTGGATTCATCAGCATATAGATAGTGCATGAAGACAGAAGACTGGCTGAGGGCACCAAAGGAGTCATTGTGCATGGAGAAGAGAAGAGATGGGAAGGGAACCCTGGGGCAGGGCAGCATTTAGAGCAGAGACAACAGACATGGTCAAGAAGATTAAGAGAGAGCAGTTAGTGCAATAGGAGGAAAGAAACAAGTGTGTGGCATTTTGGAAGAAAAACCAAGGAAGTGCACCAGGAAGGAGGAGTGGTCAAATGTGTCAAATAAGATGAAGACAGAGGTGTCCACTGAATTTGATAGCAATAAATCATTGTGAGATGCTATATAAATGGTTATAGCTATACTATCTGAATGAATATTGCCCATTCTCCACACATTTAGTAAGCAACTACTATTATACCAGGCATCCTTGCAGACACTGGGACATAGAAATCAATGGAACATGGTGTCTGCCTTCAAGGAGTCTCTAGTGGTGAGGAAGAGAAAGGTGCAATAACCAGTGTTTTCATCGCATTTGTTATCCCATTGGTAGAGCAACAGCCCTGTGAATCAGTTACTGCCGTTACACCCATTTCACAAGCAAGGAAACTGAGGCAAGGAGAGGTCAAGTGTCTCAGATAGTCAACAACAAAGACAAGGCTAACTGTAACATGAAGCTTTGAAATAGTAATTCACAAAGATAAATAGGAAATGGCCAATGACCAGGCAGTTTTGACCAGAAGGACTGTCCATTTGAAATCCAGATGGGCTTAGGAAAAGCTTGATGCCTTCTTGCCCGTCTAGTACAGCCCAGATCAAATGGCTGCTACCACCCATCCAAGAGTCTTAGATGAAAACGTCTGTAGTCACTTCGTCTTTTTCACAAAGGGGCCAAAACAATTCAAGAGGAGAAAGGAAGTGCTTTTCAATAAATCCTACTGGAGCAACTGGATATGCATATGGAAAAAAATAAATCTTGACCCCTACCTCACACCACACACTAACATTAATCAGATGGATCATAAACTTCAGTGTGAAACTAAAATGATAATGCTTCTAGAAGAAAACATAGGAGAAATTCTTCCTGATCTTGGGATGGTCAAAGATTTCCTTAGACACAAAAAAGCAGTAATCCTAAAATTGAAAAAAAGATGAAATGTGGGGGAGGTGACTGGAAGGGACAGGAGGGAACACTCGGGGTAATAAAACTGCTCTGGATCTTGACCCGGGTGGGGGTTGTGAGGGAATACGCAAATAAAACTCCATTGAAATAAGATTTGCACATTTTACTATACGTAATTTATCCTCAGTTTAAAAATTAAATTGTAGAACAAAATAAAGAGGAGGAGAGCAATGCTCTTCCATTCTCTACCACGTGCCAGAGGGAGCTCTCCTACAGATAGAGGGGCCAAGAATCTGAGAGGTCAGGGAATTTGCCTAGGTCCACAGCCAGACTCAGAACCAAAGTCTTACTCGTCTTCTCTTCAGTGGTTGGGAGTAGGGTCTTCTCTACACTCAACAGAGCAGCCCAATCCCAGCTGAGTGGTCCTACAAGTGATGACAGATCCTCTGTAGAAATAAAATAAATTTTATCCTACCACTATGAATGGAAAGCTAGTCTTACTTGTCCTAATAGAAGATAACCATAAAAGCAAAAATATAACTATTAAAATAAAAACCATTTACCCTTATGCCAACTAAAACCATCTAGTGTGCCACACACCACATTTGGGAATTGGCTGTTAGTGACAGAAAGCCAGGGAAAGATTTAGGCAAGGGAATTGCATGATCAGATTTGTGCTTTTAAAACATCTGACGACAGTGGTAATGAAGTGGAGAATGACCAGGTCAGAGGAAAGGGCAGTTAATCAATCATCAATATTTATAAACCCTGTACAAATCTCCTTTAAAAACAAAAAAGCAAAAATTTCTATTTGCAAAATGGCGCTCTAGGCAGAAGCATCACACCATCCCTCCACAGCAAAGATCTGAAAAACTAAGCCGGACAGAGAAAACAACAATCCTGAAACCCTAAAATATCAAATGAAGAGATAAAGAACTCAGTCAAGCACCAAGTGGAGTGAGAAAACTGACAGAGAAGGGAGAGCAAGGAGAGATTCTTGCAGAGGTCCCCTACCAGCTAACGCATTGCGGATCTGCCATCTTGGACTCCTATCGGAGACCAGCAAACAGGGGGTACCAGAAAGCAGCTTCACGGAGCTTCCAGCTGGAGACAAAACAACCAGTAATTTGTGATATATGCTTTCCCACCCCCACCCTTCTTCACCCCCACTCGGCCTCCTCTGCTTCCTGCGGCCACAATCTCTTATCCGGGAAGCACCGGCTGCTTGGATTCCACCCACCTGAATGGGCTGTCTCTCTGAGTGCCATTTGCTGTCTGCTGGTGTTGCTTTTTTTCCGCTTCTTTTGATTTCTTCCTTACCTCTCACCACATCCCCCTCCTTTCGCTCAAATACCTGGCTCCGTGCACCATCTTTGCTTCTTCCTGAGGGGCTGCAGAGCTCCGGTAATTTGTGATATACGCTTTCCCACCCCCTACCCTGCTTCACCCACACTCGGCCTCCTCTGCTTCCTGCAGATGCAGTCTCTTCTCCAGGAAACACTGGCTGCTTGGATTCCACCAGCCCACACTAGGTGGCTCTCTGAGTGCCATTTTTTGGCTGCTGTTATTGCTTTTTTTCTGCTTCTTTTGATTTCTTCCTTACCTCTCACCATCTCCCTCTCCTTTCGCTTAAATACCTGGCTCCGTGTGCCATCTTTGCTTCTTCCGGAGGGGCTGAGGAGCTCCGTTCGAGAGTGGAGCTGCTTCCCGGTCTGGGCTGCTGTGCTGGTGGGATCCCGGGGTTTTTGTTCATTTGTTTGTTTTGAATTGTTTGTTTGTTTTCTTTTCCTTTTCTTCAGTTGGGAGCCCATTCTGGCCAGGCAGTGATGCGTGGCTTGGAAACTACCCCCTCGGCTTGCACAGACGTGCAGAGGGATCCCTGAGCGCATTTATTTTCTCGTTGGATTTTGTTTGTTTGTTTGTTTTTTGGGAGGCTTTTTTATTTTTTAATTTGTTTTGTTTTCTTTTCCCTTTTTGTCTTTCTTCATTACTCAGGTTCTTGTCTCTCTATATCTTCCTTCTCTTTCTGTTCGCTGAAGACCTGGTGTCATATACCTCTATGCCTTCTAGCCAGGCTGTACTGCAACACCTGAGAACAACTTCCCCAGACCTCATAGCCGCACCGGTGGGATCCCTGAGAGCTTTGCTGTCCTTTTCCCTTTCCGATTTTTATTTATTCATTCTTTTCTTTTCTTCTTCTTCCCCTTTTTGATTTTTTCCATTTCATAGTCTCTCATCTCTCCACTCCAACAACAAGCTCCCATAGCATTCTTTTTTGTTTGTTTGTATGTTTTTGGCTCCTGTTCCTCTCTCCTGTCTGCCATATCCATATTAGCTCCACACATAACAATCTCCCCACTACATACTGCCTACCTGCACCGTGCGCTTAACATCACACCACCAAGCAGAACAGGCACAGCCTACTGGAACCTTCCCTGCACTGATTACCGACCCACCCTGGTGGCTGTAGTAAGTGCCACAAACAACCCGTCCCAGAAACTCCTCTTCAGCTAGACCTGCCCTGCCATAAAATATCTGAGTGACTGACCCTGCAAATTGGAGACAGAGTGAAAAGGATTGTGCTCACAGATGAGCAAACAACAAAGAACACACAGCCCTCCTGCTCAGACATAGCCAAATTAAAAACAAAAGGGACGAAACAAACAAATCTACAATCAATAAACAAGAAAAGTAAGCACTGAAGGCCCCAAAGACAGCAGACAATATCAAAACATTTACAAAAACAGGGCAGGATGGTTTCAGTAGGCGTCCAAAATAAAACACCAGATGACTCTCCAGTGGAAGAAAATGCACTAGAACTACCTGATAGGGAATTGAAATCTCTAATACTCAGACTTCTCCAAGAGCTGAGGAAAAAAGCTGACAAACATGAGGAAAAAATAGACAAATTCATGGAAAATACAGACAAAAAATTGGAAGAATTCAGCAAAATAATGCAGGAACAAAATGCC
>NW_004443940.1:35989425-35999950 GCF_000243295.1 Trichechus manatus latirostris | reverse complement strand
TAACCAATGTCATAAAACAATATGTGTACTACTGTTTCATGAGAAACTATTTGTTCTGTAAGCCTTCACCTGAAGTACAATAAAAAAAAAAATTCTATCTGCTCATAAAACTAAATTCCACCTAAATCGAGCATCCCCTTCTAGAAGTTCACTATAACTAGCAACCTGGAAAGCAGGAAAATGACCATTTGATGCCAAGCATCATTTTATTATGAATGACCAGTCCATTCCCACTGTCTTCAGGTACCTCACCTTGAGATCTGGGTTCTCCAAGATGTTCGGGTGTGGAAGTGAGCACAGCTCTCTCCTGTCTTCTCAGAGAAGAGACTGAACATCACTCTGACTGTGACTTATAGTCACTTGGCTCCAGAGCACCCGGTTTGTCCGAAGGAGGCACGTCTGCCATCTCCTCCCCCCTTGGGGGACAGAAGCCCAGGCTCTCCCACAGCATCTGGTCCATGGCTGGTCCTTGGCGTCCCACTGTCTTCATTTCCAGCAGTAACAGAGCCTGCATCTCGGTAGGTGTGTTATTGCCATGACCCAGAGCAAGCCACATTGCCAAGTGTTTGTGTTATTTTTTTTTTTAATCTTTTGCTGCATAAGGAGCCACCCCAAAATGCAGTGGCTTACAACGCAGTCGTTTTATTGTCCTTCATGGTTCTGTTCCATGTGACACTGGCTGGGGCTCCAGTCACCTGTGGCTCAAATGGGCTGGAGTCTCCAAGAAGGCTCACTGCCATGGCTGGCAGTTGGTGCTGCCTGTTGGCTGGGAACTCGCCGGGGCTGTCCACCAGAGTAACTGAGATTGCTTCCACGTGGCCCCTCCACTTGGCCTGGTCTTCTCTAGCATGCAGGCTGCGGTACTGAAGCTGCCAGTCCTCTACAGCCTGGGCTCCGAGGTCCCGGAGCACCACTTGCCAGCATTCTGTTGGTTAGAGCAGTCACAGATCCGGCCCAGAGTCCAGGGGAGGGGAACTAGGCTCCACCCACCCCCGGCGGGGGCAAGGCATGTGCGTAGAGGGAGAGAAAGAAGTGATGGCTTCCATCACTGGGAACTATCACCACTTCGGAGTATTTGCCCTATTTTTCCCTGAAAAACCCAATAACATACATATCACTGTGTCATTTATGTCTGTTTGGGAACTATTAAAGCTCTTTCTTTATTTGAAAGAGCCCTGGTTGCGCAGTGGTTAAGCACTCAGCTGCTAACTGAAAAGTCAGCGATTCGAATCCACCCAGACACTCTGCAGGCAAAATGACCTGCCCATCTGCTTGCGTAAAGATTAAAGCCTCAGAAACCCTTGGCCTCCAAGTCCCCCCGGTTGTGCTCCACCCTGTAGGGCTACTGTGATTCGGAATCCACTTGACAGCGACAGGTGTCTTTGTCTACGATTTGTTTTCTACCCACTTCCGAAGGCTCTATGGTAACGTACAATGAATGTGATACTGTAATAGCACTGTTTCCATCAAAATAAAAGATTTTAAAAAGTAGAGAGAGATAGGAGAAACACATAATTATACATAAACCTTAAATAATGTAGTTATTGAAACTGGGCCTCCATTCCGCTGTGTTCTTGCATTTACTGGGAAGGAGACACCAACCCTCACCAGACTCATCCCCTGAAGGAACGGAGCTAGGACCTACCAATGGAGACGCTCAGGAGGCAGAAACTGCTGTTGACATCCACACCCTTATGTCTGTTTTTCAACAGAGAGAAACTTTTCATGGTGTCTTAGGGTTCTCTGGGAAAAAAAAAAATATATATATATATATATACACACACACACACACACACAGAGAGAGAGAAACGAGATTTGTTTTAAGGAACTGGCACACAGGACTATGGGGGGCCAGCAAGTACAAAATGCCTAGGTCAGGTGACAGGCTGCAGCTTCCAGTGGTCTTGTGTTCCAAAATTGGTAGGTCGGCGGTGATGGAGTAAGATGAGTTACGGCAAGATGTCGACTTATAATCTGGAGGCAGAATGCCCCCTTGGGAAAACTCCCTTTCTGCCGTTAGGGCCTTCACCTGACTGGGTGAGGCCCACCCGCATTAAGGAGAGCTATCTGGTTTACTCAAGGCCCACTGATGCAATCACCTGGAACTGCTTCCTGACGGCATCTGGACTAGTGTTTGACCAAACAGCCTGGGCACCAGAGTCTAGCCAGGTTGACACATAAAATTAACCAAAGGGTATTGCATGTGAAAATAGACTTGGCAAACGGTCACAACATAACGAACAATCTCTTAAGCGCCGATTAACGCAGATGCAGGACATTCTTCTCCAGCCCAGGCGGCAGGGTTCAGAGTTAAGGCTCAACGAGAAGTAAACCAGGAGGACCCACGCCCACGCCCAGGCCCCCTGCACACCCGGGAAAGCAGATCTCTGGGCATCGACCAGCTCCCGTGCTGCGAGCAGGTTCCCCAGATGACTAGTGTGGAGTCTTGGTTAAGAGCCAGGGGCCACGCCTCTGCTGAAGTCCTGTGTCCAGCTCCTGATTGTGGTAGAGTAGAACTGCCCCATAGGGTTTCCAAGGCTGTAAATCTTTATGCAAGCAGATTGCCGCGTCTTTCTCCCATGGAGCAGCTGGTGGGATGTAACAGCCGACCTTTCAGTTGGCAGCTGAGCGCTTAACCACTGCACCACCAGGGCCCCTTGCATGCATGCATGCACACATACATTTAAAGGCTGTACACCAAAATGTCCACAGTAGCTATTTCTGAGTGTTTCATTTTCTTCTTTTACTCATATGCATTGTCTAAGTTTTATGTTCGGGGTGTGCAAATTCTTGTTTACGTAAGGTTTTAGACAAAGACACCAGGAGACTTGGAGGAGCCAAGATACCTAGGGAAGACGACCGTCCGTGGTGTGGCCGCACACTCCACCCGTTCGGTGCAGCTAGGTTGCCAGCTGGCCCGTCTACACATAGTGACCCGAAAGGCCCCTTCTGAAGCCGGCTGTGCTTCCCTGACGACTCCAAGCACAGACGTTAGAGCACGGGAGACCCATCCCACTGGCTCTGACGATCAGGCTTGTTCTCTCATTGAGAATATTCTTGACGTTTCACATCCATGTTTTCTCAGTTAGTTTTCTGGAGAGAAAGCACAAGTCCAGGGTGGGCAGGTTTAGAAGTAGACGCGGGAGTGGGAGGGCCACTTAGGGGAGGGGGATAAGGGTCCTCCTGTCTTGCAGCCAGGCAGGATCGAGCTGTGTGGAGACCCTGGGGAGGCGGCTGGCAGACAGAGACCCTTTGCACCACCGTCCAGCTTTTACCTGCAGGAGAGGTGCTGACACACCGCGGCTTTCTGGGGCAGCACGGACGGCCACCTCCTGAAGAGGTTGGCGGGGGTGGTTTGGTGCCTTTCACATCCTGGCACCTCAGGCAGTGGCCAGCTGAGCCCTTCACCCTGCTTTGCAGTCTTCCATCCACGCAGGAAGGTCAGCCAGTGTGGGACTGAGCTGACGCCGAGAATCCAGGGAGCTGGGCGGGCAGCTGGGCAGCTCAGGGCAATGCAAGTCTTCACTTTAGCCCTGCCAAGGAAGGCATCAGAGAAGCCCTGCTGGACTAGGCTGTCCAAACCAAAGCCGTGCATGGAGATTGCCCGGGGGCCCGCCCCCGCTGATGCTGAACCGCACGGTCATCAGGCTGCAGAGAAAACGGAAATCTCACTAGAAGGTAACTTCCTCAGAGGTAGGGGCTTTGTCTGTTTGTCCGCTGCTGTCTCCTTGGTGCTTGGCATAGAACAGGCAGATGCTCGATAGATTCATTCACTGAGTGAAACAATGAACTTTGCTACTGATCAAAAAATGCACACTGCAACAACAATGTGGCATTAATTTGTCTATTAAATGACAAAAAACAGCTTCACGGAAAATACAAACCATGAAATTTCAGGGGAGCTGGCATGTATCTACCATGGTTGGCAACAGCTATTACTACAACCCTTTTGGAAAAAGCAGTAGAACAGTTAGCAGAAAAGTGCATAGTCAGTAATTCCAGTTCTATAAATAGTTGTTAAACAAATAATCCAGAAGAGGGAAAAAGTCACATGGGTAAAATGTCCACTGGAATGTAATCTGTAACAGTGAAGAAATAGATGCAGTTTGAGTGGCTACCAATAGTGGAATGGTTGGTGATTTGTGGTGAATCCATCAGATGGAGTGCAGCCATTTACAATGAGAATTACCAGGCCTGTGTAGAGAATGGAAAAAAAAAAAAAAAGCAGGATGTGAAATTGCAACCATAAGATATATTTCTGGGAAAAGCCAGAAATGATGGAGAGTTTTTCCCTCAAATTTCCTCTAATTTCTATCATCAAAATCTTTTTAACCAAAAAAGAGCTTAACCAAGGAAGACCTGCTGCGATGGCTAATGTCATGTGTCTACTTGGCTAGGCCATGATTCTCAGTGGTATGTAATTAGCCTCCATTTTTGTGATCTGATGTCATTATCCTCCATTTTGTGATCTGACGTAAGGGCAGTTTCCTTGGAGGTGTGGGCTGCATCCAATATATATGGACGTTCTGGCAAAGCTCACTCGCTTTCGATCCTGCATCCAACTCTTCATCCTCTGACCTCCGGTTCCCGGGACGTGAGCCTTCTGTCTGACCTGCGGATTTTAGGTTTGTCAGCCCCTGCAATTACATGAGTTGGGAAAAGCCTCCAACTTGATGCCTGACCTGCGGACTTAGGACTTGCCAGCCTCCACAACTGTGTGAGCCATTTCCTTGAAATAAATCTCTCTGTATGTGCTTATATATACGTGCATCCCTGGTTTTGCTCCCCTAGAGAAACCAGCCTAAAACACTTGCCTACATTACACCAAGGGAACAATGGTGATTCAGTGGTAGAATTCTTGCCTTCCATGCGGGAGATCTGGGTTTGATGTCCAGCCAATGCATCTCAGAAGCAGCCACTACTCATCTGTCAGGGGAGGCTTGCATGGTGCTATGATGCGAAACAGGTGTCAGCGGAGCTTAGAGACTGCCCCCCCCAAAAAAAAACACAATGCTATCAAGCTGATTCTGACTCATAGGGACCCCATCGGCTTTCCAAGGCTGTCAATCTTTACAGAAGCAGACAGCCGCGTCTTTCTCCTGCGGAGTGGCTGGTGGGTTCACTGACATTTTGGTTAGTAGCCGAGCACTTCAACCACGGTGCAGCAAGGCTTCTTCTTCCAGACTACATGGACTAGACAGAAAGGCTTGGCCATCTACTTCTGAAAATTAGCCCAGGTAAAACCCTATGGATCATGAAGGTCTGATCGACAACTAATTTCGTTCCGTCACGCGTGCGGTCCCCATGAGGTGGAGGTGGAGGCCATCTGGACTGCAGCCAACAACCACACAGTCCGCCGTGCGCGCAGTAAGCATGGACAAGACAGCCGGCGCAAGGCACTCACACGTGGACGCTGCCCCCGAGAGAGAGGGCTGCCGTCACCGGCCAGCCCCCACCAGGTCAGGTAGGACCACAGCCCTCCAGGTTTTGTGCCACTGGACGATGGAGCCAGGCCAGTTTTAAGGCAGGGCTCACGACGGGGGAAGCCGTCCTTGAGTGCCAAACAGACGGAGTTGTGGGGAGCACACTGTTCAACACCTTCTGATCACAGATTGGAGAATGTTTGCCAGAAAGCATTGCACTTTCTGATGCTGGTTAAACAACCGTGGTCGTTGGTTTTGTTGTTTCTTTTATGCCATAAACCTGTTGTAGTCAACATGTAAACCTCTGATGACGGCGACTATCGCTGTGGCCGGCCATCTCTCCGGTAGATGGTGTCGAGTTGTTCAGTGCACCCCCTGCACAGCTGTGCCCTGCAGCAACGGCGTAGAGTCCTGGAGGCTTAGAAAATCACGTTCTAGTCCCTGAGGCCTGCAGACCTGCCCTGACTCCTGCTGTTCTTCCTTTGAGCTGGGACCCCCCCCCCCCATTACAATTATGATAACTACCACCCCCCGCCCCCTGTGCTTTATTTTGCTTAAACTGGTTAGAGCATGGCTGGTTTTCGATAGTGAAACCCTGTACGCATCGAGACACCCTTCCTCTCCTAGTGCTGCGGCCGAAGGACAGTATCCAGCTCACCTACAAGGGGGTGAACGAAGGCTCACACCCGAAGGAGCCCGTCTGACTGGATGATTCAGCAGCAGGGTGGTGGTTCTTAATCTCATTTGCACACTGGAATTGCCTGGGGAACTTTGAATATCATTGATCCCCGACTCCCCCTCCTAGAGATTCAGGTCTAATCAGTTTGGTGAACATTCCAGGGCTTTGGAGTCTTCGAGAGTTCCTCAGATGGTTTATATGGGCAGCAGGGTTGAGATCCACTGTCGCATGCTGTCAGCAGCCGAGATCTATTCTGAACAAATTCAGACTAAGTCTACAGGTAGCGCGGTCTCTGCACGAAGATCGGCGGGAATCACGCCATGCTTCACTGTGCCATAGCAGGAAGCAGAGCTCAGGGAGAGGTCAGGCCTTAGGGCTTACAGAAACCAACAGGCTGGGTGCAACGTAACTCTCCATCGCTGCTCTGCAACCTTGGCAAGTCACTTAGCCCCTCTGAGGCACCATCTCTCTGTCTGAAAACTAGGGATGCTAACCAGAGTGCCAGCCTCAGAGGGTTATTCAGGTGTGAGTAAGACAGGGCAGTGGGGACCAAACACCTCGGGGAATGTGAGTGTGCTACTCTCTGGTACTGCCTGAAACAGTGCTGAAAGGGTGCAGTTACCACTCGAAACCGCAGCCTCAGGTCTGCATTCTGACGCCCCTTCATCCAACTGATAGTCACAGACCTGTACTATGTAAAACCAAAAACCGAACTCGTTGCCATCAAGTCGATTCCGACTATAGCGACCCTAGAGGACAGAGGAGAACTGTCCCCATAGGGTTTCCAAGGAGCAGCTGGTGGATTCGAACTGTCGACCTTTTGGTGAGCAGCAGTGGCCTAGAGAACAGGACATAGGGGAAATGGAAATAGAGCAGACTTTAATGCGATTCTTTCCCAAGCTCTCTACCTAAGGAGCTAACGAAAGTATATTATAGCAAGAACACATTAGTGAAAACTGAGGCCTGCCCTCAGAAGGCAGCCTGACCAGTTTGGAAGCAAAAGGCTCCCTCCTGGAGCCCCGCAAAGTTCAGCGCAGAAGAGTGACCGCGGTGAGGTTTCTGGGCTCCGTCTAAGGAGACAGTCCTGGACTCAACAGAACAGGGACACTGCCCCGTGGCCGGAAAGCGGGTCTCGGGTATGGTCCCGAATCCGCGCCTGTCTTAATGACAGAGAAAAAAACATAGTTACCATCGAGTCGATTCTGACTCAGGGTGACCTCACGTGTGCTGAGTAGAACTGCTCCATAGGATTTTCAAGGAAGCAGATCATCAGGCCTTCCTCCCAAGGCACCGCTGAGTGGGTCTGAACAGACAACTTTTTGGTCAGTAGTGTTCTTAAATCCTTCCAACACTGGGAAAAAGGTGTTGTGGGCTCACACTCTATCAAGTATCACCACCGTCAGTGAGCTTCTTATTGTCCCCAAGGCTGCTACCCCCCCCTCCGGGGGGTCAATTCCAGGGAAAAGGAATAGCTCTTCCTTCAGTCACTTAAACTGAAGAGCAAAGAGGTAAACACGTTCCGTTTCAGGAAATGCTCATCTCTATACCCCCGACTTCAGAACCGGGCTGAGGTTTCATGCAGCGCAGACTAAAATTAACCCGAGAATCACATCCTTCTCTCTGGTTTGGCTGTGGAAGGGATAGGGCCCTTGGCATTGTAAGTGTGGCTGACGACTGCTGGCCAAGGCCATGGAAGTGGCTGCGGGTCATGGCCGGGTGAGGGGACTGCCATGGGCGTCCCCTCTGGCCTGGACATCCAATCTCCCCTCCCTATGGCTGTTCTATTGCAGCCAATCGCAAGCCTGTGTTTGGGCTCTGCCTTGTGTTTTAAAGTAAGAATACTTTTTTTTTTTTTTTAACCATAGAAACTCTCTTTTCTACTCACTTGTGGTTTGGAAAAAAACCTGCTATGTGTCTGGCTGGAGCCCTGGTGGCGAGGGGTTAAAAGCTTGGCTACTAACCAAAAGGTTGACAATTCAAATCCACCAGCCACTCCTTGGAAAGCCTATGGGCAGTTCTGCTCTGTCCTACAGGGTCGCTGTGAGTTGGGATCAACTTGACGGCAACAGGTTTGGTTTTTCAGTTTTTGTGTCTGTCTGGCTTATGTTGTCTCCATTGAATTGTAGGACCCAAGGGGAGGGGTCTGGGTCTTGGTTTAATCAGAACAGTGGACATGGAGGGGAGTCTGAGACAGCCTCTTGCCTTCCTCCTGCAGGTGGGACCGAGACTCTGGCTTCATTATCCTGAGGAACCCCCGGGAGGTAGCCAAAGTTAAGGGCCCCCTCTCCGCCACTATCTACATACCCTGTCTTGTGGTGAGCTGAGGTTCTGGTGTAGCAATTCATTTAATCCTTGTCACAGTACTATGACAACATTAGCATCATTCTTTCCATTTTACAGATGAGAAAACTAAGGCACAGGGTGACTAAGGAACACTCCATGGGGCCACAGCTACAAAAAGTACAGGAGCAGGGATGTAGATCCAGGCCTTGGGGCATCACAGCCCCCCGTGTAACCACTCTGCCAAGCTGCTGTGCTCCAGGGCTCCCAAGTCTGTGGGCCCCAGCACGCCCTGGAGATGTGACGTGGAGATGCTCACCCCCACCCCTTTACACCGGTTGAATCCAGAGTTTTGGAGCTTACGGCCAGGGATCTTCATTTTAATTCTCCAAGAGACTCAACGTGGCAGGACCACAGAAAGGTATCTGGGATCCCTAGGATGGAAACCTCATGATGGTTTCTCATGGACATGCCTTGCCTTGCTTCTACTGGACACAGACATGGTATGAGGCAAGTGTGGCCTGTGAAGCAAATCACATCCTGAATGTCCCAGGGGACTCAGTTCTAGAAAGGAACCGTCCAACCAGCTGTTTACAGAGTCAGAGAACTAACTCCCCAACCAGACAACTTTGCCTCGAACGACAAAGAAGAGCTAACTCTTCCATTCAACACACTTGTTGTGATGGTTAATTTTATGTGTCAACTTGGCTAAGCTATGGTTCCCAGTCTTTTGACCAAACACTAGTCTAGCTATCATCATGGGGTAGTTACATGTTATTAGATCAGTTGGTCTTGGGTAGAGCAGATTACCTTCCATAATGGTATCTAATGTAATGCAATGGAATGTAATCACCTTCCATAATGCAATCTAATGTAATGTAATCGACCAATCAGTCATACCAGTGTAGGGTGGATCCTAATCACTTCTGAGTTATAAAAGGACCTGAACAGAGTCAGAAGCACACACAAAAGAGAAGACAAATGCCATGTAAGGATTGTCTACAACTCAAGATCTCCAAGGCGCCAGCAAACACCTGGGACCACCAACAAGAAAGGAATCAAGATGACCAAGACCCTGACTTGGACTTTAAGCTCCAGAACTGTGAGAAAATAAATTTCTGTTCTTTAAAGCCTCCCACTTGTGGTGTCTGTGTTACAGCAGCACCAGGAGACTAAGACGCTTATATTGAAGCTTTTCTAGGTGAAGCTACGTAGTCCCTGCTCGGTGGAGGACGGGCAGCAATCTGGATGTGCATGGAGCTCCCAGCACAATGCCCATCACATGACCGGTGAGGCTTGGGGTGAAGGGAATACCCAGGACAAGTCACGTGACCCAGTGAGCCCCAGCTTTCCTCATGCATAAAATGCAGAGCTGATGATAATAATACCCGCCTGGTCCACTTCACGGGGTGGTTGGGAGACCAGCCAGTTTTGGCATCACAATTAGGTACTTTCCTCATTCTGAGTGTTTTACTAACATTCTCTCACTTCACCTACTGGGAGACCCTGTGAGGTGCGGATTATCGTCTCATTTTGTGGAGAAGAAGGCTGGTGAGTAAATGCAGGTCTGAGATTCACACCTAGGTCTGCAGACTGCAGCAAATTCTCACTGTGCTGTTCAAGGTGGAAGACTAATAACAGGACGTAAATGGTGATAGTACTGGGGCCCTGCCCTGTGGACCCCACGGCAAGAGGGCACAGGCCTCTGGAAGCTGGGTAAGCACGCCCAGGGCCTGGGCCAGGGGGCAAAAATTCAGTGCAGCTGGAAACTGAGAACTGGGAAGGGACAAGTAGACAAACAGAGGGTCAGAGCTGGTTTGCAAAGGGTGGGCCTAGCCTGGAGAGTCCATGATCTATGTACATGGGAGCAATGGTAACAAAGATGATGATAATTATTTTTTGAAGAATGGATAGTGATAGGCAGCTGCTGTCAAGGCAACTCCAATTCATGACGACTCCATGTACAAGAGAAGGAAACGTTGACTAGTCCTGAGTCATCCACACCATTGCCAGCATGTTTGAGTCCTTCGTTGCGGCTGTTGTGCCAATCCATCTCTCCAAGGGTCTCCCTCACGCTAGCTGGCCCTCTACTTCACCAAACAAACATGATGTGCTCCTCCATCTCTCCAAGGGTCTCCTTCAT
>NW_004443940.1:35963981-35989274 GCF_000243295.1 Trichechus manatus latirostris | reverse complement strand
GCTAGCTGGCCCTCTACTTCACCAAACATGATGTGCTCCTCCATCTCTCCAAGGGTCTCCCTCACCCTCAACTTGCCCTCTACTTCACCAAACATGAGGTACTCCAGCGATTGATCCCTCCTGACAACGTGTCCAAAGCAAGCGGGTTGGACAATGTTCTGTTGTGATCCATTAGGTTTTCACTGTCTAATGTTTGGAAGTAGATCACCAGACCTTTCTTCCTAGTCTGTCTTAGTTTGCAAGCTCCACTGAAACCTGTCCACCACAGGTGACCCCGCTGGTATTTGAAATACCGCTGGAGTAGCTTCCAGCGTCGCAGCAACACTCCAGCCACCACAGTACAACAAACTGAGAGATGGTGGTATCACCTCCGTAATTTATTTCTAAAAACATGGAACAATGTACTATCCAAGATGGCGGCAACAAGATATCCCATCCCAAATGCTCTTCCTACTCCTCCCAACAAGCGATGGGGTCTATATTGCATTCCCGTTGATCTGAGTGGGCTTGCAACTATGGCAGAAGTGACGTTCCGTGACTTCTGAGGCCAGGTCAGAAAAGGCAATACAGCTTCCTCCTGGTCTTCTTGCGATGCTCACACTTGCAATCCAGCCACCATGCTGTGAGGCAGCCCAGACCACATGCAAAGGCCACACATAGGTGTCCCAACTCACACCCCAGCTGAGGTCCCAGCCGACAGCCGGCATCAACCACCAGACAGGTGAGCGAGGAAGCCTTTGCTGTGACTCCAGCCCCAGCCACCATCTAACCACAACCACAGGAGAATAGCCTGGGTGAGTCCCGTCACCACGAGAGCGAATCATAAAATGATTGCTGTCATTTTAAGCCACTAAATTTTGGGATAGCTCATAATGCAGCAATAGATCACCAGAAGAAGGGAAAATCACTTTTATCAGGGTTTAGGAAACAACTCATGTTCTCACTTTTCAGTACTGTAACAATCTCTAGACACTCAGTAAATATTTTTTATTTTTTATTTATGCTGGATTTAGAAGAAAGTAAATGTAATTTTTTTGCAAGGACAGAAGAAGTGGGAAAGGTCTGTGAAGAGAAGTATATTTTGCTCTTGTTCGAGATCAGCATAGACACGCCTCACAGACGCCATCTGGATTCTTGGAAAAGGTGGGACAAACCAGGCATCCAAGAGGCAGGGGTGTGTGCGTGTGTGTGTGTGTGCACGTGTGTGCGTGTGCATGTGTGTGTGTGCGTGTGCATGTGTGTGCGTGTGCATGCATGTGTGTCCATGTGCGTGTGTGCGTGTGTGCGCACGTGTGTGTGTGCATGTGTGTGCGTGTGCATGTGTGTGTGCACGTGTGTGCGTGTGCATGTGTGTGCGTGTGCATGCGTGTGTGTTCATGTGCGTGTGTGTGCGCATGTGTGCGTGTGTGCGCACGTGTGTGCATGTGCATGTGTGTGTGCGTGTGTGTGCGTGCATGTGCGTGCGTGTGTGTGCGTGTGCGTGTATTCTTTCCTTCTAGTGGCCAGCACCAGTCAATTGCTGTCATTCATTCTGACTCATGACCACCCCATGTGTGTCAAAGTAGAACTGTGGTCAGGGGGGTTTTCGAAGGCTGATTTTTTGGAAGTAGATCACCAGGCTTTTCTTCCAAGGCTCCTCTGGGTGGACTTGAATCTCCAACCTTTTGGTTAGCAGCCGAGCGCATTAACCATTTGTACCGCCCAGGGCCAGATCTTTCAACAGTGAAAAAGAGAGAATAAAAAGCTTAAAAGGGCCCCCACCAGGCACACTTTTGTTAGAATCTGCAGTCCCATCGAGGCCCCAGGTTTGTGTGTGATTTGATAGTGTGGTCAGGAGGCTGCCCAGCCACAGATTCTTCTGGCTGGTTCTCTCCTGGCTCCCGCTTCTGCAGGGCAGGGGGGCCCTGCTGGGGCTGAAGCTGCTGACTCAGCAGCCTCAGAGCAGCCCTGAAACCCTCTCTCCTCCGGTTCTCAAAGCACAGGGCAGCTGCTCCGCCCGGCCAGGGCTTGTCACCAAAGCCACATGTGAGACAGGCTCTGGGGGCACAAGTCGGCTGCCTGCTCTCAGGCTCTCCTTCCGTCTCCTTCCCTTTCCTCTTTGCCCTCTTTCCCCTCCCTCTGCTCGGAAAGGAATTCTCAGGAGGCGAGCGCATCTAACTGCTCATGGGTATTGGCTTCTGGTCCGGCTGTCCTTTCCCGGTACATTTTTATGAGATTGGTAGCCACCCTCTGCTTGTATCCTGTATGTCTAACATGTAGAAATGGGCAGACACATTAGAAAGAACAGGCGATGGGCACCACTCTGTAAAAAATAATCGCGAGAGGCCTCCAACTCAGAAGGAACGCTCTGTCTGGTTGTCCAGAGGTCCCTTCCTGTGACGCTCAAAGCTTGTCCATCAGGGGCAGGCAGGGAGTGTCTGGTGCTGCGTGGGGCAGGGGAGGGCATCCAAGCTCGGTGGGCTGGGGGGAAGGGGAAGCAGCCTCAGCTGGAGGACCCAGCCCCCTGGGCAGTCAAGGCCGAGGCCTCCAGCCCAGCCGTTTCACTCAAGACTCTGAAGTCGGAGGAGGGGTGCATGTCCGCGTGCCCGCGTATAGGGGGAGGGGTGCATGTCCGCGTGTCCGTGGATAGGGGAGGGGCGCATGTCCGCGTGCCCGTGGATAGGGGAGGGGCGCATGACCATGTGCCCGTGTATAGGGGGAGGGGTGCATGTCCACATGCTTGAGGGGTGCATGTCCCTGTGCCTGTGTATAGGGGAGGGGTGTATGACCATGTGCCTATGTATGGGGCGGGGGGGTCCATCATCATCACCATTTTCATCATCACTGCCATCATCATCATCACCATCATCACTGCCACGATCAACACCACCATCATCATCACTGCCATCATCATCATCATCACCATCATCACTGCCATCATCATCATCACCATCATCATCATCACTGCCATCATCATCATCATCACCATCATCATCAGCACCGCCATCTTTTTCGTTGCCGTCACCCTTAGCACCACCATCGCCAGCACTCCGCAGCAAAGCTCAGCAGCTAAGAGACACCTGGCAAGTCTTGCTGGGCTTCTAGCCTAGTGCCGTCACTCACTAACCGCATGAACTTGGGCACATTTTTAAACTCTCCTGAGCCTCACTTTTCTCAGATATAAAATGGGGATAATTAAAAAAGATAATACACAGAAAGTTCTGACACATGGCCTCAGTAAAAGCTAGCTATTGGTTATGACTGTTACAATTTTTACTTTTAATGAGCCTTCTAAATGGAGATGCTTCGGTTTGTTACCATTGTCCTTGATTTACAGGATGGAAATGAGGATGACTCAGCCCACTTTTCAGATGAGGAAAGGGACGGTCTCTGGAGCTAAGGCCCTTGCCCAGGGCGGCCTGGATGTGGGGGCCTGGCGGTGGGTGGGAAGCACTGTGAGGCTTCTCTGTTGTGCCTGCCTCGTTCACTCTCTCCTAGGTGCAGCCTCAGGGTCTTCCTCCGGGCGCAGGCGCAGCTGGGATGCACTCCAAAGTGTCCATTAAAAATGCTGCCATTTTATGTTTGCTTGTTTGCCCCCAAAGACATAAAAGCCAAGCTTATCAAACAAAAGTCACACTTAGTCCTGCTGTCTTGAGTGGTAAATTCCACCATTATCTATGCACTTTGGCTTCCACACAGAATATTTTGTTCCCTGTGGAGCTGGCGACATGCTCCAAAGGATGACCTTTGCCACCCAATCATGTGTCCAGTCACAAGGCAGGGTAGGGAGGAGGACAGGCTGGGGTCAGAGCCCAAATCTGCTCACCAGCTGGACATCTTGAGTAAGTTTTTAAATCTCTCTGAACATTAGTGTCCTCATCCATAAAACTGGCTTAATGATTGGAGCCCTTTCCCCGGATTGTGACAAGAATTAATCAAATGATGTGATAAAGAATCCAACACAGTGCCTGGCCCTTGAAAAGTTCTCAACACTCCAGAGCTAAAAAAATGAGTTGCTGCCTTTTGTCCTCAGGGTCGGGCAGAAGACTGTTCAGTCCCTGCATCTGATATGGCATGAGCAGGAACTAGCCCAGATTCTAGAGACCTGGCTGGAAGGAGGGTGATGATGGACATGAACAGGGAAAGAAATAGGATGTGTGGCAAAAAAGCATAGATCGGGGAGGGGAGAGCTCCCATAAATACTGTCCAAAACTCTACCAGAGGCTCTTGACAGCTTGGCCAAGGTTATCAACTCCCTCACGCCTCAGAACCCTTCTCAGGAGAAAGAGGAGCTTCTTTGTTCATTCATTCACTTGCTCATTCAGAACTGCTTCCCAACCAAGTGTTGTGGGGACCATGGTCTCGCAGAACATCTAGCTCAATTGGCATAACACAGTTTATAAAGACAATGTTCTACGTTCTACTTTGGTGAGTAGCGTCTGGGGTCTTAAAAGCCTGTGAGCAGCCATCTAAGATACTCCACTGGTCTCACCTCTTCGGGAGCAAGGGAGAATGAAGAGAACAGGATACAAGGAAAATATTAGTCCGAAGGACTAATGGACCACAGCTACCAGGGCCTCCATCAGACTGAGTCCAGTACAGATAGGTGGTGCCTGGCTACCACCACTGAGTGCTCTGACCGGGATCACAACAGAGGGTCTGGACAGAGCTGGAGAAGAATGTAGAACAAAATTCTAACACATAATAAAAAGACCAGATTTGCTGGCCTGATGGAGACTGGAGAAACCCTGAGAGTATGGCCCCCGGACACCCCTTTAGCTCAGTGGTGAAGTCACTTCTGAGGTTCACTGTTCAGCCAGGGATTGGACAGCCCCATAAAACAAAATGAGACTAATAAGGCACAGCAGTCCAGGGACAAAGACTAGAAGGCAGAAGGGGACAGGAAAGCTGGTGATAGGGAACCCAAGGTTGAGTAAGGACAGTGTTGACATGTAGTGGGGTTGTTAACCATTGTCATAGGGCAACATGTGTACCACCTGTTTAATGAGAAGCTATTCTGTAAATCTTCATCTAAAGTGAGAATAGCAGCACAACTGGAAGAACATAATCGATGTCACTGAACTGTGAATGTAGAAATTTGTGAAACGGTGTATGTTTGGCTATGTATATTTTCACTACAAAAAAAAAAAGGTGGAGAAGGGAGAGGGTTGACATGTCATGGGGTTGTTGACCAGTGTCATGGAACAGTGTGTGTACTGACTGTCTAATGAGAAGCTATTTGTTTTGGAAACCTTCACCTAAAGTCCAAAAAAAAAAAAAAAATAGAAGAAGTGCCACCCAAGCCTGGGGCTGGGCACTGCAGAGAAGAGAAAGCACAAGACAAGATGCAGCCCCTGACTTTTCGGAACTTCTAACTTAGCTGGGGTGATGACTATGAGGGTTCTTCACTAATGTTTTCACTGCTTCTGTTCTGAGCGCATTGCAGGATTGCACTTCCCACTCCCCACTTCTCCCTCCCTCCTAGGTTAGGTGTGGTGATGTGATTACTTTGACCTTCTGGGTAAACGCTTTCCAGAGCAGACGCACAATTTGCCATCTCCCCTCCTTCCTGCCACCATGACTGGCAACACTCCAGGTGGTGGATGCTCAGTCCGCCCATGTCCAGATGAGGACGGCGGGGAGTAGAGCCTCCCATCCCACCATTATGGACTTAATGAGACTTCGTCTTCTTTGCTATTAATGCCCACTGCTGAGCACTGGGAGTTTGTTACTGCAGCAGAACCGAACCCAACCCAAGAAGTTAGTAAGATGAAGTCAGTGCATGGGAAAAAAGCAAAGTCCTGAACCAGGTGGTAGGGACACGCTGGAGGAACTAAGAATCCTCAGAAAGAGCCGGGTAACAGATCCTGGAGGAGGACTGGGGTTGCACCTTGACAGCTAAGAAGGATTTGGAGGGTGGTGAGGAATGGGCCAGAAGTGCTGGAGGTATCCCTGAAAGTGCTGGAGGTGGGGAGTGGGGTTGAGGGGCAGAGGTGTCTGAAAACACTGTTGACTGCCTGTAAAAGAAGGTGCTAGCAGTGGTCTTCTGTAGGCTAGATGTATATGGCAGGTATGATGGTTGAGATTGTGTGCCAACTTGGCTGGGCCTTGATTCTCAGTGTTTTAATGTAATCACTCCCATGATTGAATATACTGTGAGTAGCCAATCAGATGAAAGGGAGTCTCCTTGGGGGTGTGGCCCACATCTGTATGTAAGCAGATGTTCTGTTTTTTTGTTCTCTCTCTGGATCCTGCGGCTGCTTCCTGTCGTCTCATCTCCTGTTCTTGGGACTTGAGCTGTCAGCTTATCTGCCGAACCTGGGATTTGTCAATCTGCACAGCCTGTGAGCGGGAGCCCTGCTCTCCAACCTGCCTATCTTGGGCTTGCCAGCTTCTGCAGCTGTGTGACTTGGGAGAGGCCTCTACCCTGATCCATGGACTTAGGACGTTCTAGCCTCTACAATTGCTTGAGCTGTTTGTTTCCTTGATATAATCTCTCTCTATATATATATATTTATACACTTTACTGGTTTTGCTTCTCTAGAGAACCCAGCCTAAGACAGCAGGCAAGTTCAATTCAGACTTGACGCTATTTCATCAGGATTGGGCTCAGTGGTACTGGACATGGTGTGACCAGAAGACAGGGGAAAGGTGATGGGAGTCTCATCTTTCCAAAGTCAGCTCCTCTCCCCAGGGAGCCCTCTCTGGCCACCCAGGGTAGTTCTCCTACCCTGAGCTCCTCTGGTACTCTGTCTTCTGAAGAAAGGCAGTTGGATGTGAGAAGAGAGTAAGGGCTCAAAATCAAACACACAGATCTGGTTTAAATAGAGTTGCCTTCCTTCTTTCATCCAATCATTCATTCAACCCCTGCAGTGTGCCAAGTGTACATCTATATGCTGAAGATGTACCGTGAGCAAGACCCTGGCCATACTGGATCTTCTATTCAAGCGAGGAAGAGAGTACACGACAACAAAACAAAACACAAAAAGAAAAGAATTCTTTTTAAAAAATTAAATTCTGATGTTGGAAATAAAGAAAGTAAACAAGGGACTGATAAGAATAATACCAAAGAGACCTACTTTAGATAGGGTTGGTTGGTTATGGCCTCTTTCATTGAAAGACATTTATGAGACTTACAGGAAGAAAAGCTATTATATTAAGATCAGGGGAGAACATTCCAGGCATGGTGTGTGCAACACCCTTAAGTGGAGAAAAAGCTTGAGTGGAAACAGAGGTGGGAGCAGAAACAAGAGCAGTGTCTCTGGGAGAGTCATGGGACGAGGGCGGGGAGGCAGTGGTGACGGGCCATCATAAGTGGTGGGGACAAACCAGCAAGACTTATTGATGGGTTATGTCATGAGAGAAAAGGAAAGAGAGGTTTGAGTAACCTGGGGAGGGGGTGCCATTTACTGGGCTGGGAAAGGCTAGGGGGCAGATGGGGAAAATCACAAGATCTGCTTGAATATGCTAAGTTGGGGATGTCTGAGGTCTCCTAGCGGAGATGTCAGCAGGTAAATCAGAAGGAAGCTGGAAGGAGCAGTCCCTACTGGGGATGTTTGGGATCATTGGCATATGAATGGTATTTAAGTCTATGGGACTTCATGAAATCCCCTGGGAAGTGAGTGTAGAAAGAAGGTCCAGAGGGCAGTGGGTTCCAGAGTATGCGGGAGTTGGGGAAGTAGAGATCATGTATGTAAATAACTCTTGATAAATTTGACCCTGAAAGGGAGTAGAGGAATCAGGCGGTAGCTGTCTCCATGGGAACACTAGAACATGTCTGTTACGCTGATGAGAATTGCCTAGTAAAACCGAAGAGACTGGTGTCAGTGGGAGAGACTGGAGAATCGAGACAGCCAAGTTCTGAGTAGCTGGAAGAGATGAATCCAGAGCCCGGTGGAGAGACTTTTCTCCATCAACCCAGGAAGGAGGAAAGAGAAGACAAGTTCAGGCAGCAGGGCTTGTGAGCGTGATGGTGGGAGATGAGGGTTCAGGTCTCCACAAAGCTGAGCAATGGGATCACTTAGAACCAGAGAGAGAGCAAGGGTGGAGGGAAGGTCTGAGAGCAAAGAGAAGAAACTGTCATTTGGGAGTGGGGCAGCGGGCTACTGGAGAAAACAGGAAGTTGCCTGGCAGTCTTGAAGGCCAAGGTACATCTGAGATCATGAATTTGGAGTGAAATCAGCCGGGCCAATTACATGTGATTATCTTCAGAAACAGTCGATAGCTCTGGTGTGGCACGGAGAAGGCGGAGGGGAGGGCTCATCCAGGGTTGGGATTTTACCAAGGGACCAGGGTGAAAGAGAGAAAGGCAGAGGGCTTCAGGGAAGTCACACTGGAGCCATCACGAGGAGCCCTGGACCGGAGGCTGGACCAGAGAGGGAGCGCAGTTAGGAGGCAGCACCGAGTGTGCGGTGGGCTCAGCACCATGCTCTCAGTGAAGCCACAGAATCGGGACAGTGAGAAGCTGAGCTTCAGGGCTCAGAGGACAGGTGGTGGCCTGGGAGGGAGTGTTTGGAATCCAGATTTGAGGAAGGGACGGATGAGATGGCCCAGGTGTGAGCGCAGAAACGGGGCACTGCACCCGAGGAGCCCTGGGCAGAAAGGCTGGTCGCCGGGGGAATGCGGGCTGCGGTGCGGCATGGCCCGTCCATCTGGGTGTCAAGACAGAAGGGGAGAGGAGACACAGACCCTAACCAGGGGGAGGTGCAGCCAATGGCGCTGCCTCTTACTAGCTCGGAGCGAGGCAGGGTGCCAGGGCTCCAGCAGGCTCTGAGCCCACTGCCTCGGTGTGCCACTTCCTGCGGGTGTGACCCTGGATGGTTATTGTGTCTTCACGTGTAAAACTGGGGACAATAATTTGTACCTGCCTCTAAAATTGTTGTCAAGATTAAAAGAGATCCGTCATATGAAGCATCTGGAACAGTGCCTGGGGCAGACTAAGTGCTAATAAGTGCTAGATATTGTCCCTCAATAAACTTGACTCCTAGAGACTGACCCGGGCATCAAAGGATAAACTGCATGAAAATTCCAGACACAACGGAGGTGACCATAGATATCAGGGTGCCTTCCTGCCCCCCCCGCACTAGCATGCACACACACTCACACTTCACACACCCAGTCGTCTGGCCTGAATGTTGCCTTGTGCTATGTTTTTATTTTTTTCCTTATGTCTATTCTTTGCTGAGGGCAGCTGGGACTCAACAGAAGACACTGTCACCAATGACCTCAGATACACATGCCACACAAATACGTGCACGTGTATGAAGTATCCCAGAGACGACACCAACAACGTTCACGATGATGTAAGAGGAGAGGGTGGCGCCTCCTCAGAATGCTCGCCGTCCACGGGGAGAATAAAGTGACGGGAACTTCCTTCATCCGCTGGCACCGTGGGGCCCTGATGGGTTCTGCAGGGGCTGGGGTGCCGCGGTGTGGGGAGACAGATAGCTGTCCTCCACCTCCACGTCATGACAGCCGTACTCTGAGCTCAGCTCAGAGGGGGTTAGCCCGGAGAGGGGGGTGGGTGAATCAACACAGGTGAGCACCACATTACTTCACGTGTCAGATCCTGGGCCCTTGACTCTGCTCCGGGCAGCGGCACTTGCTCTCTTGTTCATCATCCTCACCTCCGAGTCACGGGCTACAGGAATTCCACATTTGGTGTACTCACACCGAGTCCCTGGGTGGTGTGAACGATTCACCTGCTCAGCCTCCGAGTCACGGGCTACAGGAATTCCACATTTGGTGTACTCACACCGAGTCCCTGGGTGGTGTGAACGATTCACCTGCTCAGCCTCCGAGTCACGGGCTACAGGAATTCCACATTTGCTGTACTCACACCGAGTCCCTGGGTGGTGCGAATGATTCACCTGCTCAGCTGCTAACCGAAAGGCTGGAGATTCAAGTCCACCCAGAGGCTCTTCAGAAGAAAGGCCTGGAGATCTACTTCCAAAAAATCAGCCACTGAAAACCCTATGGAGCACAGTTCTCCTCTGACACACAGGGGGTCACCGGGAGTCAGGGTCGACTTGACAGCAACTGCTGTTTTTGTTTTTAAGGTTCACATAGGGCAAGGCTCGCTTCCTTTTTGAATATTTTCACCTGGAAGTCATGGCAGCCTTTGAGGAGAACAGCTTTCTGTCACAGAAAACGTGAAAAAGAAGGTTCTTGACGCATGGGAACGTTGGTAAAGAACTCTGTCTCTGAAACTGGAGTTTTACTTGATGTTTCTTGGAAAGAAATCATTTCACTTTATATGATCCTTCAGTTCTTCAAAGGGTTCAGATCAGACAAAAAAAAATAAATAATAATAAATTTTGAACTTTATGGTATGAATGCTGCTGCTCCCCGCCCCCCTTATAGTAAGGTCTATTAAGAACCTGAAAAGCGATTTCAGAAAACAGTAACCTTAGTCCAGTTTTACAGCAATGAGAGCACTTTTTTCCTGCCTCATGGAATATTTTTAAATCAGAATGGTATTATTTACACAACTTGACATACATGGCTCACTGAGGCCAAAGTCCTTCAGACTCTGCATCTGCCTCCTCGGTGTTTATACTTCAGAGAAAGGGATTTGCAGGCAGGAGTGTGCTCAGTCTGTCCTAACAGGGCTCCGGCTTAGTGGGTCCAGCCTCCCTGGGGTCAGGCCTTACCTGTGGGCCCAGCCCCCCTCCTCCCCGGTCCGTGAGTCACCAACCACACAGGCCCCACACAGGGATCCGCCTTGGGGGGTGCGTGTGCGCTCACAGCTCTGTCCGTCTGCCTACACTTTCTCAGCCCTGCTAAACAGGTCAGCCCCATGGCACTAAGGGACCAAAGAGAATCTGGTGTCTTTGATGCTCTGAGAAATAGTTCCCAGAGACTTCTTTCCAGACAGCCATCAGATAACAGAGGCAGTGTCCCAGGGTCACGGGGGCCATCTGGGGGGCGAGGATTTCAAGCCTGATTTCCCCAGAAGGAAGGCTGAGACGCTTCTGCCTGGTGTTCTCACTAGTGCACTCTGAAAGGCCACACTCGATCGGGTCCCACACAGCGATGCCGTCAGGGGTCTGGAAGGAGACGGGGAGCTCTCCCACACCTCCCACCTTAGTGCTCTTCCAACTTGTCCAAGGTGCTGGGGTAGCCATGCTTTCTCTAAGCAAGAGCTCTGTAATTCCACACGTCTTCCTTGAGCACCTACTATGTGCTGATGCTGGGACACACGTGGGGCTGATGTTACGGACAGAGTGGGGCCGATGCTAGGGACACAGCGGGGCCGATGCTAGGGACACACCCGGGGCCGATGTTAGGGACACAGCGGGGCCGATGTTAGGAACACAGCGGGGCCGATGCTAGGGACACAGGGGGGCCGATGCTAGGGACACAGCGGGGCCGATGCTAGGGACACAGCGGGGCCGATGCTAGGGACACAGTGGGGCCGATGTTAGGGACACACCCGGGGCCGATGTTAGGGACACAGCGGGGCCGATGCTAGGGACACAGGGGGGCCGATGCTAGGGACACACCCGGGGCTTATTCTAGGGACACAGTGGGGCTGATGCCAGGGACACACCCGGGGCTTATTCTAGGGACACAGCGGGGCAGAAGCTAGGGACGTTCCAAGTTCTAGCACACACCAGATCTGGGTTCCCAGCCTGTGTGCAAAGCCTTACTGTGCAAAGAACAAAACTAAACTAAAGGTGGGATTACCTGGTGGGGTCGGTGGGGGTTGGGGGGGGGTCAGGGAAGCCCTCACTGGGAAGCTGACATTTGAGCGGGGACCTTAAGTGGCTGAAGAAGCAGCCCTGTGTATATCCGGGAAGGGTGCTTTAGGGGGAGGATTCAGCAAGAGGATGGTGCGGGACTGAGTCAATTCTGACTCATAGCAACCCTATAGGACAGAGTAGAACTCCCCCATAGAGTTTCCAAGGCTGAAATCTTTACAGAAGCAGACTCCCACCTCTCTCTCCCATGGAGTAGCTGGTAGGTTCAAACAGCCCACCTTTCGGTGAGCAGCCAAGCACTTAACCACTGCGCCACCAGGGCGCCGTTTGATCTCATATAGTTCTTAGAAGGGCATAATGCTCAAGGCACATGTTTTTTACCAGTTAAGCTAAACTACTGTTTGGTTTTAAGAAGACTTCAGGGGATAACTTCGGTTTAAGGTTTAAACATTATCTCAGGGCAATAGTTTCCAGGGTTCATCCAGCCTCTGTGGCTCCAGAAAGTCTGGAGCCCATGAGAATTTGAAATTATGTTCTGCATATTCCCCCTTTTGATCAGGATTCTTCCATAGGGTGGAAGGGAGAGGAAAAAGGGAACTCCGTGTTAAGGGGACCTGAGCTTCTATTAAGGGTGATGGAAACATTGGGAAACAGATAATGGTGATGGTTGAACACGGTAAACGTGAATTGTACATATGAAAATTGTTGAAAATGGCAAATGTTTTGTTACACATATATTTACCACAATTAAAAAAAGTTCCAAGAGAGGAAGTGGGAGGCAAGACGTCTGGCAGGGATGAGAACCTTCCCTGTGAGCCGAGGAGGCCAGCCCAGCCCTTGGTGACTGGAAGGCTGAGTCAGGCCGAGAGCTACCTGGAGCAGCCGCTGCTGGAGCCCCACCGGGCCGGGTGGGTGGCAGGAAGCCTGGCCCTGGGAGGGACTTGGAAGAGTCAAGGGGGTGTGTGCTCTTGAAGGTCCCCATGGAGGCAGTTTCTGGGTGGGCTGACAGCATTCTTTCACAGCAATAAGCAAGCAGAAGCCGAAATTTACCTTGAAGAGCTCTTTTTCTAACTCAGGACACGGGGGTTGTGATCTGTCCCCCACCCTAGGTGGCCATTTTCCCCTCTGAGTACCCCTACCTGGACACGCATCCTTGGAGCCTTTCACGATGTTTGTCCCTGATTGCCCCACCTGTGCAAAGCCGGGATCATGCTCTGTCACAGTCCACACATTCAATCCTCACTCTCCCACACACGATTCTGCTCACCTCTGCCCCTCTGGGAGCCAGCCTTTGCGGCTCGTTCTCCTGTGGCTGATCTCACTGAGCCCTTTGGGTTTGTGTGGGGGAGGCCTTTTCCCACCCGATGGTGGACTGGGCTTTCCTCAGACACACGGCCCTGGGGCTGCCTCGCCCCCTCCCTTCCGCAGACTGGCCCTGGGCCCTCCAGCCCGCTCCGCCCTCCCCCTCCCCCTGATTTGGCAGGAGGCACGGAGGCCTGTGCCAGGGAAAATTACAAGAGAGCAGCAGAAATGAGAATTGAACATTTTGCAATTACAATGAAAATTTAAACAAACAGAAAAGCACCTTAATGAGCGCTGGTCCTTCAGAGCGTTCCTCTTGGGGGTGAGGCACTTGACCCAACGGTGCTGCCGCTGGACCTACCATTTCTGCTGTCATCCACAGGAGGCCTGAGGAAGTTGTAACTCACTGGCTCCCAAACCTGGCCACCCACTGGAGTCACTTAGCTTTAAAAACTACTACACTGGAGCCCTGCCCAAAGTTCAGGAGGTGGGCCCGGACGTGGGTGTTTTGTAAAAGCCCCCTGGGGAGTCTGCCAGGTTGAGGCCCTTCCTTCTCGTGCAGCATCTGGCCGGGGTTCAACAGATACTCCACACGTGTCTGCGGAAGACCCCTGAAGGCGTCATCCATCTCTCCCAATTAAAGACCGTGTTTCCTCAGACTGTGTTTTATAAGAGACTGTTTCGTTGAAGTAAATGCCTAAATATTTACTCTACAGGCCTTCTTCATCAGCCAATGATTTACAGGCCAACTAGCTTGGGTTTCTTCCCAAAACCAAACATTCTCCCTTTAAAACTAATTGATAACGCTTTATAGATAACCACAGGGCTGAGCTGGCGGCTCAACAAAACAGAGCTCTTAACTGGCCCTTCCCTCCTCCACCTAGTCCTCCTCCGGTTCTGGCTCCCTCCTCAGTAAACACCACCACACAATCGCTCTGGCCCAAATCTGCCGTTAGAATCTCTCTCTCCATTCTCTCACCCTCCACATTGGGACGTCCTGTCTCCCCTCCGTCCGTGTCCCCCTGCACTGCCACCACCCTGGTCCCTGGCACCAGTGTCTTGTGTTGGCCTCTTGGGGGGACTCCTGACTGCCTCCTGAGCCCACACTTCCACTCCCACCACAATGCAGTCACAAGCTGATGGATCTTAACTTTTTTTAACATTTTACTTCGACACAGTTTTAGACTTACAAAAAGTTTATAAAATAAACCCAAAACCAAACCTGTTGCCATCGAGTCGATTCCGACTCATAGCAACCCTGTAGGACAGGTAGGACGGCCCCATAGGGTTTCCAAGGAGCAGCTGGTGGATTCCGAACTACCAGTCTTTTGATTAGCGGCCAAGCTCTTAACCACTGAGCCACCAGGGTCCAAGGTTGTAAAATAGTATAAAGAATTTCCTTATAGCCTGCACACAGATTCCCCAAATGTTAACATTGTGACACGCTTGCTTTATTTTTCTCTCCTCCCACCAACCCCTCTCAAGATATAATACGTGTGCATACGTACCACATTTTTTTCTGAACGTTTGAGTAACATCTAAAAACTTCAGTGTGTTTCCTACAAATAAGGACATCCTCCTTATTTTATAATAATTATAATTACAATTATAGTACAATTATCAAAATCAGGAAATTAACATTGGTATAATATTATTATCTAGTCTATACATTTCACTCAGATTTTACCAATTGGCCCAATAACGTCCTTCATAGCAAAAGAAAATCGGGACCACGTGTGGCATTTGGTCTCCTTTCATCTGGGTTTCAGACGATCTTCTTAAAATAATTTAGACCAGATTGTGTTGCTCCTGTGATGAGAGCCAGCCAATGTCCATCTGAAAAGAGTGACCTGACTCTTGAGCAGGACTAGGCCCTACAGTGAGGTGAGTTGAAATGCCCAGGTGGCTGAAGATGCGGGTGAGGCCTGGGGCCTACGGCTAACTCCCTCCATGGATTTGGACCTGGCCACAGAGTCAAGAGTCCCCAGAAAGCCTGGAACTGCTCTCTGGGCATGATGGCCTCAGAGGCAGCCCAGGCGAGGTAGACCTTGGCTGGCCTCAACCTCCTATTACTGCACTATGGGATCCGAGAGGACTCCAGCAAAACCACACTGCCTGGATTCATATCCTGGCTGTACCACTGACTAGCTCTGTGACCCTGGGCAAGTGGCTTAAACCCCTCATGACTCAGTTTCCCAATCTGGACACTTGGGGTAATGATGGCAATTACTTCCAAAGGTCGTTTGCTCTGAGATGAAAATGAGTCATGAGATGCTTTAAAGGTGTTCATTGCCATTATAGGTGTGGGGACTTGGGGGGCCAGGTAGGAGGTGGGCAAGACACCCGAGGAGCTGAAGGTCCATCACCCTCACTTCTCTAAGCTCCAGAAACAGCTCCTTCTCTTGGAATTCCACTACAGAATTTTATTTTGGTCTTGCTGCTTGCTGGCCATGACACCTCAGCAACGCATAGCCTCCCAGCACGACCTAGGTGTTAGGCATTTTTATATTCTCATCTGAGCCTGGCATATGGTAGAGGCTTAATACTTGGATTGAATTAGTTTTTTTAGGAGAATGATCATCTAAGCCACTAAAAAATCACAAGGTTGCATTAGACCTCCGCTATCCCTTCAGAGACATCTACAACGCAAAGTCTACAATGGAACGGGACATCTTGAGAGTGTATTTCAAGGAGGGCTGGCCCAAGTTTGACCTTGTTTAGTCACTGGATAAAGGGTTGTTACAAAGCTAACCAGTAACTAGTTGCCATGGTGTTGGTCAACAAGGGCACCAGGCCCCGAGCCCAGATGTGGCCCACCTCCATGTAGCACCCTCTAGCACCCACATCTGCACTTGAACAGACTATGCTCCGGCCTCCATGACTCTCTGACCAGTGATTCGTGAAGACCTCCTGCAGAGCGGGGACAGATGAATACTCAAGCCACGGCCACCACCAGTTGCTGTCGAGTCAATCTTGAGTCATGGCGACCCCTGTGCGTCGGAGTAGAACTCTGCCCCATAGGGTTTTCAATGGCTATTTTTTTTCAGAAGTAGATCACCAGGCCTTTCTTCCACGGCACCTCTGGGTGGACTCAAACTTCTGACTTTTCAGTTAGTAGTCAAGTGCTTAACCGTATGCACCACCCAGAGATGTTACGGAGCTAATTCTTCAAAAAATCTGCTTTCAGGAAACAAGGCTGAGTAGCTACCATAATCTTGCCTTCCTGGACCCGGGTCAGTACTGCACGTATGCAATAACATGTCCACAGCAAGGGCTTTCAACATTCTAATATATCTTCTCCTTGGTGATATCTTTTTCTAGAGGGCTTGCCTCAGGAGAGAGTTTTCCAGAGAAGGAGAACCAGTGGAATAAGTATTCCCAAAAAGATTAGAGACCACCGTTTTGCCTTGTCATTTTCTATCTTTTGGAAGCCCTGTTCTGATCTCGCCCAACCATCAGCCTGTCACTGCACACCTTCTGAATTCATGTTGTTTACCGAGAACTCCTTACAACTTTTTATTCAGTCCTTCCTGATAGGAATGAGTCAGGGCTTTGGCTGCCAGCAACAGAAACCACCTCTGGATAACTCAGCACAAAGAGAACTCATTGGAGAGGGGGCTCACAGAATGGACGAGAAGCTGCGAGACCAGGCACAGGTGCTGGTGGCTGGGTGGTTGAGCACCATGGCCAAGGGGCACAAACAAGCCTCGAGGACGTCAGCATCTAGCAGCCCCTCCTCATCTGGCGTGTTCAAGATTCAAAGTCCTGGGAAAGTGTTGGATTGGCTGAGCTGTCTAGGGGGGCAGGGAGAGAACGTTTCAAAGGTGGAAGATGGCAGCGGGAGGTAGGCGCACAAAGGGAAATTGTGGCGGAAACAAGAAAAGGGGAAGATGGGTGGGTTGGATGCAGAATGATCCCCATGTCCCTAGAAAAGAGCTAACAAGCCGTGTAGGATTTTTGGAAGAAAAGTCTAGTGTACTAAAAGCATCACAAGACAAACCTAAAAGATGGAAAGAAAAAAAAAGCCACCCTGGAAAACATCTTGGAAAAATCTTAAGGGCGAAGATGGAAATTCTCCCCTAAATTAATATGTTGTTGTTGTTAGGTGCTGCCTAGTTGGTTCTGATTCATAGCGACTCTGTGTACAACAGAATGAAACATTGCCCGGTCCTGCACCATCCTCATGATAGTTGCTATGCTTGAGCCCATTGTTGCAGCCACTGCGCCAATCCATCTTGTTGAGGGTCTTCCTCTTTTTCGCTGACCCTTTACTTTACCAAGCATGATGTCCTTCTCCTGTCAGGACTGGTCCCTCCTGACAACATTTCCAAAGTATGTGAGACAAAGTCTTGTCATCTTTGCTTCTAAGGAGCATTCTGGCTGTACTTCTTCCAAGACAGATTTGTTCGTTCTTCTTGCAGTCCATAGTATATTCAATATTCTTCGTCGACATCACATTTCAAAGGTGTCAATTCTTCCTCTGTCTTCCTTACTCATTGTCCAGCTTTCATATGCATATGAAGCGACTGAAAACACCATGGCTTGGGTCAGGCGCACCTTAGTCATCAAAGTGACATCTTCGCTTTTTAACACTTTAAAGAGGTCTTTTGCAGCACATTTGCCCACTGCAATGCATCTTTTGATTTCTTCACTGCTGCTTCCATGGGTGTTGATTGTGGATCCAAGTAAAATGATATCCTGGACAACTTCAGTATTTTCTCCATTTACCATGATGTTACTTATTGGTCCAGTTGTGAGGATTTGAGTTTTTTTTTTATGTTGTGGTGTAATCCATACTGAAGGCTGTGGTCTTTGATCGTCATCAATAAGTGCTTCAAGTCCTCTTCACTTTCAGCAAGCAAGGTGGTGTCATCTGCCTAATGCAGGTTGTTAATGAGTCTTCCTCCAATCCTGACGCCCCATTCTTCTTCGTATAGTCCAGCTTCTCCAATTATTTTTTCAGCATACAGATTGAATAAATATGGTGAAAGGATACAACCCTGACGCACACTTTTCCTGACTTTAAGCCACGCAGCATCCCTTTGTTCTGTTCGAACAACTGCCTCTTGATCTATGTACAGGTTCCTCATGAGCACAATTAAGTGTTCTGGAATTCCCATTCTTCGCAATGTTATCCATAATTTGTTATGATCCATGCAGTCAATGCCTCTGCATAGTCAATAAAACACAGGTAAACATCTTTCTGGTATTCTCTGCTTTCAGCCAGGATGCATCTGACATCAGCAATGGTATCCTTGGTTCCACGTCCTCTTACGAATGCAGCTTGAATTTCTGGCAGTTCCCTGTCAATGTACAGCTGCAGCCGCTTCTGAATAATCTTCAGCAAAATTTTACTCGCGTGTGATATGAATGACATTGTGCAAATTCTTGGCATAGATGAGCAAGCACTTTCAGTGCTGCATCCATTTGGTGAAACATCTCAATTGGTACTCCATTAATTCCTGGAGCCTTGTTTTTCCGCCAATGTCTTCAGTGTCTTCAGTACAGCTTGGACTTCTTTCTTCAGTACCATCAGTTCTTGATCATATGCTACTTCCAGAAATGAACATCGACCAATTCTTTTTGGTAGAGTGACTCTGTGTATTCCGTCCATCTTATTTGATGCTTCCTGCATTGTTCCTTTCTTCCATTCTCTTTAGCTACTTAATGTTCAAGAGCAAGTTTCAGAGTTTCTTCTGACATCCACTTTGGTCTTTTCTTTCTTTCCTGTTTTTTTAATGACCTCTTGCTTTCTTCATGTATGATGTCCTTGATTTCATTCCATAACTCGTCTGTTCTTTGGCCAGTAGGGTTCAATGTGTCAAATCTATTCTTGAGATGGTCTCTAAATTCAGGTAGGATATACTCAAGGTCATATTTTGGCTCTCATGGACTTGTTCTGATTTTCTTCAGCTTCAACTTGCACTTGCATGAGCAACTGATGGTCTGTTCTGCAGCTGGCCCTGGCCTTGTTCTGACTGATGATATTGAGCTTTTCCATTCTCTTTCCACAGATGTAGTCAATTTGATTCCTATGTACTCCATCTGCTGAGGTCCACGTGTATAGGCACTGTTTATGTTGTTGAAAAAAGGTATTTGCAATGAAGAAGTTGCTGGTCTTGCAAAATTCTATCATGTGATCTCCAGTATCGTTTCTGTCACCAAGCCCATATTTTTCAACTACTGCTCCTTGTTCTCTGTTTCGAACTTTCACATTCCAATCACCACTAATTATCAATGCATCCTGATTGTATGTTCAATCAATTTCAGACTGCAGAAGTTGGTAAAAATCTTCAATTTCTTCATCTTTGGCCTTAGTGGTTGGTGTGTAAATTTGAATAATAGTTGCATTAACTGGTCTTCCTTGTAGGCATATGGATATTATCCTATCACTGACAGCACCGTACTTCAGTATAAATCTTGAAATGTTCTTTTTGATGATAAATGCAACACCATTCCTCTTCAAGCTGTCATTCCTGGCATAGACCATATGATTGCCCAATTCAGAATGGCCAATACCAGTCGACTTCAGTTCACTAATGCCTAGAATATCGATGTTTACGCATTCCATATCATTTTTTCCTAGATTGATACTTAATACATTCAAGGTTCTGATTATTAATGGATGTTTGCAGCTGTTTCTTCTCATTTTGAGTCTTGCCACATCAGTTGATGAAGGATGGGAAAGCTTGACTCCATCCACATCATTAAGGCTGTCTCTACTTTGAGGAGGCAGCTCTTCTCCAGTTGTATTTTGAGTGCCTTCCAACCTGAGGGGCTCATCTTCCGGCACTATATCAGACAATGTTCTGCTGCTATTCATAGGTTTTCACTGGCTAATTCTTCTCAGAAGTAGATCGCCAGGTCCTTCTTCCTAGTCTGTCTTAGTCTGGAAGCTCAGCTGAAACCTGTCTGCCATGGGTGACTCTGCTGGTATTTGAACGGTGGTGGCAGAGTTTCCAGCAACACAGCAACACGCAATTCCCCAAAGTGTGACAAACTGACAAATGCGTGGGGGTGATTAATACACAGTCACTGTGACCCCAAAGAAAGCACTGAAGAAACTTTTCAAGCTTAAACTGGTTGTAAAATGCACATGAAACATGCAGAAGAGCCACAACAATCTTGAAAACTAACAAGATATTCAAGACGTATTATGAAACTAAGGTATTTAAAGTAACGTAGAATAAGCAAAATGATCAATGGAAAAAGGAAGAGTTGAGAAACACACTCATATAATATATACAGGAATTTGGTGTATGTCAAAGGTCATTTCAGTCTGGTAGAGAAATGGGGACAGTGCTGGCTATCTACAGGGAAAAAAAGACAAAGTTAGAATTCATATTGCATATCATTAAAAAAAAAATTCCAGGTGGATTAAAGATTTTAAAAAACCACAAAATAGTAGGGTAATAGGAATAAAATATAAGAAAATATATTTAAAATTTGGCATAGGGAAATTCTCTTAAACATGATACAAAATACAAAAACCTAAGCTAAAGACTGATAAATCTGACTTCTATACTGGCATCTTCTACATAAAGTACCCCACAAACAAAGCTAGAAGACATGCAGCAAATAAAAACATATGTTCACCGAAAGTTTTGTTTGACTATTCATAGCAGCTTTATTCGGAATAGCCCCAAACTGGACCATCTCAGGGGTCCATTATTCAGACAATGGACAAAGTGTAGTGTAGTCATACAACAGACTACTAGTCAGCAATGAAAAGGAACAAATTACTGGTAATTGTAATCTGGGTGAATCTCAAAGACATGCTGAGCAAAGCCATACTGAGTGAGCCCCCTCACGCCACGGGCAGACACAGGCGGAACTAATCTGTGGTAGAAAACAAACAGAACCCAGGTCACTCCTGAGGTCAGGGAGGGGACGGACTGACTGGGAAGGAGCGTGAGGGAACTTTCTGGGGAGAAGGTAATGGTGTTTATCCCGATACGGGTTTGGGTAACAGGTTATGCTTTGTCAAAACTTTGCATATGTACACTTAAGACTTGTATGCTTTATTATATGTACGTTTTAGCTCAAATGAACTTATTTAAAAAATGAACTCTGGTTAATGATATGCAGCTGAAGTATTTAGGAATAAGGGTGTGATGACTACAATTGAAGGAGCCCCGGTGACTCAGTGGTTAACGCACTCAGCTGCCAAACAAAAGATTGGGAGTTCGAACCCACCAGCTGCTCCATGGGAAAAAGATGTTGCAGCCTGCACTTCCATAAAGATTACAGCTTTGGAAACCCTCTGGGGGCAGATCTTCTCTGTCCTAAAGCGTTGCTATGAGTTGGAATCCACTTGATGGCAATAGGTTTTTTGTTTTTTGGTGGTGCAGTTGTTAAAGTGCTTGGCTGCTAACTGAAAGGCTGGCAGTTTGAACCCACCAGCCGCTCCTCGGGAGAAAGATGTGCCGGTCTGTGCTTCTGTAAAGATTACAGCTTTGGAAACCCTACGGGGCAGTTCTACTCTGTCCTAAGGGTCGCAACGGGATTTTCAATGGGACTACAATTTACTTGGAAATGCATAAAAAATAAGGTGGATTAACAGATGGATAGTGTATGACAAAGCAAGTATAGTGAGACAGTAAAAGCAGGATCTAGGGGATTGGTATGCAGGTGTTCACTGTAAAATTCTTCACACTTTTCTGTATGTTTGAAGTTCTTCATAATACAATGGGGAAAAATGAAAAGCAACAGACAGAAAGACAAATTTTTCCAAAATGTAAGAGATTTTTATCCAGAATATCTGAAGAGCTAATCATCAATAGGAAAAAACAAAAATCGAATTGAAAATAAGCAAAGGCCTTCAGAAAAAAGACAAATGCCAATGTCTTAAAAGACGGTTATCCTACTTGTAAACAGAGAAAGTCACGTTGAACCAATCCCAGTCTTCACCCAGCAGACTGGTATCGACTTGTGAGTTTCTGGCGGAGTGTTAGCGGGCGAGCGGGTGGTTGTGTGAATTGGAGCAGCCATTTCGGACGGCCCGTGGAAACATCTGCTGAAACTGACAGCACGCTTCTCTGGGCTGCTGCCAAAGAGGCTGAGGCGTGCAGCCAAGACACAGGCCGTCCAGGAGTCACAGGGCACCCGTGAACGGACTCAGCTACATCTGCACTGTGGCACTTGATGCAGTAGTGTGACCTGCTCCTCAGTCAGAACCACATACGGAATGACAGCACTGACCTGAGAAACAAAATGCTGTGCAAGCACACGCACGCTGCACAGAAAGATCTGGAGAAATTCCAACCTCCACCTCGGGGAGGAGGCAGGACTGGGGGTGGCAGCCAGAAAGCAACTCTCGCTTTATGATTTAGAAACATCCACCTACCTACACAGACAGACACGCCTATGTGCTTATACGCACCCACTGCTGTCGAGTGAATTTCCACTCATAGCGACCCTACAGCACAGAGCAGAACTGCCCCACAGGGTGTCCAAGGCTATAAACCTTTATGGAAGCAGACTGCCACATCTTTCTCCCACAGAGAGGCTGGTGGGTTCGAACTGCAGACCTTTTGGTTTGCAGCCGAGCTCTTTACTCTCTGAGCCACCAGGGCTCCTGCGTTTATATGTATCTCTATATAGTAGGGAGCCCTGGCGGCACAGTGGTTAAGAGCTTGACTGCTGACCAAAAGGTCCGCAGTTTGAATCCACCAGCCGCTCCTTGGAAATCCTATGGGGCAGTTTTACTCTGTCCTATGGGGTCGTTGTGAGTCCGCTTCGACTCGACAGCAGTGGGTTTGGGCTTATATATATAGTATGTTGTTTGCTGCTGAGTCGATTCCAACTCGCAGGGACTCTACAGGGCAGAGCAGAACTGCCCCATGGAGTCTCCAAGGCTGTCACCTTTACAGGGCAGATTGCCAGGTCTTTTCTCCCTCGGAGCTGGTGAGTTCAAACCACCGCCTTTTCGGTTAGCAGCCAAGAGCTTAACCATTGTGCCACCAGAGCTCCTTTTATATATACTATAGGTATCTATATTATATATGCCTAGTGTATATACACATACAAAAGAACATGTTCACATATTGCTCATATAATTGAAATTATTGACAGATTATTAGTTTAAAAGAAAGCTCAGCCAGAACCTAACTTTTCCACCACTTTTTGATTTTGGAGTGTAAGTGGCAAACTATGTAATTACGTATTTAGGATTTTATAATCTTTATTCCAAAACTGGGAGCAGTACTGGTTCAGTGGTAGAATTCTTGCCTTTCATGTGGAAGATCTGGGTTCAATTCCTGGCCGACGCACCTCATGCGCAGCCACCGCTTGTCAGTGGAGGCTTGCGTGTTGCTGTGATGTTGAACAGGTTTCAGCAGAGCTTCCAAACTAAGACAGACTAGGAAGAAAGGCCTGGCAATCTACTTGCAAAAACTCGGCCAACAAAAGCCCTACAGATCACAATGGTCTGATCCCGTTGTGTACAGGGTCAACGTGAGCCTGGGGCCAACTCAACAGCAGCTAACAATTCCTAAAACAGGCTTTAATTTTTCAATCTTCCCTAAATTAATTCACACCCACTGCATACCATGCGGTTCCCAAAACTCAGCATCTCCTGTATAAAAAGGCTGTGATCAGCTGGTGCTCATGGGCTCGGGCTGGACGACCCCTCCTGCTCCCAGCAGGTGCTACAGGCCGCCCTGCCTGCTCAAACGACTTTTCACATTTTCTTTCCTTTAAACTAGAAGGCAGGGTAAAAAGGCCGGGGCCTGACGTAAGCGCTAATCAATCAATCCAGTTCAGAGCCAGCTCCTAATACCCCCTCCCCGTCCCCTCAGGTGCTGAGTCATATCCAACTACAGAACGTGGGCAGATACTCTGCAGTCTCACCAGCCACTTCAAAACTCGGAGGAGCGGTTTGCTTTTAAGTCTACTACACAGAATTGTCTTCAAGTAAGAAATTACAAAATCTACACTATGGTAAAACACGAGGGGCCGACGTGTGGGTGAGCGCACACACAACTCAAGTACCTGTTTCTCCGTGATGGGAGACAAATCAAACAGCTCTCCAAAACTAGTTGTAAGTTTTATTTATATAAAATTCATTAAGAACATAAAAGATCGAATTTCTTAAAAAATCTGCAGTTATTTACAGCAGTATTGCACAAGTAAAGTGGCAATTACCCTGTCAAAATTCATCAGTGCAAAACACAAGTAAGCCAGGGAAATCGCAGTACAAATGCTACATCGGCTGGGTCCTAGGAAACAGTTAGTGATGAATCAGTATACAGACAGATCAGTGCTATTTATAAATGGGTACCTGATGAGTTCTGATACAGTAACGAGTGGTCACAGAACCTGCACGTACAACTTAAGAGAGCTTCTAAGGGCAGACATTTCCAAACAAAAGTAGTCAAGTTATTTCGCTGGGAGCCTGAGGATGCTTCCTGTACACAAAGATGTTTGTGGTAGGAGTTACCCGACTGATTTAGCGTCACGTGTGAGCACATCCATGCACACGTGTGTGCTGGGGGGACACACACAGGCACCAGGCTAAACCAGCAGGGATGACAGAACCATCTACATGTAGCCACTGATCAAGCCTCCCTGCAGCTTCCACGAGCTTTCACATCTTAACACCCAGTCCAGTGGGGCCCCCCAACTTCTCTAAAGGGGACGAGGACAGTGAAAGGAGGGCATCAACCTGAAGACACAGGCTGGCCAAATGCAGACACTGGGACATGGGGGGCGTGGACAACTAGCTCCTGAAGAATCAGTCCACACATCGAAGAAGAGAAAGCTATGCGGCAGGTGGGGGAAAATTCAGTGACTCACCAGCTCCCAACGAGGGGTTAGTGGTACGAGTGGACCTGAAGCTGCTCTTTAAAGCAGGAGCAACGCCGCCAGGCCGAGGGGTCCCGGCCAGGCGCGGCCCACCTGTCCTGCCACCCCGCCTGGCCCTCGCCCTGGACGACCTCATGGCAGACCTCTGAAACTGGCACCTTTTTATTTCTCTGAACACTGAGTTGTCAGGGGTTTATTTTCAATGGAAAAATATTTCCCAACTGCTGATAATACATTTTATTTTACGATATGGCCTGGAGTTAACATAATTTGCTTCTATGAGAAGCTAGCTGCTTTGGAACCAACAGAAGGATGCTGGGTGTTTCTTGGAGTTGAATTCTATAGCCTGTCTCTCATTGGCAACTGAGCATAAATTCCATCAAAAGGACAACAAAACTCCAGAATGTACACCCATTTGACCGAGTTACCAAGAACCAGAGCGGGAGGGCTGCCCACCCAGGAAGACCCGCAGCCTGCAGGGAGCTGACCAACGACTGCCGGGCAC
>NW_004443940.1:35957822-35963735 GCF_000243295.1 Trichechus manatus latirostris | reverse complement strand
AGAGGGACAGCAGGGGATGGGGGCAGGGAAGTCAACACTTTTCAGAACTTCAGACTTTAAATAAGCAGAAAATAAATATACAATACTTCTACAAGTTACAGCATTATGAAACAGTAGGGCACACTGTTACACAGAAAGGGAATCTACAATATTTACAACCTCAATTCTGAAAAAGTTTAGAAAAACAGTGATTTTTACTTAGCTGTACAAAATTTTACAAGAAAGGTAAAGAAAACACAATTGCACAGACATTTGGCTCAGTTGATAAGTAAAATATGATCTCCTAATCTAATAAATAGTCAAATATATACAATATTAAGAAGGGGAAACAGGAGAAAAACGTATTCTACTGTATACATTTGTTCTGATCAGAAGGAATTTTAAACTAGCTTCTCCACAACCAAAGAAATTCTTCATGAAATCATCTCCGCGGGTTAGGAAGGAGGATGGGTCATTGGAAGACTCGTCTATGAAGTCGCTCTGTTTTTATTGCATTTCATCGTGAAGCCACAGGACACTTTCTACAAACCTCACGTGGGTAGAGGTTGTCAAGGCACGAAAGCCACGTTAACTTTTCAAAAAAGGGGTCTACTGATTTTTTTCTACCAAGTTAAAGAAAAAAAAAAAGGAAAAGGCATACCCACGGTAGTAGGTACACTTTCTGCAGGGAGGCATCTTGATGAACAGATACATACAGTACAGAGACATCTCACCGTCTCTCACATCCTGGCTAACATCCTGTCCTTGAACACTTCTACAATTCATAGAACCTCTTATTCCTCACGAGCTGCTCCCATGGGCCAGCCCAGAGGCTGCCATGACAAAGAGGTGTCACGGCCCTCGGGCACAGGGCAGCAGAACCCCGTGTCCGTCCTGGGATGCGCTGCATTGCTCCCCGGAGCCGCGGGGCTGAATAAACAGACTAAAGTGCTCCAGCCGGGAAGACTGGCACGTGACTATGGGGATCCTGGGAGGGGATGGCCCAGAACCAAATACATCTTTGGTGTGTGTGTCCAGCAGGTCCACGGCTGCATTTCTAACACCTCCTAGGAACCGCGGACTTTGTGACCCTACGAAGGAGTTCAAAACACATCAAGAACACAAGCAAAGATCCAACACAGCTTAAAAAATATTCAAAACCCCAAGGAGACCTCTGGGGTGGGCTGGGGCGGGGGGAAGATGGCGGGAATATTTGCAATCAAACTATCGCTACCTAAAGGAAAGAGTGAGTATGCAATATGTATAAAATTATAAAGATACAAATGACTGGATTTCCCACTCAATTTAATCATGAAAACACTGGTCCAATGTGGGGCAAAAGCAAACACAACAGTTGTTGGCACTGCGGACTCATTTGAAAATTCACATACTTCTTTTAAAAAGCCGTTCAATAATCTGAGTTTTCGAAAATTGTGTAAGTTATAGGGTTCACAGAAGGATCTCCCCCGGCTCCTTCACTGCTCCCTCGTCTGTTTCTTGGGTCCCCCTCGCTGTCTGAACGCCTCTGTGATGGCTGACTGGGAGGGGGGCCTCCCGCTCCCTGCTGGGGCAGGGAGGGGCCTGGCCAGAGGGGACCAGCTGCAGCCGTGGACACACAGGGGGCCGGCAGCATCCAACTGTCACAAGAGAAATGGAGGAAGTAAAAATGACATCTGGCAGAGGGCTGAGGGGTCATTTCAGACTCGGCCCCATTGAGTGTGTCTACGGCACTGGTGAAACCTGAATTAAGCCTACATTTCAAGGTGGATTCAGAGGAGTGGGGACCAAGCATCAGGCATCTAAGGTCAGGTGGGCTCTAAATGGACCACAGCCAGGGCTGCACCAGAAATGGCCACTGGAGCCCACCCGCACCCATGCCGTGCCCACTCAGCTGGCCACTGTGCGTGGACAGCGCCAGCAGGGACTGTGCTACACGGGGGTGTGGACTCTCGGGGGCGTCGTGTGGGGCTCACCCTGTGACAGGCCTGTTCCCAGGAAGGCCAGCGGTACAAAGGGGTGTAGTACGTACTACGCTGTCTGCTTTTACTGCTGCTGTTACCGCCTCACAACACTTCTGACACGCCCATCGAGACTAAATGAACACCACCAAGCACCTCCCGGCTCGTGGTAACAACCGACAGATGGGGCTGTGTGTGATACAGGCAGATTCCACCTCTCGTTCTGACTTTTATTAGGAAAATACACTGGACCACATCTGTGCATCACTGCCCAGAAAGACAACAGGAGCGTCACAAAAGGAGACCAGGAAAAACACACCGAAAGAGCGTGGAGCTCGGCCACAGATGCAGCTGCATTTAAGGAGGTGAGTGAGTATTTACAACACGGGAGAGGACGTCAGTGCAGGCTGGCTGCAGACCCTCTGCCCTTCATCAGTTCCATTTCATAAGAACTCTTTTGGTATCAATAATAATAATTAAAAAAAGGTCATAGGAAGAGGCAATGCTAGGGAAGTAAGGGGGGCCTATCACATCCCTCCCTGTTTAAAAACTCTGTACAGTAATCTCTAAAACAAATGAAGGCAGCTCTGTAAGTCAGCTGGCTCAGTCCCCTCTGCACGATTTCACACAACCCTCTAAGAGTGGGCAACACGTTCTCCAAATTTTAGTAAAAAATCCTTCAGGAGTTTGTCAAAAAGCTTCCATTTCCTTTTGCTGAAAACCTGTTCTACTAAAGAAGGTGAAAAGAACACACCGCATGTAAACACCATTCCTGCATAAAGTCCTGCTCCAAAAAACCGCGATTTGTACACTTAAAAAAAAAAAAAAATCCACCGACATTTACATTCACAACCAGCTGCCACACACTGAGGAGCAGGTCAAGTCCACGCGCAGCGAGGCGGCGTCAGGACCGGGGTCGCACGCCCCTCTGCACCCTCCTCTGCGGAGGATCGCGGGCTGCATGGACCGGCAGAGACCCTGGTGCTCGGACATGCTGCTGTGACCCGCGGAATGTCTGCGCACAACTCTGCTGCAGGAAGGGCCGTCACTGCATCCTCCACACCAGACGAGCGAGAGAGCGTAACAGTCGTAAGATGACCACTTCTGGGTGGTTTCCGGCTGCCTGGTAATTATTTAAGAAAACCTGGAATAGCAAAAGGAAAACGTTTTAGTTTCCTATGATTCTTTGGGGGGGGGGGATGTGGCACATATTTAAATGAACAGTCAATCCCATCTTAATAGTTATGGAAGGGACCCCTTAAAGACTGCTGTGTCCTCAAAGAACCAACGCTTCCCTGAGACAACTAACTCACTTCTATTTCCCCTGCAAAGGGAAGAGGATACTACAAAAAGGGCAGGAATCCCAAATGATGTTTTTCTTCCTCTTAAAAAAGCAATGAAAACAGTGTTTGGGAAACTCAGAACCCCCACAGCCCAGCCTGCCCCCCAACAGCCACGTGCAGGCAGCTCCATCACTGGCCAGTACCACCTGGTTCAGGAAAACTGATCAGCTGCTTGCAAACCAACACCTCCACAACCTCCAGAGCGGCACCTGGGGAAAGCACCCCACGTCCCTGAAGTTGGTGCCCAATGAAAAGGGGGTGGGGCAAAGAAAGGGGGGAATGACCTGGGCAGATCTGAAGTAACCATTTGACAATCCAAGTTACTGACATTCAAATACGCCTCAGATTCCCACAAGGGTGAATTTCTGGTAGCTGTCATTTATTTAAGAAACCCGTGATTTGGTGTAATTTGCCCCAAGAAGCTAAATAAAGCACAGACGCTGTGCTAGCACCAACGCACCCTGCCCCTTGGGCTGCTCCCGAGCGGCGTCGCTGGGTAAACACTGTGGCCCGGCACGGTGCCCACCGTGAGACGGGGGGGTCGGCCTCAAGCTCCCCACACCTAGTGCAGAGAGGAGCAATTAAATTAAAAAAAAAAAAAGCTTCTTTTCCAGTGACCACCATCTATTTACCACAATCTGTGAAAAACTTTAAAACAACAAAAACAGAACAGGGACGATGCCAACTTACTGAAAGGTTTCAGAGGCTCTCAGGTCTCCGAGGGCGCCCGATTTCGAGTTAGAGTCCATTTTACAGGGCTAGTAAGTGTTGCTGTGGTTGTCAGTGGCCTTCAAGTTGGCCCCGACTCATGGCAACCCACACACAACAGAACAAAATGCTGCCCAGCCCTGCGCCATCCCCTGGATCGGTTGCAGATCAGACCCGTGTACTCCACGGGGTTTTCAATGACGGATTTTCAGAAGTAGATCAACAGGCCTTTCTCCCTAGTCCGTCTTAGTCTGCAAGCTCCACTGAGCCCTGTTCATCGTCACAGCGACACACCAGCCTCCAAGGACAGACGGGTGGTGGCCGCATATGAGGTGCACGGCCGGAACCCAGGTCTCCCGCGTGGAGGGGGAGAAATCTACCACTGGGCCGCTACTGCCCTCTGCACTGTGAGTGTGAGCTGTAAACTCGCAACAGCCAACGAAGGGAACAGGACACTCCTGCCCGAACACAAGGGCTGCAACCCGTTTCACCGTTCCAGCCTGAAATCGACACTGGTCCTTCCCTCAGCGAGTAACGCACACACGAGACCAGCGTGCCAGGGCTACGGCCCTCCACGAGCCCCCTTCTCGTTCCGGCGGGGGGAGCTTTCAACTATCACAGGAACCACGGCCAGGAATCAGGCCAAGAATAACCGTCCCCTCCAGATCCAAAACATTACCCCTCGATACCAGCTGCCACAGGACCTGCCTTCTCTCAACTGTCTACACAAGCTCCCGAGCACTGGTTTGACATAATGGGATGGTGATAAGGCCCGGACACTTCCAGTTTTCCTTCCATAACAAGATGGGAGGAAATCAGCTTTATGTAAGAACTCCTGTAGAGGTACTCTGTAACCACCGTCTGTGATTTTTATCTTTTTTACACACAAGATTTCCTTGTTTTGATTTAACTTTCAAAATTACTTTGCTGCTTCTATGTGAGAATAATTCAGAGGAAGGTTAATTTTAGTTTAGTTAATATTAACAGGCTGAAAGAGGCTGATTCAAAATAAAACCACAGCTTACTAAAATGAAGAAACTACACAGTGGGAGGCTGAGCGACTGCTTCAAGATGGTGAATCTCCCCGTGAACCCTGATGTCACCACTGTCCTCAGGGGGCCCGGAGAATGGGGCCTGACTGGGTATCCATAGTCACAATGGGGATGGACCCTAAACTGCTTACACTTGCCAGGAGTAAATTTCATATTCTAGTACTGATGCTACCCTCTGAGGAGGCTGTTACGGTGACCACAGCTAAAAGAAAGACACCTCACAGGAGAATTCCACCCTAGTGTTTAGAGTTCTGCTTTCATTTCAAATGTAAATGATATGGACATTCAAAAACATGTGGGTGGGGGTGGGGCACTCCTCTTTAATTCTCTAATTCCCGAATTTCTTATTTTTAAGAAAAATCACACCTACGAAATTTTGGCAAAAGGAATGCCCAATACTTGACACAGAGGAAGCTAGTTGGTAGGGACGAGATGGTGTGCACAAGTCAGGGACACACAGCTCGGTGAGCCAGGACCACGGCGGCCCGCTCTCAGACACCAGGCGTGACACCACCACCCACGCTTCTCAGCCAGTGAACAATTGTTTCTGGACAACATTCAATGGAGGAAGCCACTTACCACAGATTCAAAAAGAGCGCTGTGCTGGTCCAGAAAATCCCTGACAGCTGGCACAGTGGCTAAAGCTGCTCCTGGCTTGGGTTTACGCTCCACACCTTGGCAAACAGCTGGAGCACAGACAGCTCCTGTTTCAGGCAGCTCGCTGCCCTAATTCCTACAGCCCCACAGATGAGCAAGGCTGACAGGTGCACGTGGTCCAGGACTGACGCACAAGCACAGGCCAGGTGTCACAAGAGCCGCAGCTGCGTGTGAACACTACAGCAGGACAACCAGCCCGCGCAGACGGCCACAGCT
>NW_004443940.1:35932267-35956228 GCF_000243295.1 Trichechus manatus latirostris | reverse complement strand
CAGCCCGCGCAGACGGCCACAGCTGCCAGGAGCACCCACTTGGGGGAGTTCGCCCCCGCGGCTAAAGGAGGAACTGCTGCTGCAATCTGGTTCCTAAACCAGGGGCTGTGTTTTGGGGTGGGGTGAGGAGTTAGGTTTGAAGTCAGGAAAGGTGTGCCTCAGGATTGTATCCTTTCACCATACTTATTCAATCTATGTGCTGAGCAAAGAGCCAAGAAGCTGGACTATACGAAGAAGAGTGTGTCATCAGGATTGGAGGAAGACTCATTAACAACCTGCGTTATGCAGGTGACACAACCTTGCTTGCTGAAAGTAAAGAGGATTTGAAGCACTCACTGTTGAAGATCAAAGACCACAGGCTTCAGTATGGATTACACCTCAACATAAAGAAAATAAAAATCCTCACAACTGGACCAATAAGCAACATCATGATAAACAGAGAAAAGACTGAAGTTGTCAAGGATTTCATCTTACTTAGATCCACAATCAACACCCATGGAAGCAGCAGTCAAGAAATCAAAAGACGCACTGCATTGGGGAAATCTGCTGCAAAACACCTCTTTCAAGTGTTAAAAAGCAAAGAGGTCACCTTGAAGACTAAGGTTCGCCTGACCCAAGCCATGGTGTTTTCAATCGCCTCATACGCATGGGAAAGCTGGAGGATGAATAAGGAAGACGGAGGAAGAACTGACGCCTTTCACCTGTGGTGTTGGTGAAGAATACTGAACATACCATGGACTGCCAAAAGAAGGAACAAACCTGTCTTGGAAGCAGTACAACCAGAATGCTCCTTAGAAGCAAGGATGGCAAGATTATGGGGGGTAGGGAGTGAGATGGGGTGTGCTGTGTTAAGGGAAGGCCTGTGGGCAGGGCTCTGCTGAGTGACTAGCGGCTGGAGAACAGAGAGCAGCAAGGAGACACCGTGAGTGCAGGCAGGGGCACGGAGACGGCCCACGAGTGGACGCAGCGAGGAGAGCGCAGCGTGCCCACCACGCTCCCCAGCCCCGGGGCAGCCCCAGCCCCCTGCAGGTACAGAAGCATCCAGAAGAGGACAACCAGCTGGGTCACAGCTGGGCAGCCTAGTCCAGCACCATCTTCACCTTACATTTCCGACAACCAACAGAGTGTCAGGGAATTTTATTACATTTTAACGCCAAAATAATCAAAGTGAAACAATGCTCTCTTGGGATACAAAGGCAGCTGGACCCCAGGCTGGCCAGGGAGCCGGTCGGGAGACCACAGATACCTGCAGCCCTCACCGGGACTCAGCACCATGGCCTCGCAGAGAGCCCAGCCCGGCTTGTGCAAAGCTGCCCACGACACATGAGGCCTTTGGACTTGAGCCGCCCAGCTCAGGGATGAGAACAAGCACTGCACCACGAAGCGAAGACTCAGCACACACCTTGTCAAGTCTCACAACAGGCCCACGGGCCAGTGCTGCTCTTCCTGCTTCAGAGACTGCGAAACAGTCCAAGAGAGGCCCGCGACTGGCTCGGGATGGTCGAGCAAGAGGGCGGCAAAGCCAGGACTGTGGTCTGGAGCCCACGCTTCCTGCCAGAAGGGACACACACCATCCAAGACTCTTAACACAAAAGCTCCCAGAATCGAAAGGGACGGCATAGGGGCTCAAAGTCCTGAGTCAGCCCAGCTCCCGGCTATCAGCGCTGAGAACCTGGAGGGCTGCTTCCACTCCCTTCTCAGTGCGGTATTACCAGCTCTCACCTGCCGCGTGCCTGGTGCCCAGAAAGGCACGTCACCCCTCCAGCCTTGTTTCAGGTGGAGATCAGGTCACAGGCCGAGCCTGTACTGAGAACGAAGAACCACCAAGTGATTCCTGGAGCCCTGGTGGCACAGTGGTTAAGAGCTCAGCTGCTAACTAAAAGGTCGACAGTTTGAATCCACCAGCCGCCCCCTGGAAACCCTGTGGGGCGGTTCTACTCTGTGCTATAGGGTCGCTATGAGTCAGAATCGACTCAACAGCTACGGGTTAAGTGATTCCTGTAACTCAGCTCAGCCTTCAGGACAGCGTAAAACACAAGCCCACCATCCCTGCTCTGAACGCTGGGCCTGCGAGCCCAATTACTCAATAAATACACAAGCACACTCAACATGAGAGACCATGAGAGACTGACGATAAAAACAGACACAGTAAAAGTAAAAGCTGAGACGTCAGAAATGCCGTCAAGAAAGAGACTTACTCTGGGAACCAGGGGTGACACTTACTGCAGCTGAGGGCCAGTTTAGGAAAGAGCTTCCTGACAGTCAAAAAGAAAAGGGAAATAAGACACGTTATTGTCACTGTCATATACAGTGAGCTCAGTGCCAAATTCTGAGAGACAAACTAAAAAGCAAGAGTAAGATCTAGAGAACTGAGACAAAGAGAAACTTTTAACTTGTTCCACAAATCTAGTTTCTTACAGAATTAACGTCCTTAAGACTTGTCTTAGTCATGCAGTGCTGCTGTAACACAAACACAAGTGGATGGCTATAACGAAGAGCAATTTATTCCCTCACAGTCCAGGAGACTACAAGTCCGAATTCGGGGCACCAGCTCCAGGGGAAGGAAGGCTTTCTCTCTCTGTCGGCTCTGGGGAAGGACCTTGTCAGCAATCTTCCCCTGGTCTAGGAGTTTCTCAGCGCAGGGACCCCGGGTCCAAAGGACACGCCCCTCTCCTGGTTCTTCATTCTTGGTGGCATGAGGTCTCCCTGTCTCTGCTGGCTTCTCTCTTTTGTGTCTCAAAAGAGACTGACTCAAGATACAGCCTAATCTTGTAGATCGAGTCCTGCCTCACTAACATAACTGCCTCTAATCCTGCCTTGTTGACATCATAGAGATAGGATTTACAACACATAGGAAAATCACAACAGATGAAAAAATGGTGGACAATCACACAATACTGGGAATCATGGCCTAGCCAAGTTGACACACATTTTTGGGGGACACAAGTCAATCCATAATAAGACTAAACTTTTTTTTTTTTTTTTTAAATAAATAAAATTATCTTAAAGTGGTAACGTGTGATAGGAGACTGGATGCTGGACTGTGAGACCAGGAAGGACTCCAGCAAAGAGGCAGTCACTGCTCCAGGTTTGGCTGTGGCATCTGAGGAGGTGGCACCTGGCTGGCTGGCGTTTGCACCCTGAGCAACTGTGGACAGAGGGTTTAGGATGGACATCCAGCAGGTGGAGAACACCAGGGGTGGTGGGGTCGGGGGCCGTGGAGGAGCTCTGCTCCTCCACCCACTCACAAGCCACCAATCTAAACAGTATTTTAAATGACAAACAAATGAGACACAGGTCAAACAGAAAAAGGCCCGGCACGTGGGGACCACCATGTCGAGATCTTTCGGAAGATCTGGCCTCTCCATTTCAAGACAAAGAACCACAGTCAAACAGCATCTCAGGTCTGACTTGAGAGCTGATTTGGTATCACTGCCTTTTCAGGGTGTCAGACTGATGCGCCGCAGTGCCACCCAAAGACCAAACTGACCTGCTATTTATCACCAAGGCAACCAGGGCACCGGCCCAGCTCGGCCTCACACGCTGTGATGTCCCGGTGGCTGCGGAAAGGGCACTGGGGACCAGGAGCCCCTCCGAGCAACAGCAGCCCGTGCTGTCCTGCCCGGAGTATTCCCACAGCACTCGCCAGCCGGCAACGCGGCTACAACTGGCCCGCTACGGCGAGAACGTGTCCAAAAGCTACGTAACAACCTCGCCCGTGTAACATAAACTTCACCCTCCTGTCAGCGCGTCACTTCAAGGAAAACCACAGGTCAGGCTTTCTGTGGGACCGTCAGTCACTGGGCGAGTGGGCCCGTGGCCGGGACGGTGGTGCGCTGTGCGAAGTGCAGCACCACACGTGCCCCCGCCTGGGAGGCCTCTGAAGAACAAGTCTGTTGGACCCCCACTCCCAGGGCCACGTGCTGGCTAAAATGAAGAGCTCCCAGACATCACCGGAGAGGGTCAACACAGAGAAGCCAGAGGTTCTTCCTAAGGACCATCTCCGATGTGAGGCGCCATTCAATGAAATATTGGATTAAGAGCGGGACCACGCTGTCCCGAAATGCCTCAATCTCTGAACAACCCTAACTGAAATGTAACGCGTTTTAACCCCAACCAGAAGCTCTCTGCCCTTGCCTCGCCTGGCAGAAGTCTAACAAAGGATGATGCGAGAGGCTTCCTACTGTTGTTTCTGCAGAAGCGCCAAGCCTTGCCTTGTATGCATCTTCATTTCCTCGAGATTAAAAAAAAACAAAACCCCAATTAGAACCTCCCTGAAGCCATCCCCCAGGCACCTGCATCTCTCAGTAGGTACTGTTTCATGGCCCATGGTCCCCAACTGCTCTGCAGGTGTGCCCACCAGCAGCAGACGGACGGGCACTCACACACAGTCTGGGCAGACACAACCACACACAGCCCTCTGCCCAACCAGCCATCTGCACACAGCAGCGCCTCATCTCACTCACACTGGAAGACACCCAGGCACAGCACAGCAGGCAAACACACAACTTGTTTAAAAAGCAGCCCCAGAGTACTTAAAGACAGGTAAATAGAGTCACTAGCATCTCCCTTTCCAAACTTCCAAAACCAGTTGAGAAGTGTTTTGACTGCAGTTCAATGCCAGAGAAGAGAGAATGACGATGATACGTGTGACACCATTTTCTAGCTCCATCTCTGAGTGTTCGAATTTATTCTTTGCTACACCCCTAAGGGATGGACAAGACTCATAAAGGTTCACTGGCAGACCCAGTGTTCAAGTCCAGGTCTGACCCCAAAGTCGCTGCACTTCCGCATTAGCTTGTTTTCCTGAGACCACACACTATCCTCAACAGGAAGTCCTCTTCCAGAAAATCCACAGTCCACAGGTGCTGTCTCCGTCAAGTAAAGTGAACCACGTGCTCTCCTGAAGGTCTCCAGAAAAAAACAAGAGAAAACAACAACAGAGCCCAAGTCCTAGGAAGGGTGACTCTTGACTCGTGGGTTCTGGCGTCTCCACAGCTGAAGGTAGTCATTTCTGCTGTCTCATCCTCGTACTTTGTGGCATGGAAACAGCAAGGTCTAAGTGAGGCATGAAAGGCTTTTAAAACAAAAACACTGAACTGCTTCCTCCAGCTCCAAAGAAAGCTTTTGCTGAAACTAAAAACTGTATCATAAACTGGCGCGCACCAATTTATTTAAGCTACTCATAATTGTTTTTCCTATGAAAACTGTCATCTATAAAGTCATCTGAAGTGTGGGGAAGATCATTATGTCATGAGTTAGGTCTAGTTTTACTACTTGATATCCAAGGTTTTCACTGTTACATGCATAGAGAAAACAGAAAGCACCCTTTAAACTCCAGCACCCAATGGATGAAGGCTTCTAAAGAACGCGGTGTGAGCACACACATCTGAGTTTGCGTTCAGACTGTGCGATTACCTAGCTAATGACAACTCAGACCTCTCTCTTGTGCGTTATCTATACAAGAATGACTCTAATTAATAAAAACAAGACTTAACAGCACGGGGAATTTCACTTCTTAGGAAGGAGAGTACATAAAGATTTCATATCACACGCAGGATATGAAAATGCTAATGTACTGGCAGTTTAGTTAGACTTCTGTTTCCACCAAAACCAGACCACAAGCCACCTTTCCCTCTCTGCTGTCTTGTCTACACAGTCCTCCACTCTGGTCTACAGGCAGGTCGGTCCACTTGTGCCTGCACGTATCCCGGGCAGAAGAGGGAGACAGGCACTGTCAACAAAGACGCACTGTTTCTGGTGATCATAACGGAAGCAAAACAAAGAAAGGGTTTTCATTCATGCCTTGTCCTGTCTAGAGTCTGTTGCAGCTTCAAGGGCTGCTGCCCACTGTGAGGACCTTAATTAAAGCCTCCACCCCACTGTTAACCAGGAGCAGTCACCTGCACACAGAGCAACTTAGGGGGGACGACCTGACCACAAAGCACCGAGGAGGCCATGGAAGGAAAGGCTGGCAGCCTCGGTATTGGGGAGAGCTTCGGTTACAGGATGGGTCTAATTATTCCAAGAGCAAGTGCTTTACATTCTGAAGGGCCTGGCACACCCAGCCATGGCCCACGGCCAAGGTCCCTTCCAGTGGACTCATCCTTCCAGAACTGGTGGTGGGCACACAACACTCCATGCCTGCAAAGGCGGGCGAGTGGGTGGGTGGGCAGCAACCACCTCTCCTGCAGGGGCCATGACCTCCCCTTGCTGACATGACCTCCAGCAGATGAGCCAGGACTCAAACTACGCAGGTTCTGAGTGACGACAGAAAACAGCAGAGGCTAATAAACAACGAAAGGGCGCCTGGCTGTCCTGTGACGACGCACCCATGGACGAGGGAGAGGAGGGCTCCAAGCGTAGGCTGCTCCAAGACAACAGCGCACCACTCAGCTAACTCCAGACTGCTTGTCTTCCTCATAAATTCCGAGTAAACACTTAGCCTTCCTGAGAAGCTCTCTCCCCTACGAGCCCACCAACATCTCCACGGTATCTGGTATCAGCCCTCATCTTCCCTCCTCGGAGTCTCAAAAGATTGGCCTGCACAGGGGAGCTGGACAGGGGGGTCAGAATCCTTAGACCCCAGGTGGGCGTCCATCATTTAGCAAAAATGCCTTGTAGGAGCTCCAACATCTCACAGCCCCTCAGACTGTCCCACAACACACACCACGTGTGCCTGCGCTACCGCAGCACTTCATTGCTTAAGGACACAGTGAAAAACGCACCGGAAGGCTGCCAGGAGCCAAATCTGGGACCATCTGATCATCAGAAGGAAGACTGAGAGTAAAGCATAATAACCCATGAATCCAAGCTGATACACTAAATAAACATACAGACAGAGGGGAAAGCTCTTCCCCCCTTTGCACGCTCTTTCCTTCCACTACAAACAGAAAAGTAACTTTGTAGTGGAAGACCCCACCTTAACCAAGTGATCACAGCTGAGTCAACGGTGACAGCACAGAACGACCTCGGGGCCTCCTGACGCAGGGCCCTGGAGAGGGCACGACTTCACTTCTGGGGGCTCCTGACGAAAGCACAGAACTGGAACCTGATCAGGCAAAACCACGAGACACACCCAGATTCAGGGAGAGTCTACAAAACAGAGGCCCGTGCTTTTCAGAACCCTCAGTGTCCCGAAAGACAAAGACCATTCGAGTTAAAGGAGACTAATGAGACATGACAACCGAGTGCAGACTGTGACCCTAAGCTGGATCTGGACCCAAAACAAGACTTCGCTATTATTTAGCTGCAATACTCTATGTATTGGGACAACTGGTAAAATCTGAAAAACAGCCACAGTTCAGTTAACAGTACTACAGCTGTTAATGTCCTGATTTTGAAACCATACCGTGATCATGTAAGATAGCACTTCTTGGGAAAATACACTCAAGTATGAGGAGTAAACGGTGTCGTGTCTGCAGCTCATCCTCTATTAGTTCAGAAAAAAATAATCTGCACGTCCATATAAAGACAGAGAATGTTAAGCAAATGTGGCAAAGCATCAGCACTGGGGAACATGGCTGACAGATGTAAGAGGGTTCTTTGTACCTTCTTGCAACTCTTCTGTAAGTCTGAAATTATTTCAGATACAAAAATTTACCAAAAAACTCACGTTAGGTGGGCAGGGCTGGTCGCTCTGCCCACCAGGTGACTTGGGCAATGACGCTGGGTTCAGACGAGAAGGGAACGTGCGCCGGGACTCCACTCTTCCCTTGTGCCTTTCTCACTTCCTCCTCCAAGGGCTCAGCTGTCACAGCTTCATCTCACACACTTCCCCACTGCCTTTGAGTGGACTCAGTACATGACAACCACATGACAACTTCCTCTGTTTCTCTAACTGAGAAACGGGCAACTATCCTGTCAGGCTCCCAAAGGCTCACAGCGATGAGAGACGACTACTTCATAAAGATACATAATACTATAAAGCACATAACACGCTAAACATTTAAAATGCTAAAACCATTATAAAGCTGACCGCCAGGCACACCAGCTCTCCTAGAGGTGATTAATTCCTCGTGAAGATGGCAGGTAATTTGAATACGTTCTTTTCCAAAACTGCTTCCCAGTCCCTCACCAGATTTCTACCCCCGATATTTAACCATGGACAATTAGTGTGATTACAGACAGTGGACTGGCTTTTATTCTAACACACAACCATCAAAACAGGCATTTGTGGCTTCCTGGGCCACTGTGTTACTACTCTCGGCCTCCGAGTCTGGTGCTCTGAACCTGTGGAAAATCTACTGCCCTGTGTTACTACTCTCGGCCTCCGAGTCTGGTGCTCTGAACCTGTGGGAAATCTACTGCCTTCATTTTAGAAAAAGGAGATTATAGCCTAGAATCTAGCCCTACTCCTGCCACCAATATCCTAGCCTATTAGAAAGCCTAAAGTCCTTCAATTATAGTGACTCTATTTCTGCATTGGATTATTTTTTAAGATATGCAAAATAAGATGTACAATTACAAAATACTACAAAATGCACAAGTATAAAACACCACAATGAGACTAACAAATTTATTTTATGAAAAGCACAGAGAATATGTGACATTTCATTTGAAAAGGCAGATACGGCCATCTTAAACATACACAGTTTAATTAAACTGTGAAATATTGGGGGAAGAGGAGGGGGAGGACGGTATAAACTTGTTAGATGTCATTATCTCACCCTCAACGGACGCAAAGTAATGAAGGCGATCCAACGTCTGTCTTTTATCTGCATGTGACTGTAACTACTCTCTACACTCGACAGTCTAGGTGAGGGCAGGGGCAGTGGGCCTGGCTGTGCTCCAATCCCCACTCCACCCTCAGTCACCGACCACACATGGTCACCAGACACATGCATCAACCAGGTGCATCTGGGCAGGCCCTGGGGTAAGCCTTTTTAAAGTCATTCGTACTTCGCCATTCAGAGGGAAGTGTTTACAAAATACCTCAAGCACACGCAGCTCTGAAGCCACAGGCTGACGCAACGGGAGAAGAGAGCCCATCTCCAGAGTTCACGGCTGTTTGTGGACTGAGACACCCGTGCCCACTGCCTCCTGTCTCAGGCAGCATCATCCCAGTCACATCTGCCCCCGAGGACATCTACAAGTCCATTTCAGAGACAGGTCCAGCATGATGGTTAGTCTACTGCCTGGGCTCATCCTGAGAGATCTACACCCTGAATCAAAAATGAGCTTGTCCTGCTGGGCACTGATGTATTTAGCCTACTCTCTGGGTTCTCTAAAGCGGCAAAACCAGTGAAGCGTGTATATATGTGTGTGTATATATATACACACACACACACACACACATATATATATAGACAGAGAGAGAGTTAAGGAAACGGCTCACACAGTTGTACAGGCTGGAAAGTCCCATGTCCGTGCGTCAAACATCAGGGTGGAGGCTTCTCCTTACTCATGCAGCTGTAGGGGCTGATGAACCCAAGGTCAGCAGGTCAGACAGCAGGCCACTGGCTCACAGACTGCAGAGGCTGATGAATCCCAAGATCAGCAGGCAATACAGCAGGCCACGGGGTCAAGTCCCAAGAACGGAGGTCAGATGATAAGCCGAATACAGGATACAGAGCAAGCAAGCAAGCTTTGCCAGAATGTCCAAGGAAACTCCCCTTACAACTGATTGGCTGATCACATCAGATCGCATCATGAAGGATGACTACATCATTACATAACTGCTAAACTACAAGAATCACGGCCCAGCCAAGTTGACACACCTTAACTATCACAGTGGATAAGGCATTCTGTGAGCCTACAGACGGTAGTTTGGGCAAAAGCATTGCGTGCAGGGAAGTAAATCTGTATCCAGAGTAAGTGGATATCCCAGGAAGAATGAGATGCTGCCCTCTCCATAATCCAAGCGGTTCAATGTAATCAGTCTGCCACCAGGTTGCTGGCTGACTGCCTCGAGGAATGGTGCCATACTGGAGACTCAGTGTTGATCTCTGCTGCTGGCAGACTGGGTACGCAGCAGTGGCTATAGCCAAGTTGGTCTTGGTGAGTGGAAGTCCATGTTGCTGAGACAATGCATAACCTCCATCCCTGCCACCGTGGCCACTTTGTTCATGAGGCTATTGGGCAATGACAGGAGCAGCTGGGGAAAGAGGATGATTGGTTTCCACAGAACACGTCATCCTATCCACTTGAATGTTAAAATCCTCTTCTGCTAAGGTCACCCTTGTCAACTTGGCACCTGTACACATCTCTTTAAACCATATACAATTTCTAAAGACAATTACAAAGTCACACTTCCACCTAACAAACATGCATACAACTGAAAACACTCTAGCCCCACTTAGATCTTATAGTTCATAACTGATGAAAACGAAAGTATCTGATGCACACACAGAAGGAAGAAATACTCGTAACAATTACAATCCTCATTTCTGCAACTGATCATGTGGTCATAACTGGTATTTAGAACTACCTTCTTCAACTACCCATTCCGTATTCCTTTTACCCTGAGCAAGTACCTTAGCTGGTCATGGTGCCCGGTGGGGTGACCCAAACCTTCCTTCCTGAAGGGTCTGGGCCATTAGCAGTCATGCTGTGGTTTTCCATTGACTTTAATCACAGGGAATGGTAGCACTAAGAGACGCCCTCAGCGATCTCCCGTATTCAAGACATACTCTTCTTTACCTCCGTTACGTAATATCAATCCAATATCCCCTTGGTAGTCAGGATCAATCACACCAGCCAGTATCATAATTCCCTTTTTTCTTGTTGATCCAGAGGCATGAGGAGCCCAAAGTGGCCAGGTGGCATTCTTAACATCTAGTTCACTGGAATCTGTGTTGCGTCTCCAGGTGGGAGCATTCCTCCATTTTAGAACTAAGACCTCTAGATCCACAGAGTATAGGGTCATGGAGACAGGAAGCAAAAATTTTGCAAGTGAGTCACTAGGGGTAATAGTGAGTGGTATCACTCCCATCTCTACTCCTTGATTCCTGGAACCATGAATCCTGGCTATGGGAGAAACAGTACCATACATTACATGCTAGCTTAGAGCATATACAGCCTCCTGGAGAACGCTGTCCCAACCCTGCAAAGTACTGCCAAATAGCTGGCGCCATAACTATATCTTTAGAAGTCCATTTCATCGTTCTATCAAGCCAGCTGCTTCAGGGTGATGGGAAACATGGTAAAACCAGTGAATTCCACGAGCATGGGCCCACTACCGCACTTCATGTGCTGTGAAGTGAGGCCCTGGATCTGAGGCAATGCTGGGATACCATGATGGTGGATAAGGCATTCTGGGAGCTCACAGATGGTAGTTTTGGCAAAAGCATTGCGTGCAGGGAAAGTAAATCTGTATCCAGAGTTAAGTGTCTATCCCAGGAAGAATGAGATGCTGCCCTCTCCATAATGGAAGTGGTTCAATGTAATCAATCTGCCACCAGGTTACTGGCTGATTGCCTCGAGGAATGGTGCCATATTGGAGACTCAGTGTTGATCTCTGCTGCTGGCAGACTGGGTACTCAGCAGTGGCTATAGCCAAGTTGGTCTTGGTGAGTGGAAGTCCATGTTGCTGAGACTATGCATAACCCCCATCCCTGCCACCATGGCCACTTTGTTCATGAGGCCATTGGGCTATGATAGGAGTAGCTGCGGAAAGAGGATGACTGGTTTCCACAGAACACGTCATCCTATCCACTTGAATGTTAAAATCCTCCTCTGCTAAGATCACGCTTTGGTGAGCATTCACATGAAACACAAATATCATCACTGCTTTGGCCCATTCAGAGAGGTTGATGCACATACCTCTTCCCCATACTTCCTTGTCACCAATTTTCCAATCATGTTCCTTCCAAGTCCTTGACCATGTAGTCAAACAATTGTCACAGCCCGTGAATCAGTATACAATCGCGTATCTGGCTATTTCTCCTACCAATCAAAATGAACAACCACGTGCACTGCTCTAAGTTCTGCCCATTGGGAGGATTTCCTTTCACCTCTGTCTTTCAGGGAGGTCTCGGAAAGGGGCTGTAGTGCTTCTGCTGGCCACTTCTGAGCGGTGCCTGCATCTCGCCCAGAACCATATGTAAACCAGGCACGAGTTTTCTCTTCCTCAGTCAACTGATCATAAGGAATTCTCCATGAAGCCACAGATGTAGGCTCGGAGAAGACAGGCAATGTGACCATAGTGAAGACGACAGGCATTTGGACCACTTCCTCATACAACTTACTTGTGCCTTCAGGTACTGCTCGGACCCAATCTCATATGTATCACCACTTCCGTTTAATGATGGCATGCTGCTGCACACATCCCACTTTATGGCTCTGTGGGTCAGATAACATCCAGTTCATGATGGGCAGCTCAGGCTGTACAGTGACTTGGTGGTCCATGGTTAAGCATTCAGTCTCTATTAAGCCCCAGTGACAAGGCAAAAGCTGTTTCTCAAAAGGAGAGTAGTTATCTGCAGAGGATGGCAAAGCTTTGCTCCAAAACCCTAAAGGTCTGCACTGTGATTAGCCAATAGGGGCCTGCGCCAAAGACTCCAAACAGCATCTCTGTCTGTCTGCCACTGACACTTCAAGCACCACTGGATCAGCTGGATCATACAGCCCAAGTGGCAGAGTGGCTTGCATGGCAACCTGACCTTGTTCTGAGCTCGACACAAAACTAGCAGCTTTTTGAGTCACTTGATAAATAGGCCAGAGTAGCACACCCAAATCAGGACACGTTGCCTCCAGGATCCAAAGAGGCCCAGCAGGTGTCGTGCCTTTTTAGTTGTAGGAGGGGCCAGATGGCGCAACTTATCCTTCACTTTAGACGGAATATCTTAACATGCTCCCACACCACTGGACTCCTAGAAATTTCGGTGAGAAGGAAGGCTCCTGAATTTCTGTCAGATCAATTTCCCACCCTCAGGCAAGCAAATGTTTCACCAATAAGCCAGAGTCATTAATACTTCTTCCCTACTAGGTTCAATCAACATAATGTCATCAATGTAATGGACCGGTGTGACGTCTTGTGGAAGGGAAAGGTGATCAAGGTCCCTGCGGACAAAATTATGACATACGGCTGGAAAATCGATATACCTCTCAGGTAAGACAGTGAAGGTGTACTGCTGACCTTGCCAACTGAAGGCAAACTGCTTCCAGTGCTCCTTTGAAACTAGAATCAAGAAAAAGGCATTGGCCAGCTGAACAGCTGCATACCAGGTACCAGGAGCTGTCTCAACTTGCTCAAGCAACAAAACCATAGCTGGAACAGCAAATGCAATTGGGGTCACCACCTGGTTAAGTTTTCGATAATCCACTGCCATTCTCCAAGATCCATCTGTTTTTTGCACAGGCCAAACAGGCGAGTTGAATGTGGATACGGTGGAAATTACCACCCCTGCATCCTTCAAGTCCTTTATGGTGGCAGTAATCTCTGCAATCCTTCCAGGAATGCAGTATTGCTTTTGGCTTACTATTTTCCTAGGTAGGGGCAGTTCTAATGGCTTCCACTTGGCTTTTCCTACCATAATAGCCCTTGCTCCACTTGTCAGGGATCCAATGAGGGGGTTCTGCCAGTTGCTGAGTATATGTATTCCAATTATGCATTCTGGGACTGAGAAAATCACTATAGGATGGGTTTAGGGACCCACAGGATCTACTGTGAGACGAACCTCAGCTAAGACTCCATTAATAACCTGACCTCCATACACTTGTGGGCCGCAGGGACGTTTTGGGTCTCTGAGAATTAGTGGCAGTTCAGAGCCAGTATCCAGTAATCCCCTAAAAGTCTGATTATTTCCTTTTCCTCAATGAACAGTCACTCTCATAAAAGGCTGTAGATCCCTTTGGAGAAGGCTGGGAGAGAGATTAACAGTATACATTTTTGGCAGTGTAGTGGGGTCTTTCCTCAAGGGAATCCAGTCTCCCCTTCATTTGAGGGGCTGTGGGTCTGTAAACTGGCTTAAGTCTGGAAACTGATTGAGGGGTTGTGACTCTATTCTGGTGATTCGACTTAAGACTGCCGTTCGCTTGACCTAGAATTCTTCCGCTTATACAGATCAAGTAAATAATTAGTAGATTTTCCATATATTTCACTCCTAGGGACACCATGACTAAGTAGCCAATGCCATTAAGTCCGTAAGTGTCAGACTATTCTGATTACTGCTTTGACTCCGCCGTGCACTACGGTAGTCATGCCCACCTTGTCTTTATCGACTGACTGCCACCACTTGGCCCCTCTCACCATGGGGTCCAATCAACCCCATTGCAGTTAGGTGTCTTAATTCAGTCAGGGCAGTTCCCACTGTCAAATCTGACTTACATAAAATAGCAATAACAGCAGTCTTCAAGGATACTAGGGCTCCCCTCACAAATTTGTTCCTTGTCATTGTGATAAAAGGTGTATCCTCTGGGCACTCCATGTGTGGGTCTGTGGATCTAACCTGATAAATCCACTCTAGCATGCCAAATTTCCCTAAGCTATTAGATACTTTCTTCTAGAGTATACCAAGGTAGGCCTGGTACTTCAACTTGATTTAGTGTAGGCCACTGCGTAATCTATGCTTCAGAGAACCAACCAAATAAACTATTAGATCCTTTCCTAATCTCTTGAGCTGAAACACTGAAGAATCTGTGCTTAGTGGGCCCATTTCAATAAACTCAGACTGATCTCACTTTATGTTTCTTGCACCATTTTCCCACACATATTTCCCCAAGTTGCTGTTTGTACATATTAGAAAAGCCAAGAAGTTCTTTTGGGGTGTAGTGTACCTCCTCCTGGGTCACACTTTGTACTTCACCTTTTGGGGCTCAATAGGACTCAAGTCTATAGTTATAGGTCTAGAAGCAAAATCGGGTGGTGGGGATGGGTCCTGGGAACATTCAGCAATGTCTGGTAAGGCATCTATCTACCTCAGGTGATGCCCCAGACAATGTCTCAGGCAATGACTCAAAGATGCGACGCCAGCCGATATCTCGGAAAAAGGCTCTTCAGACACAGCTGGGTCAATCTCATCAGACGGGGGTTGAGGGGATAATGATTTGACTGGGGAGGCTGGCTTAGCGGACAAAGATGGAGTGATCTCTTCAGACGAGAGTAAGAGGGCTGGTCCTGTTGGCAGGATTGATTCAATGGAATTTAGGGGCTCAGGGTCCCCTGCTTCCTGATTCTCTGCCCACATGTCCCCATCCCAAGTTTCACGATCCCAATTCTTCCCAATCAACACCCTCACTTTAACTTCAGACACCATTCAAGGTTGAGAATTCAGTTGACAATGTAATTCAGCCACTCTTACAATAAGACTCTGGGTTTGGTTTTCAGCAATATCAGCTCTTTTATAACAAGATATAAGGGTTTCTTTCAGGGCACAAGTGATAACTTTGAGGTCTTTTTTGTGATGCTTGAGCTGTGATTCCAAAGCCCTGAGCTCATCTCTTTCTTTCACGACTTTGCCTAGCAAAAGTAGGACCAACCAACCAGCCTCCCCATACTTCCCATTCTGACAAAACTGTAGAACAGTATCAAACGTGTTCACCCAGGGCCTCGTTTCTCATCAACACTTGCTCTATTGGCAGTGATACTTTGTGTATTTCTATTGCCACCTCATGCCATGGATTAGCAATGCCCTCTTTACTACTGGAAGTAGAGTTAACAGCATCTTTAAGACTAGTCAGACTTGAGAACGAATTGAGAAAGCTCATCCTTATGATTTTGTTTCTCTAAAACCACTCTCGGTACCAAATGTCCTAGGCTGGGTTCTCCAGAGAAGCAAAATCAATGAAGCATAAACATATAGAGAGAGATTTATCTCAAGGAAATGACTCATGTGGCTGTGGAGGCTGGCAAGTTCCAAGTCTATGGATCAGGTGTCAGGCTAGTGGCTTCTCTTGACTCACGTACCTGCAAGGCTAACAAATCCAAGTTGAGCAGGTCAGATGGCAGGCCACTGGCTCATGGACTGTGAAAGCTGATGAATCCCAAGATCAGCAGACAATACGACAGGCTGCTGGTTCAAGTCCCAAGAACCAGAGGTCAGATGACGACAAGCCGGATGCAGGATCCAGAGCAAGCAAGCAAGCTTTGCCAGAACATCCATATATATATTGGATGCAGGCCACAGTCCCAAGGAAACTCCCCTTACAAATGATTGGCTAATCGCATCAGATCACATCAAGGAGGATGATTACATCATTACATAACTGCTAAACCACTGAGAATCACGGCCCAGCCAAGCTGACACACAACCTTAACCTTTACACCTACCCTCCTAAAAAGACCTACTTCCTCCCCCCTCAGCATCAGGACCAACATCTTGAATATACTGTATCTCTGTTTGTCAGTTCCTCCTATACAGTCACACCAAAATCCCTTTAGGCAAACCAAGGCTGAGAAATTTGGGGTTAAGAGTAACTTCTGCGGCAAATTATAATAGCTATCAACCTTCTAAAAAATTACCATTTCAGATTTAGGTCTCAGCAGGAATTTATGTTCCGTGGACTGGTCCACGTCAGGTGTAGGATCCCAGGCATTTTGCCAGCTAAAAACAGGATCATAAGAAGTATCTAAGTCCATTCACCAAATGTGACGCTCTCACTGAACGACAGAACCCCGACTATGGCACACTCCTCATCAAACACACACACCCCCTCCAGGAAGGTACAAAGAAGGTCCTGTGTGTGTTATCACACAGCCCCTAACTACCTTAGGAAGTTTCTGTACCGCCGAAGTGGAGCACTCCCTTGCAATGAGAAAAACGCCCTTATATGTGTTTACAGCAGGCTTGAAAGGCACTGTACGTAGACAGGAAAATAAGAATGATTTGAAGTAATTAACAGGTGGCATCCATTTACTTAGCAATAGCTAGCTAGAAAAAGAGACTAATGTTCTGAGCATGACCTCCCACAAGGAAAGAAAAAAAAACTTTAAGAGGTACAATAATGAAATTCTGAAACAATAATGTTCAGAAAAAATAAGCCAGAAGAGAAGCTACAAAATAGGAAAGAATGTCACTAACAACTATAACATTTTCCACAAAATTAAGACTCAGTGTCTTCCTTTTGGATAAATCAACAGAAATTACTTCACACAAGGTTGTCTGTAAAAAAGTGAACAAGTCAAAAATACTTTATATCACACATCTGTTAGTGTACCCCTTACAGAAAGCAGTCACACATGCTCACAGTGGCCCTAACTCCCAGAGTAAAAGCCTCTAAATTTTAAAATGTCTTCCATGTGAAAAAGGTGTCCAAATGGTAACACCTATGGCCAGCAGCAAAACAAAAAATATACAGTGTCTACAGAAGATATACGGTTAACTTGGAGAGAAAAAAAAAGAAAGAAAATCAAGAACACACCTCAAAATTTAAGCGGTGGTCAGTTGAGTCCATAATTAAAGTTTTTATACCCCGAATTACAGGCTATTAATTAGTGGTCCCCTAACACATTTCAATAAATAAATGTCCAGTGACAACAATGGGATCGGAGGTCAATGGTTATCTCGCTCACTCCAGCCCCCAGCTACCGCAGGACGGCCTTTCAGACCGCTGCTGGCATTGTTCCTTCTGGCTGAGGGAGGATGGGAATTTTTAAATTTCTTTCACTTCGACCTAAACTTCCTAAAGGGAGTGCAAAAAATACCCTATAAGAATTGAAAACTATGTTAATAATAACTATGTAGAAATATTTCAAAGCATACAATAATCCATTTTTTTACACTGATGTTTTAAGGTTTTTGTTCACAAAATTCCTTTGCCACCTTATACTGTATTTTATTTACCATCATTTAAATCCAGCCATAAAGCAAAGGGAAAACGGGAAAGGGAAAACAATGGAGGGTCACACGTAGGTAACAGCTTTCATTTCCAGAATAAGCGAGTAGTTGTTATTAGTCCTCTTTTTTTCCCCACCATGGTAGGGGGAGGAGGACGCGAGAAGAAAAGGGATAAAGAAGATGGCATTACCCTCCTTGGGTAAGAAGCATTAAACTCGTCTCCAATGCGTCGCAACTCCTGTGCAATCCGTATCTCCGGGCGCAGGTCTGCAGGTACGGCCTGAGACTGCCTCATGGAAGCTGCATCAGAACAAACAAAACAAAAATCACGTTGTTTTCCGCAGATCATTTAGAACGTTCCAAATCCCACCTCACACACTCCGTCCCGTTTCTGGAAGCTCTCTAACTACAAGATTTACAACAACGTACTGGAAGTTCATTGTGGCAGGGTGTGTTACCTAACTGGAGGTTCAGAGCTACAAAAGTTAAAGACACCCGACCATTCGTTACACGCTGCCATTTCAAGACGACAAACATCCGCAAACAAGTACAATAAATATCATCAAAGACATGCACTCGGAACATGTTAGAACATCAACATACAGGTCAGTACAGTAACTACTTTGGCCTTAATAGAACCAAAAACCAAAACTGTTGCCGTGGAGTCGATTCCGACTCATAGTGACCCTAGAGGACAGAGTAGAACCGCCCCATGGGATTTCCAAGGAGCGGCTGGTGGATTCGAACTGCTGACCTTTTTGTTAGCAGCCTGAGCTTTTGACCACTGTGCCGCCAGGGCCTCTTCAGTCTTAACACAAGATAAAATTCCTAGCAAAACTTCAAACATCATACGAGAGAATCAAGAGAAACAGTTGTCCAAAGTGAAACTAAAACAGCTACCTGAATGAGATCATCTCTACGGAAGCAGGGACTGTGACAGGAACAGCCAGTCTTCAGAAATGCTGTCACAGGGCTAAACGAAAGCGCAAGTGCCGGTCTTGTCTCAGTATTAGTGAGGCCAGTAAGACGGATTCAAGACTCCAAACACCACCGGGCAGAGGAAGTGTACTGGGTGTAGGAGCAGAGGCATTTTTGAAAGGAGAAAAAGGAGGGAGGGTTGCCCTCTCGTTGAGCTGTCACTAAATCCCACCCAGCACATTCATCTGTTTGTCAATGACATCAGACACAAATGAAGACGAACAAAATTTTGAGTTGTCAAAAGACCACCTTCCTATTATGTTACAATAGTCTCCACTCACCATATGGAAAAGCATCACACTCAGAGAAAATAGCTGAGTAACACATGTCCAGAAAAAAAGAGAAGATGCTTGGATTTCAACTGCTGTTCACACGTGACCTATGTTCATTTGCTGTTAAGATGGGCAGACTGCACTCACCATTCAACACAATTGTTCCGATTTAAACACAGCAAACTATTTTAAAAACCTACAGTTGAGTTTTGTAATAACATTAATAGTTTCCTGTTTTGTATTTTTATAAAAGGTCAATAAAACTGATGTTGATTCATAGCTCTATAAAAGCTAACTTTTTGAAGAGTTTTTTACAATTCTCAAGACTCTTATTTCATCTCTGTCCCCAAGTCCCCATACAAGTGAATTTAACAATGACCCCAAAAAGACAGGAGTGCCTGGAAGAGACAAGGTATCACACATGCCATGTGGGGGTGGGCGTGAGGGGCTGAACACCTAAATCTTGTCCGGAATCATCTGCACTTACGAATAAGGCAGAGGAAAACACTGCTCAAGGAAGACCAGAAGGCTGATGGTGGGGAAAACCTCAGGGAGAGTCAGACACGTCCCCATATACGCGCCCAATCACACAAAAAACCACATCGTCTGTGCCGCTCCCGCACAAACATCTCTGACATTAATCAAATTAAATTGTAAATGCCTGAGCTGGCATAACAGAATTTCAGTGCAGACATGATCATTTGACATGTGATAATGAATAGGTCACTTCCTCTGCCTATGCATATGGCCCTGCAGGGGTTACTACAGCACAGGTACCAGATCAACACTATTCTTTTTACCCTGCTGGCAATCAGGTATTCCGTCCCCCAAGTTAGAAGCCTTTTACAAGCTAACTTGCTGTTAAGGAAAAGGAAAATATGTGTCGTTTGAGGGTCTACCTCGTCAGGTCTGCAGCGGGCTCCGCAGGTGTGGTCTCAGGCAAGCCCCGCGATGAGATGCGCTTGCCCACAGACAAGGTGAACAGTCAGCCAGCAGGGTGTTCCACGGCCTCGGTCACCCACCTCTACTGGGGTTCAGAGCCTCGCTTGTTCCCCTCTAGACATGGTTCTCCTTGAAAGAATAATTTACCTTCAATCCTAGAGTCAGAAACGAACAAAAAGCTACCAAAATAAAATCTGTGGAATACAGATTGTGCGTTTTACAAGATGGCAGATTAGTGAAAACTGCTGGCCAGGTTGCCTGATGTTTAGTAAGCTAAGATATCCACTAATTTACTCCAATTATGAACGTCCATGTGCCAGACATGGTCCTAGGAGGTGGTACTGGGTACTGCAGTGGAAGAGGCCAGGCTCTGATTTCATCCGTGGAGCTTCATTCTCATGGATTAAACATTTAATTTCAACTAAATGTTAAGCTTCTCCTGGGCAAGCATGCTTGTAAGTGTACCTTATACGTCTTCTAATACAACATAAAAGTAACTCCCCCAAACCCTAGGTGAATCCTATTACATTCTATTTAACACCTTTCCTTACATGTGTGGTTTAAAAGCTCTGCCTGGTTCATGCATGAGCTGGCAACCAGAAGCACAAAGCCAGGAGCCAGCCTGTGTCAGAAGTCAGTTACGCAAAGCCAACACCTAGTCAACGTGTCAACCCAGCTGGCAGCTAAGAAGGAAACATGGAACCTTGCTGGCCCAATTCAACGTGTTCATCTTACAGACAAGGATGCTAAGCTTTCTGGGGTAAGGAGGAAAAGCGGACAGACAGATGGCCTGCTTCTTGTATTAAAAGAAAAAGCTCAGTTGATGTTAGCTTTAATAAAGGCACTGATGTAGACATATCCATGAGGTTCTGGGAGCCTCAGTGGAGTGGAAGACTAAGGGGTGGGGGGGTGTCCGTGGGAGGCCAGGAGCCCGCACTGCTACAAACAAGCTCCCTAAACGATCCTGGAGCAGACAGCTACAGACCACACCTGGGAAATACTGAGCAAAGGGGAAGAAACCACGGAGGAGACACCCCGATACCAGTAAGAGTTAGCAAAGCTGTATTAACCGAAGATGATGAATTACACCGGGGTCAGGATACACTGTAACTGGCGGTAGTTAGGGATCAGTAAGAGATCCATCAACTGTACTCACGTGTATTTTTTTAAGTTGTCATAAAATAGTAATGTATAATAAAAATTGCACTTTGCAAAGCAGAATGCTCTGTCTAGACCACTCTAAAATCACACCTACCCTCACTTGGTTTTTAAACAAGAACGGTTTCAGTTTTTTTCGAAGCAAAACAAAAGCAATTCTTGATCCTTGAACCTGTAAACCTAAAATTCATGGCCAACATTCAGTCTGCATAAAGAGCTAGCAAATATCTACATAGACTATACAGCTATAAAGTCAAATTGTAAAACAAAAATTCTATTTAAATATTTCAAAAGGCATTCTATTCCTATATTTTAAAAAGGTAGCTTTAATCTGTTAATACAGTGCATTTTTCAATATAAATGTCAAAAATTATTTTTCAAGTGATAAAATATCTTCCTTTTGGGGAAAGGACTGTTTGTTAACTTCATCACCAACATTGGTGACTGTCTTGTTTGGTCTCAGGCCACACAAGAAGCTAACAGAGGACAGAATGGGGTCTGGTGGTCCAACCTACAGAATCTGCCTGTCGGCCCGACGGGCGCTGGTCAGAGCCAGAATTAGGGATTTTATTCTCTATCACCCGTGGGCTTAACTCTGCCCCACAGTCACCCAGAGCAAGAACCTCTTTGCACATCTCTCACCAGAGTCAGGTCAGCTGGGCGGATGGGCTGCCTCAACGGAAAGGAGTCCACAGGTATGGTCTTCCAAGGTGTGCCTGCAGCCCGGTGGGGTTCAGAGGCAGGGAAGTGTGAAAAACGCACCCACTCCAACCTCACTACCGTATCCTACCTGGACGCCAACCAAACCATTCCAATTTTAATATAGTCAGCCTATCAAAAAGATAGCTTAAGTTTATACCTCCAGTCTATAAAGAAGTATCCAGCATAGAAATTTACCTAACAATCATACATGTTGATAAATGATCAATAAAATGAGTCTTTACAAAGAAAATCCTACTTCCAAACAGGATCACACTTCAGGCTTTGCGGTTGTTAATTGTCACTGAGTCAATTCTGACTCATGACAACACCCCTGTGTCAGAGTAGAAACACTCCATAGGGTTTTCAAGGATGGGACCTTTCGGAAGCCAGGCCTATCTTCTGAGAAGGCACCTCTGGGTGGGTTGGAACTGCAACCTTTTGACTAGTAGATGAGCACTTAACCGTTTGCACCACCCAGGGACTCCTATCTGTGGTCAGGTTTTTAATACATATTTTAGGGGAGTGCAATTCAATCCACAACAACCAGTGTGGCAGCCAGCCTCCAAGATGGCCCCCAGTGATCCTCACCTCCTGGTATTCAGTCTTGCACAGCCCCGTCACACTGGGCCAGCACGGGTCTATGTGACTGAGAGAATAAGGCAGAGGTGAAGGTATGCCATTTCTGAGATTAAGTTACAAAAGACTTGGCAGCTTCTGTCTTGGTTCCTCATCTCTCTCTCACGTATCCTTTTCTCTTGGATCATTTTTTAAAAAAAGTCTTCATCTGAAACTTAAAATCTCCTTTTTTAAGTAGGAAGACCAAGTTTTTAACATTTTACACGAACATAAAACTTCAGGAAATTTTTCAAAGGGAAAATCCTTATGAGGTACATTTTCATTCATAGAAAATGTAGTTTTAGCATGTGAGAAGTCATTTCACTCCACAAACCTGGCAGCAAAACTTAAGGAAAAATAAAAATAAAAAAGCATCATGAAGCATAAACAGATGTCAATGCAAAGCTACAGCAAAGCAGTAAAGGGCAAAGTCTGAAGTCCACAGGAGGCTGGCTCCAACCCCGCAAGCACCTGACTGAGGCAGAGGTAACCTGCTGGATTCACGTTTTCTGTCTGTTTACTCGTAACAAAAACCACTGATCAAAGTTTTTATAATGCAATTTTGTTAGGCCCAATAATTGCATCAAAAGTGTGATATGTTAGCTGAATTTCCATCAAAATTCTTAGAAATAATTTTTTTTTTTTATAGTCAGAAGTTACTGCTATTATTATTTTATATGGGAAAATGCCAGAAGCTATAATCGATTCATTCTTCTATACCCAGGATGGGGTATTTTTCAATGCCAAGAACTCTGAGTTCCTAAAAGATGCACATTATTTAATCAGCAGACTGTTCTGGTTCAGCTGCACAACTACTTTCCAACCCATAAGGTAATTTCAAATCCTAAAACCTCCACAATTGAAAAAAATTAATAGCGGGGTTAAGTGGCCAGTAGTGAAATCACATTGATAGTGAAATTAATATTGTGGTTAAAGTGGTTGATAGTGAAAAGGGCTTTCTGTAGTACTGCTAGTCAATACAGGAAAATCAAAAAGAAAAAAGGCTGTAAATTCACAATCAACTCAACAGTCAAGACAAACCTTCTGATCTCTCCTGAATGTCCAACAGCTTCTAGCCCCTAGTTACAGACAGCAAGTGTTCCAAGGCAATGACATGCATCCAGCTCTTTCTAAACCCCGCAGCCCAAGCTCTCTGAGGGAGCCGCCCGACATTTAAGGGGACATGCGTGGGTGGGGGGGTGTCACACAGGAGCCTTCGCGCAGCTGCCGTTTCCTCCTGAGGAACAGCACCGGCATGGCTCACACCTCCCGTGAGCTACCAGCCACATCCCCCACCTCTGCAGACAGTCCCCAGGTTATGAACATCCAACTGATGGACAACTCGTACTCAAGAACCGACTGCCATGAAGCCTCTTATGTTAAACTATGAGTTTGATACCGTGGTTCAGTGACAACAGGAGACGCGCACTGCCGGGTGACATTCAGGAACACACTGTGCAGTCCGGACGCGTCTAAGTGTTGTATATGCACAAAACAGTAAAACAGACGCCGTACACCACGACCAGTATTTGACTAAAACAGACGCCGTACGCCACGACCAGTATTTGACTAAAACA
>NW_004443940.1:35899976-35922092 GCF_000243295.1 Trichechus manatus latirostris | reverse complement strand
AAAAAAAAAAAAAAAAAAAAAAGACCGACTCGGGAACCGAGCTCACTCGTAACCCGGGGAGCCTACCTGTTCTGGGCTCCAGGCCCCGTGAGCTCCCTCTACGTGGCATACCATTTCAGACTCACAGCATCATTACCGGAATATCAACGTGTTACCAAAACCCAATTAAAATGAACAGACCACTCCACTCTATACTGCTTTTAGATGTTCAGTAACCTACAAATACCCGGGTAGGATCAAGATCAGATTTTACAGGAATCAACAGTAAGCTCTATGGACCTGGAAGGAGCAAACAGTAAACACTAAGCTCTGAACTGATATTCAACTCAGAGCTGAAAACTGATTTCTCGGTCCCAAAAGACACAAGGAAGATATGACTTTGATGAAACGAATGTTTATTTTAAACACACAACAGAGCATCCATATCCAAATATGTGCATACACCATGGGCCACACTGTGGGGCTGTGGGTAGAGACAAAAGGTCACTGCTCTCGACATCTCGGGGCCGTTCAGCTTTATTCTGAGGACAGTCTGATTTAACAACCCAAAGCCATAAAGGACGCGGTCAAAGACTATTTCCTTGTACTCTGAAACCAACTTCAAAACCAGTTACAAAAGAGACCTTCAAAGAAAGTTTAGAAGAAACACTGTTTCTACACATGACAGCCACTGTAAAGCTCCACACTCATCTGGAGAAATAAAAGTTCTGGTGTGTTTATTAAATCCGACAGTTCGCTTACTTACTTGAGTATCTTCATAAATAGCTTTATGAATTCAGAATTCTCTGCAGCTTACAGAAGGAAAAAAGCAGTCGACCAGCCCATAACCACTGTCTTAGGAAACCACCCGAGTGATCCGGCACCTCACCTGCCCGAGTATTCTCACCTGGCCGAGTATTCTCACCTGCCCGAGTATTCTTGCCTGCCCAAGTACTCTCGCCTGCCCAAGTACTCTCGCCTGCCCGAGCATTCTCGCCTGCCCGAGTATTCTTACCTACCCGAGTATTCTCTCCCCTGCCCAAGTATTCTCGCCTGCCCGAGTATTCTCACCTGGCCAAGTATTCTTGCCTGCCCGAGTAGTCTTACCTGGTCGAGTGTTCTCACCTGCCCGAGTATTCTCGCCTGCCCCAGTATTCTTACCTGGCTGAGTATTCTTGCCCGCCCGAGTAGTCTGAGCTGGCCGAGTAGTCTTACCTGGCCGAGTATTCTCGCCTGCCCGAGTATTCTCACCTGGCCAAGTATTCTTGCCCGCCCGAGTAGTCTTACCTGGTCGAGTGTTCTCGCCTGCCCGAGTATTCCCACCTGGCCATAGGAGAAGAGCAGCAGCCATCAGTTTTACTGCAGTGAATGTTATCAGAATCACCTATTTGAAAATCTTAAACTCCAACGATTCTCAAATAAAATAAGCTAAAAACCAATTTCTCTCTCTCCCCGACACGCACACAGACCTGGTCCAGTTCTCCCCTGTATCACTTTATTTTTTGATAAATCCTCTATCAATTCCCCTGAGCTATGGATGAAAACGAAAGTTAGAAATAAGAGAGATTCTTCGAGTATTCAGCATTGGCACTCACAGTTTTCTACGTCCACTTTTCCCTGGTAAACAATCGTGACAAGCCCAGGCAGTACACAAACTCAAGACAGAGCTTTAAAAATAGCTAGCAAGATAAAACACCACAAACAATAAAGTGTGTGAGATGAAGCCAGTGCTTTCACACTTAACGCTGTGTACTTCGATATGTACTGCCCGCGGCTTTCACTGATTTCCAGTCTGACCACTGGAAACTGCCAGTAACCACAGCTGTGACAGATGGGCAGAAATCTGGAAACTATCCTAGTGTTCATGAGATTTTCCCTTTCACCATCACCCATTTCTTATGATAAAATAAGAAATCTAAAGGCATTAAGATAAATGCATGACACCTTTTCCCTCATTTCTTATTCAGCATCAGAAGACCTAGGTATCTAGGCTCACCTGAGCTGTCCCCGACACACATTTACACGTTTCCTAGAAGCTGGTGCAACACCAGCAGGGAGCCCAGACACCAACATTTTACACCATTTACATCCAAGGAAACACTTGCTTAACACTCACCAAACTCCAGCACCTTGTGCCAGATGGGAGACCTGTGCAGGGCCCTCTTCAGCACAACACCTGGCCTCCCAGCCTCTGTGCCCACTTTCCTGGACAGGTGTGGCCTGCTTCCTCAGGCTAAAGGGCATGGACTGCTACAACCTTCTGCCTTGCAGGGAACTGAAATGTTTCCTTCTAACCTCCACACCCCAACCCTGACTCCATCCTCTGGCGCTAGAGACAGTCTATCTTTCCTTCTCCCCACAACGGGACTGGATCTCTGTGATCCATTGGGTTGTCATCGGCTGATTTTTGGAAGTAAATTGCCAGGCCTTTCTTTCTAGTCATCTTAGTCTGGAAGCTCTCCTGAAACCTGCCCAGCATCATAGCAACACAGAAGCCTCCACTGACAGATGGGTGGTGGCTGCTCACGAGGTGCATGGCTGAGAATCAAAGCTAAGTCTCCCTCACGGAAGGACAGAATCCCACCACCGAGCCACCACTGCCCCTTACACGCTCCCCCGCTGTGATCAGTGACAGCTGCCACCACACGCCCCAAACCTTGTCTTGAACCGGGTCCTTCTCTGTGCCTTTTATGATGTACCCTGGAAGATCCCCCCCCCACCATCCTGGTCCCCCTTGGCAAGCTCTCAGAATAAAACCTGCTGCTCTGAGCCGTGCCCAGTGAAGCTCAGGGCCTGGAGGGGCCAGCCAAGAGGACACGGCTATCTCCACCCTGACCCTCGGCCCAGAAAGACTCTCAGAGAGCTGCATTTGTATTTCTCTAGTCTTACATTCTTTCCAGGGATTAGAAAGGATTTGACTATGCCATCTCATTTTGAAAAACAAATAAAAATAACCCCCAAACTAAGTACAGTCAAGACCAACCCTAAGCTTGCTTTTAGACAAAAACATAAACCACATATCCCCTCTGCTGATGGTGTAGGCAGCTTCCTATGCAGACGATTTTCTTCACCACTTACTCCACCAAAAGTATAAAAAAAGAAATGTTTTCAGAGGCCTTTTAAAACTAAATGCACAACTCTCTAAATTAATTAAACTCACTCCTTAGAAATAAGTGTTAAAAAATAATTTTAAGGTACTAGTTTTCAGCGACTATAAGTTGTTCCTAGCCAAAAAAAACCCACACAAAATCAGATCTTGGAAAGGAAGTGAGAACGTAAGCTACAGATATAAAGATGTCTGACTACAGGGCCAGCCTGGCTTCCTCTGTGAATGCTAACACCACAGCAGGAAACAGGGGATGGGCAGCATCTTTTCTCCTAGATTGACACCAAGGCCTCCAACGTTCCTGTATTCCATCTCCATGGCAGTGGGACTAAAGCACGGGACAAAAACAAGAGCAAACACAGAATTCAAAAGCTACACCTTCAACGGTTTCCAACTAAAACAAGTAAAAAGCCTACTAGTTTTACTTATGCAGTTAAAAATCTGCAATGGCCATATATAAACTGGAACCCTGGCAGCGCAGTGGCTAAGTGTCTGGCTGCTAACCAAATGGCTGGCAGTTCGAATCCACCAGCCCATCCTTGGAAACCCTGTGAGGCAGTTCCAACCTGTCCTATAGGGTCGCTATGAGTTGGAATAGACTCGATGGCAATGGGTATATATAAAGTAGGGGTCCCTGGGTGATGCAGTTAATGTGTTTGGCTACTAACTGAAAGGTTGGTGGCTCAAGACTACCAAGAGGTGTCTCCAAAGAAAGGCCTGGCAATCTACTTCTGAAAAATCAGTCACTGAAAACTCTGTGGAGCACAGTTCTACTCTGACACACGTGGGGTCGCCATGAGTCAGCATCAACGTGATGGTAACTTTTTTTTCTTTTAATACATAAAGCGAAGCACTGATTTGTTAATACAAGCATATGGTTACCGACAACGCACCGTAAGGATGAGACACAATGAAAGCTTTCTACTGAAATTCACACAAGCACATCCCACCACTAAGGGACACAGGCAAACGCAGGTCACAGCTGGGCTGGGGCTGCTCTGCTCCAGTGCAGCCCCTGCTCCCTGCTCCAGGCTCCCCACAGCAGGCTGAACACGACTTAACGGCTGCGAACCTCCTCTTCACACAGCAACCCTGGACCCCCAGCTTAGGGGACTTGCTCCAGGGGCTGTTCTGAGTCCGTGGAGGGGCCCAGGCTGGACTGTCACTGCTGGAACTTTCCACTCCAACCCTCCATACCACCCGACAGGAAAAGACACGCTGACATAACACAGAGGTTAGCGAGCACCGTGTGTTCTGTACGTCCGGCTTTCCTTACCGAGAAACAACAAACAGCAATCCAAACCTTCCACGAGCACGCCGGTAACACCGAAGCAGAAGAGTGAAGGGACCGCTGGCAGCCACACGTTGCATTCAGCGTCACCAGAATTCCCTTCAAATCAACAACGAGTTACTCCTGCTATGTGCTGAGCTTTTTTCTTAAGTTAGTGAACTGGACTAGTTGAACAGAATTTAAATTCAAGTCTAAGTAAAACTGAGGTCTTAATTCACGATATACTAACATCGTATCTATCTAGAATTCATTTCTAGAATACTCTGCATTAAGAAATTTCACAAGGGACCAAAAAAACAAAAAACCTTTCTCAAGTCTTTTTGCCAGCACATTTATTCACCAGAAAAGTAACTCACTCAACAGAACGAGGTTGCCTAGCCTGGCTCACCTCACACCCTTTCACACCGGAGATAAACACATCCCTTCTGCTTGTGCTGGCTTCTTAAAAAGTCTGAGCCATTCACTGATTCCTCTGTAAATGGATTGTGTTAGGGTTTTAGGAACTGGAATGGGATGCATGCTCTGACTCAGGTGTTTAACACATTCTGAGGAGAAAAAAGAAATCCTAGAGCAACTGTGATGGGTAGCTGAGAACCATTACCTCAAGCCTGTTTCAGTTCATCACACACACCCCACCTCTCTGACTGAAATGATTGATTCTTTTTCTTTTCTTTTAGCTTCAATACCCTAAGAAGATAGCAGAGCCCAAGCTGAGCAAGGATCATGGCACCGTGGGGCAAAGAGCAAGGTGCCAGGGCCCCAGGCACGATCCAAGGCAGCTCCAACACCACGTGCAGCCTAGACTGGTTTCTGAAACCCACAGCCTTCGTTTCCTCACTCTGAGAATGACACAAAATCTCCACCTCTCAGGCGTGTAGGCGCAATCCACGTCATCAAGTGGCCTGCCTGCAACCACTGTGACGGTGTCTCCGTGAGGTGTAAAGGGGTATGTTCTCACACTGTAGCCAAGCTACAAACCACTGCCAGCCCACTTGCAGTCGCTTCTGTGGATACATGTGGGAAAGGCAGGAACAGAAAAGAATCTCCCTCCAGCAGCCCTTCCTCGGCTGGCCGTCTCTCTCCATCACTGTCTCGGAAACCACAGCTCTGCTCGCAAATCACGTGGATCTGGTCCAGGGTAAAGAACAGGGAAAACAGTGGATCTGGGTTTCCCACAGGACACTGAGGGTACCCACTCACTCTAAGAAAAATACTTAAAACCACAATCGCCTGCCATCTTACCAACTGGGGCTAAACTCATGGGTCACCTGAATGCCGTGCACACTGCCTGCCGGCATTTGCTACCTCCCAGCGCGTGCAGGAAACGTGATCAACAAAGGCTCATGACTGACTTACTCAAGTGTCAAAACCAAAGTTACCTATCAACGACGATTAATCTGTTGTTTTCTCACCAAAGCAGGTGAACTCTCTCAGGGAGAGGGAGATAAAAAGCTGTTTTAAAATTCTTGACTCTTCAGAATCTAACATTCATCTAAATCCATTCAGAATCTAACATTAAATCAATGAGCAACCAATCTACCCCTTATTTCCAGAAAGTTACATAACTTTCAACTGCAGGACAAAAGTAGTTTACCCTGTCTCATGTCTCAAGGCTATCCCTTCAAATGCACACCTTCAACTGCGGTCAAGTTTCTGCCAAATCCAACGGGCTGTCTCCCGCAGGCGTCCCTGCAGTCCAGGGGACGGTATGCAGGCACAGCCCCAGCTCAGGCTGTGCCGAGGAGGGCGGCAGATACCCCATCACAATTCAAGGCTTGCCAACAAAGCCAAAGTTCTCAGGGTGACGTGCAGGCTCCCGTGCCAGTCAGGGGTGACTCAGACCTCTGCTCCCCACACCCACACTGCCCATTTCTAGAAAAGTTTCTTCTCTTCTTGCTTGCTTGTTTTGGAACCCAGGGGATTAGAATTACAGCAGCATTTCCAGATGGATTCACTCCCCTCGGAGTTTCCTACACTCCTGGAACAACAGCTCCTTTCCAGGGAAGTGGGAGACGGCATTTATTACCGTCACGCTCAGTGGTCTCTGCGATGGCGGTGATTCAGCTCACCGAAGAGCCAGGGCTTATCAACCAAGGTTCTGCCAGACACTTTAGGTCTATTAACTTAGTGGAAAGCTCCCCACGACCCTCAGGGTGAGCATTATCGTCCTCTCTGACAGATGAGGAAACTGAAGCTCAGATAGGCTAGTACTTGCCCAACGCTGGTGGGTCCAAGGAGCAGCCAGGATCCCATCCAGATCCTGCTTCAGACCCAGGCGCTGGTGGGTCCGAGGAACAGCCAGGATCCCATGCAGATCCTGCTCCAGATCCAGGCGCTGGTGGGTCCGAGGAGCAGCCAGGATCCCATCCAGATCCTGCTCCAGACCCAGGCGCTGGTGGGTCCAAAGAACAGCCAGGACCTCATCCAGATCCTGCTCCAGGCCCAGGAGCTGGTGGGTCCGAGGAGCAGCCAGGATCTCATCCAGATCCTGCTCCAGGCCCAGGCACTGGTGGGTCCGAGGAGCAGCCAGGATCTCATCCAGATCCTGCTCCAGGCCCGGGTGCTGGTGGGTCCGAGGAGCAGCCTGGATCCCATCCGGATCCTACTTCAACCCGGACGCTGGTGGGTCCGAGGAGCAGCCAGGATCCCATCCAGATCCTGCTCCAGAAGCAGGCACAGCCTGAGCAGGGGGAGGGAGTGCACAGAGCAGCTGACAGGTGCCGAGTCCACCTGTGACCTTCACCTGATGGAGATGCTGTACATATAAGAAAATACTTTGCTAAAATAAAAAAGGAAGACCTTAAAACAGTAAGTTAGGGACTAATGTCCATCTGGAGTACTTCTGGTGATGGGCCCAAAACCTGAACTCTCCTAAGAGAAACCTTTAAAACACACACACGCACACCAGCTGCCTTTGAGTCAATACCAACTCACGTATCTCAGAGCAGTGCTGTGCTTGACAGGGTTTTTAATGACTGATTTTCTGCAGGCAGGCTGCCAGGCCATTCTTCCGTGGTGCTTCTTGGCGGACTTGAACCTCCAGCCTTTCGGTTAGCAGCCAAGCATGTTAACCATTTGCACTACCCATAAATCCTTACCAATGCACAAAGGGCGTGATAGTAATACACAATCATACTAATAAGACAGATATACAACAGTGCGTATAATTTGCTAGGTATGTAAGAAAAATAACAGATTAAAATTGAGAATACAATTATATAAAATATATATTATTTATTAGACTGGTTCTTATAAACATGAACGATTTTGTGACGATTGTGATGATTTTCCAAGTACAGAAAGGCACACGGAAAATACCACCTGTAACCTGAGTACAAAAAGATCCACTATTAACGTTTTGATGTATTTCGCTTGTAATCTTTTTGTTATGCTTATAAACTTCTGAAACACCAAAGGAGAATATCATCAATAACTCTAACTTTTTTTAACTTAACATTATGCCAGGAGCATTACTTGATGCCATATCCTTTATGGCACCACTGAGGGGACAGCAACAAAGCCTGTCAAAAGGATGCATGACAACTCAGAGTTTCTCCCACTCCATTAAGACTGCTCACAGTTTTCTGACGGGTGTACTTACTGCCGAGATGAACACCTTTGTGCATACGTTTCTGCCAGCATTTTCTGCAAAGAACAGAACATCAGGCACTCTGCTCTGCATCTGCAAAGCGGGGTCTGGAGGCCGAGGAGGTGGCAAGTGCTTAGCAGTCTAGCGCACAACACAACCCACCAACCAGTCCACAAGGTCCTGAAGGACAGACGTGCGGTTTATGTCAATCGTGTGATGTGACTCCCACAGAAAAGGAAAGCAGTCTTAGTCCTATGCTCCAGCACAGGTCCCCTTACAGGGCATACTCGGTGCTGGCCACACAGCTAGAGGCCACTGACCAAACTGAACGTCTGAGGACAGTGACCAGAAGGCGGATGAGACCAGAAATTCTGTCACATGAGGAACATGACAAGAGACTGAGGCTGACCCAGCAACAAAGGAAGAGAACTTAATTCTGGCATGGCAGGTGGCGGCAGGGAGAGATGGTGGCCCACGGGCAGCCCCATCCCAGGACAGACGGGATGACCACAAACCAGGAGGGTGAGGAAACTCGGAAAGTACCCCTATTTAATGGTTTTAATATAGTCAAGAAGCTAAACATCAGACTTTAGCATCCAACTGACAATTGTAAGTACATGTACATCTTCACACCTAACACCACAACACCCTGAAGTATAAAACAAGACAAATTAATGGACGATATCTCATTTTTCCTGCTTTATAGTACAATCATATAGAACTAAAGAACCTACTATTCTTTTACCCGATAAACGTGAGCTAGATTAGTGCTAGTCTCCTCCCAACTTTAAAAATCTGGTATCCCACATACAAAGTAAAAAGGGAAAAAAGAAGTGATTTCTAAAATTCTGAGTAGTAACTTACAGTCAGAGCCAATCAACACCAACCATGACTATTCAGTTAAGAGAAGATACAGATCTCCAGCTGCCCCTCCCTCCCAGGTCTTCCGTCTCACCTGGGCAGGAACAACAAACGAACACAGGAGTCTCTGAAAGGCAGACAAGGCAGGCTGCCCAAGGACTCGAGACTTGAGGAAGAAGACGGTGTGAGCTCCCTCTTTCCTCGCTGCCTCCCATCGATCCTGGAGACAGAGCTGCAGAAGCCTCCACCGGGAACCGCCGACGGGCAGGGACAGAAAGAGCAGCCTGTTCCCAGGACCAGGAAGAGGGAGTCTAACAGAAAGTCTTTCTGGCAACACCTGCTCCACGTCAGAGGAGCCCTAGTGGCACAGTGGTTAAAGTGCTCGGCTGCTAACTGAAAGGTGGTGATTCGAACCCGCCAGCCACTCCATGGGAGAAAGATGTGGAACTGTGCTTCCATGAAACTTTACAACCTTGGAAACCCTATGGGGCAGTTCTACTCTGTCCTACAAGGACGCTGTGAGTTGGAATCGACCAGATGGCAGTGGGTTCGGCTGCCCTACTCCAGGAGCCCTAGGTGGTGCAAACAAGTTAATGCGCTCAGCTGCTAACAGAAAGGTTGGAGGTTCGAGTCCACCCAGAGGCACCTTGGAAGAAAGGCCTGGCGACCTACTTCCAAAAAATCAGCCAGTGAAAACCCTATGGAACACAATGTATGGGGTTGCCATGAATCAGAGTTGACTTGACAGCAACTGTTTTCTGCCCTACTCCAGCACCGCCATCCCATGCAGTTTTAGTGCGCCAAGGAGGAGGTGAGTTTCTGCCCCGTTCCCAGCTCAGAGGACAAGGAGGCGAGCTTCCACCCTGCTCCCAGCTCAGAGGAAGCAAGTGGAGCTCCAATCCCACCACCAGGTGGTGTTGGCAGGTCTTCCATCCCCTGCCTGGCAGAAACAGGCAGAAGTGACCTCTTGTCCTGCCAGGAGAGTACTGGCAGAAAGGAACACACAACTGATCTTCCCCCCTCTGACCAGCAGAAGCAGGCGGTGGCCCCTTCCATGTTCTCCTCTCCCAGGGCAGCACTGGCCAGGTCCAGCAGCGAGCTGAGCCTCCACCTCTGCTAAACGAGAGGTTGAACAAGGCAGGGTCAGTCACCACCACCACACAGACACACAGTAGGCAGCTGAGCCTCCATCCCTATCCAGCATCAACAAGAATGAATAACAGCTCCGCTGAGCATCAATGGGGAGGACAGAGGGGTGGAAAGTGGGGCTAGTCAGCATTCATGCCCCCCCCCCCCAGTGTACGCAGGAGCTGAGGGGAGCTGAGCTTCTGCCCACACCCTGCAGAAGCAAAGCAGCGGGAGTCAGCTCTCTGCTCCGTCTTCCCTTCTTCCCGTCTTCCCGGTGTCAGCAGGAGCCAGTGGGGGCCAAGCTCACGCCTCCAATCAGGCAATGAAGCACTAAGCTGATGCTCCGCTTTTGCTGTAAAAGTATTATCAAGGCCGAGGAGGGAGGGAGCTGAACCCCCACCTCACCCAGCAGACACAGGCAGAAACTTTAGAACTGAAGAATACAATAAACCAACAACCAAACTCCCTAGAGGGGCTCACTAACAGAGTGGATATGACAAAGGATAAAATCAGTGAACTGAGGCCTGATCAGCAGTTTGCCTGATCTGAAGACAAGAGAGAAAACAGACTAGAAATTAGCGACCTGTGAGACAATAACAAAAGCACTAACATTCTTATTACTGGGGCCCCAGAAGAGAAAGGAAGGGATTGAAAAAGTATGCAGACACATATGGCTGAAAACTCCCCAAATTTGACACAAAACATAAAACTACAGATTCAAAAAAGCTGAGCAAACCACAAACAGCATAAACCCAAAGAAATTCCTGACAAAACACATCATAATCAAACTTCTAAAAACTAACGACAAAGAGATCTTGAAAGCAGCCAGCAAGAAATGACACATTGCCTAGAAGGGAACACCAATTCAAATGACAGCAGATTTCTCGTCTGAAACCATGAGGGCCAAAACAAAGTGCATATTTTTCAAGTACTAAAAGAAAACTGTCAGCCACAAATTCTATATTTAGTGAAAACAGCCTGCTGGAATGGAGGAGAAATAAAGACATTCTCAGACAAAGGAAACCTGAGATAATTTGTTGTTAGTATATCCACCATTAATGAATGGCTATAATTTCCTTTGTTTAGAGACTTTCTCTAAACAAAGGAAATTATAACAGAAAAAGGCTTAGAATTTCATAAAGAAAAGAACTTCTGAAGACTTTCTTAAATCATTACTTGATGGTTGAAGCAAAAAACACCATTTAATATGACGTTTAATGTTTGTAGAAAAAATACTTAAGATAATTCTATTGAAAACTCGGGAGGGTAACGGTACATAAAGGGAAATAAAGTTTCTACGACGAAGTTGAAGACATAAAATGTTGACATCATTGATACCAGTAGGCTGTAGTAAGTTAACATATGTATACTGGGATACCCAGAAAACCCCTAAGAAAACTATGCAGAGCAGTATAAACGCAAAACACAATAAAGACATTAAGATGTGATCCTAAACAATGTTTAAATAACCCACGAAGACAGAGGGAAATGAAGGAACCAGAAACAGACAATAAACAAGAAACAACAAAACTGCAGACTTAAGCCCGAACATACCAGTAACTGCCTTAAATGGAAACAATCTAAGCACATCGTTTAAAAGACAGTGGCAAAATGGATAAAAAATATTATCTGACAGTATGTTGTATACAAGAAACTCACTTCAAACACGATACACGTAGATTGAAAGTAAAAGCATAGAAAAGGATATATAATTTAATTTTAAAAAGCACGAGTGGCTGTATTAACATCAGATAAAGCAGACGTCAGAGCAATAACAAAAGGATCAATGCAACAGGAAGACAACCCTAATGTGTAAGCACCAAACAATAGAGCTTCACAACACAACAGCAGAATCTGATAGAGCTAAAGGAGAGAGAGAGAGATGAATCTGACAGAGCTAAAGGAGAGAGAGACGAATCTGACAGAAATAAAGGAGAAAGAGACCAATCTGACAGAGCTAGAGGAGAGAAGACATGAATCTGACAGAGCTAAAGGAGAGAGAGAGAGACGAATCTGACAGAGCTAAAGGAGAGAGAGATGAATCTGACAGAGCTAAAGGAGAGAGACGAATCTGATAGAGCTAAACGAGAGAGAGAGACCAATCTGATAGAGCTAAAGGAGAGAGAGAGACGAATCTGACAGAGCTAAAGGAGAGAGAGACGAATCTGATAGAGCTAAATGGGAGAGAGAGAGAATCTGATAGAGCTAAAGGAGAGAGACAAATCTGATAAAGCTAAACGGGAGAGAGAGACGAATCTGATAGAGCTAAAGGAGAGAGAGACCAATCTGACAGAGCTAAACAAGAGAGAGACCAATCTGATAGAGCTAAACGAGAGACAGAGACGAATCTGGTAGAGCTAAAGGAGAGAGAGAGACCAATCTGACAGAGCTAAACGAGAGAGAGAGACGAACCTGATAGAGCTAAACGAGAGAGAGACCAATCTGACAGAGAGAGCTAAACGAGAGACAGAGACAAACCTGATAGAGCTAAAGGAGAAAAAGACAAACCCACATTAAAGTCTGAGACTTCAACACCACGCTCTGATCTGACAGAACCACTAGACAGAAAATCAAGAAAGATACAGAAGAACTGAACGAAACAATTAACCAGTGGGATCTAACTGATATAGATGTATTATAAACACTGCACATAATGGATCACTCACCAAAACAGACCCTATCCTGAGCGAGAGAACAAACCTCGATACACTGGGAAGAACTGAAATCATACCAGGTATGTTCTCTGACCACATGGAATCAAACCAGAAATCAACATCAGAAAAACAGGGGAATCTCCAAACATGGAAACTAAACACACTTCTAAATAATCCGCAGGTCAAAGAGGACTCTCCAAGAAAATAAAAACACACAGAACTCAATAAAAATTAAAAGAACGTTATCAAAACATGTGGGATGCAGCTGAAGGGAAATTTATAGCACTAAAGGTTTACATTAGAAGAGACAGAGTCTAAAAACAATAAGGTTCCCAGCTCAAGAAACTAGAAAAAAAGCAAACACAAAGCAAGTAAAAGAAAATAATAAACAATGAAAATGAAAACAACGGAGAAAATAAATAAAACAAAGAGCTAGTTTAAAAAAAATCAATAAAACTGACAAACGTCTTGCAACTAACAGAGATAAAAAATAAGATACGAATCACCAATACAGAAGTGAAACAGGAGATATCACAACAGCTCATTCATCATAATATAAATAACGTTTACACTCATCAATCAATTCCTCAAAAAACAAACTAACAAAAATCTCAATCAAGATGATGCAGACAAGCTGCGTAGTCCTAAAAACACTAAAAAAAAAAAAAAAATTTATAACGTAAAAACATCCAAGAAAGCAATATCCAAGCCCGGATGGTTTCACTAGAGAATTCTACCAAACGCTTAAAAAAATTAACACCAATTTTACACAAGCTCATCCAGAAAATAGAAGGAACATTTCCCAACTCATTGCTAAGGCCCTGATACTAAAATCAAACCTCCTTAAAAGAAAACAGAGGAATACCTCTCATGAACTCAGGTGTAAATGTTCTCAACGAAATACTAGCAAATTCAATCCAGCAACGTATAAAAATAATTACACGCCAACAAGGATTCATTCCAAGCATGCAAGGCAGGTTTAAAACTGAAAATCAGTCAGTGGAATGCACCATATCAACAGGCTAAATAATTTTCGTATGATCATATCAATTGATGCAGAAAAAGCACTGGATAAAATCCAACACTCAGTCCATTCATGATGAAAACTCTCGACAATCTAGGAATGAAGACAAGCTTCCTCACCTTTTTAAACAGCTTCTAAAATACAATAAAAAAGGAAAAAAAAAAAAACCATTGCCGTCAAGTCGATTTCGACTCATAGCAGCTCTATGGGACAGAGTAGAACTGTCCCATAGAGTTTCCAAGGAGCACCTGGTGGATTCGAGCTGCCAACCTTTTGGTTAGCAGCTGCAGCATTTAACCACTACACCACCAGAGTTCCCTAAAATACAATTCTACTCATAATTACTCCAAAGTAAACGAAACAAATGATGCTGGAGCAGCTGGGCATCCACAGGCAAGAAACACTGACTTAAACCTCACACATTACAGACACAGATTAACACGGTATGATTTATAGCTCTAAATGGAAAACTGTAGAACTTTAAGAAAAAACCATAGGAGAAAAGCTCTGTGATCTAGGGCTAGGTGAAGAGTTCTTAGACTTGACACCAAAAGCACAATCCATGAAAGGAAAAAATTTTGAATTTCATCAAAATTAAAAAAGTTTTACTCAGCAATAGACCCTGATTAAGAGATGAAAAAACAAGCTACACATTGTGACACAGTATTTTCAAGTCATATAGGACAAAGGCCTTAAACCTAGAACATGCAAAGAGCCCTCAAAACACAATGGTAACAACAAACAAAAATTCCCATTACAAAATACGCAAACGACGTGAACAGACTAGAAGAGCGTAGACAGATGCAAATAAGCACATAAAAAACATCATCAGCCATTAGCGAAATGCAAATGAAACCACAAGCAGCTATCACTACCCACCTATTGGAATGGCCGAAGTAAACAGTGACATCAACGCTGGCAAGGATACGGAGAACCTGCACCACTCAAACAACGCTAGCAAGTACAGCCACTCAAGCAAGCAGCTCACAGTATCTCAAAAACCTAAACTACTGTAAGATCCAGCAACGGCACTCTGGGCGTTTGTCCCAAGCAAACGAAGATTGATGTTCACACAAAGACTGGTACGGGGCTGTTCACAGCAACTGCTCATTGCCTGGTGAGCCTGCAGCCCATCAGTCACCTGATGGAAGCTTCACCATGGAGCTCCTTCCTAGACCACGAGTCCAGCAGCTGCTGGAAAGGTACCAGGAAGACAAGGTGTGACCCAGTGTGGGCTGGCGAGCCCCTCCCCACAAGAGCCAGCTGTGCCAGGCCCCTGCCAAAACTGGAAACCACCCAAATGCCCTTCAACAGGTGAGTGGTTAAACAAACTGCAGTACATCCACACCATGGACTACTACTCAGCAGTAAAAAACAAGAACTACTGATACACGAACACGCTCATCTCAAGGGAATTCCGCTGAGTGAAAAATCCAATCTCAGAAAGTCACATACTGCATGAGTTTTACTGAAAATGACTAAAATACAGAGATGGAGGACAGATGAGTGGTTTCCAGGGGTCAGAGAGAGAAGTCACTATGGCAATGAGGGGTAGCAGGAGAGATCCGTGTGTTTCAGCTGTTCTGTATCGTGACTGGTGATCACACACATCTACACATTTGGTAAAATTAAACAGACTCACACACACACACACCATGGAGTGTATGCAGAACTGCTGAAATCTGAACTAAGTAGATGGATTACACCAATGTCAATTTCCAGGCTGTGATGTAACTATTCAAGATGTGACCACTGCAGGGGACTAGGGTGAAGGGTATGTGGGATTGCTCTATTATTTCTTACAACTGCAGCAAATCTACAATTATCTCAAAATAAAAGTTAAAAAAAGAAGATACAAAATTTAAACCTGCCTGGATAGCTTTTACTTTTTATACTCTTTTGTTTGGAACTAGGGAAGAACATTTTGTCTTTTGTTACTTTCTACACCCACTCAGGACCTGGAAGCAGGTGTTCTCTCCGGGCCTAAGCGAGTGACCCTGGAGCTGGAAGGCCAAAACTGGGTCCTCAGCAAAGGAGACTCCATTGTGAGGCCCCAGGGCTGCTATGAGGGGCCGAAGGAACGAAACCACTCCACCTTCCACTTTTTCAATGCCCACATGCACCATGGAGCTTAAAGAGGTAAAACAAGACCTACACTTCCTGCTTGCCTGGAGAATACAGCCATCTACAAAGCTAATTCATACTCATAAGCATTAGGTTGTTTTCACCCTCCTAGATCAGCAGAAACAACCAAAGGAGTAACTCCCATGGAAACAGCGTGCCCTGCGTGTGAAGGTCTCTCTAGAGCATCGCTGCACCTCCCAGCCCCTCCGCGTGCAAGGCCAGCACACCCAGCCAAGCCAGAATGCTGGCCACAGAGGTACTTCTACATTTTTCTGGTATGTGAAAAAACAAAAGGAAAACAGTATCAGTAAAATTAAATATATACTTTATCTAACCCAATAATCAATGAAAACTATTAATGATGTACTTTACTTTCTTTTCCACGAACTAAGGCTCTGAAATCCATTGTGTATTTACTGTTATGGCACATCTCAATTAGGGCTAGCAAGCCCTGGTGGTTCAGTGGTTAAGGCGCTCGACTGCTAACTGAAAGGTTGGCAGTTCAAAACCACCAGCAGCTCCGCAGAAGGAAGATGTGGCAGCCTGCTTCCGTGGCGATTTACAGCCTTGGAAACCCTACGGGGTCACTATGAGTCAGAACTGACTCGACGGCAGTGGGTTTATTTACACTGACAGCGCATCTCAACTAGGGCTCATCCCATTTCCCGAGCTGGGAACTCAAATGTGGCTTCCCTACCGGGCAGCAAAGAACTAAACCTTACATGTCACTTGTACGTGACAAACCTTCATAGCTGGGTCCAAATAATTAAAAATATTTGGGAAGAGGCAAGTCTTATCTGTCCTCAGTTAAAAACCACTCTGTGGAAAGGCTGATGAGTCAAGTTCAATTGACCTCAAACATCTTCTGGGCTTTTCCTCTCTGTCAGTGAAGTGATAACTTGACTATGAACATCAGCACTAAACTGGGAACCTATTACATGGAAACCCGGCTCTCACTAAGACCAGCAGGACTTCTTGCCTGTCCCCAGGGAGCCTGCAATCTGAAAGAGGGGTCAGACAATCACCTGCTACAAGATAAGTAAATGCAAGATAAAAAGGGGCACAAAGAAGAATGCAATTAACCCCAACTGGTGAATTCTGATGTACCAGGTAACAATGTAAACTTTAAGACACCCACCAAAAGGCCAAGTGGGAGTTACGTATGACCAGCATTCATTCATATCCTGACCTTTCTCAACCCTTATTTCCAACTGCACTGACTATACTTCCAAGTATGAATCTGCACAAAACTTTATACATAATTTGTATTAAAAACACATAAGGCAGAGAACACTAACCAGAAAAGGCACGCCATAAACCAACATCTCTGCCGGTAATTCTGATTAGAATAATCAGTGATTTCCTGACAGAAGACATCCTTCGTCAAAGCTTTTGTTTGTTTGCTTTGTTTTGTTTTTAACAGAGAATGTTAATACTCCTAGATTAAACAGAGATTAAAATTGGGTAAAAGTGTAGAAACTATATCTATCTACCTATTCCTCCCCGCAGATAAATACTCTGAACGTATCTTCAGAAAAGCCATAGCTACAGAGAAAAGCATGAAGACATTCTAGCACAAACACCTAACTGCTGAGCATCCCAGACAAGAACTTGCTTCTCATCAGGACAAAGATACATGCCTGCACACTGTTATTTACCCCAAGACACTCAGAGAAAACTATTTTATGGATGAAGGAGCCCCCGGCTACGGAGAACCTCTTCATAACCTCACAGTTTGTTCCACTGGTTCAAATCCATTATAAAGACTTCTTTGTGAAAAATGTATTTTGCAATAAATTGTCAAAAGCTTCATTGAAGGTCTTAATGGATACTGTTGAATAAGGCATACTACACACGGCCAAAAAGAGAAGAGAACCAACTTATCAACTAAGCATTTCAGTGGTCTTCAGGCACTGAGCTAAGATTATGAAACCAGCCAAAAAAAAAAAAAAAAAAAAAAAAAAAGCTATGAACTACAGAAACTATAAATTTTGTTCTTCAATCTAATAAGCTCACTTCTGCCTAAACCCTATTTTTCTACTACCAACTTCACCACCCTCCACTACCCTCCCAAAACAAATCTCCCAAGACCTTAATACCAAAAACTTATCTTTGGTACATTAACTTTCGGACAAACACCTTATACTTTATAGTTTAATCCTATGCCTTAAACTCTAAATTATCATATGCGTCTACTGATATAGTTACTGTAATACTGTAACATTAAGCCTTTGTTCCACCACTGCACTTCACAGGTATAACCATTAACTTCACTTAATGATTTAGATTGTGATCTTGAAAGCTCTGTATCTGGTATCTCAAGTAACGGTGCTTACCTTATAACTAGCTCACTAAATAGTGTCTGTCACCAAAAAAAGCATTCATATCTGTCCTTATGATAAAAAATAAACTCACCAACTATTCCTGGTTAATAGGGGAGAAACTATGTCCATGTGTTAAGCTACCACCTGTGGAGACAGATACATAGGTCTGCAGTAAAAACCTACATATTTCTACACATATACACCATAAAACCCTGTTAACTCATTCAGTAAGTAACAACAGTATAGGTTCACATACACTTGAGCATTTTCCTGGGAAAAACATTTGTAAGCACCAAGAACTTCTAAGACTGAAATTGAGTGTAGGAGCAGCGCAGTAACTAAAGTAACAGTAACAACAAAGCTTCTAGCTCCTTTTCTTAAGGAAGGGTCCTAATAAATTATCTCCCAGCATTTAGCAGGAGACGCACAGTCAACACGTGTAGCTACTGGTATTTTTGCCACTTGAAAAGCCCTGAGACCTGCCACTGCCCAGGTGTGCTTAACCTCTGACAACGGTCAACCCCTCTGCAGGTCTTTCTAACTCTGTCACATGGGGAGCTGCTGGTCTACCTCACTGCAGGTTATGAAGTCAGAGCTGTACAGTATTTACAAATATAAGACTAGTCATTGTGTTCCAGCATTAAAGCCTCCAGTTTGATGATTACAGGCTTCAGCATACTAAGTGTGATCTACATTTTAATATAATCTGTACTGGATCTCCTAAACGATAATGCTACCAGTTTAGTAATATTTCCTCTAAGCAGGGCGGGCTAATCTGGATAAATGGTAAATGAGACTTTGGTAAATGCTGATCAAGACGCAAACCTTTCCCTTAGTGGGGAAGTGAAGTTGATCCAGCAGAGGCTCCTGTCTAACCAGGGTTACCAAACTGCACACGCTCAGCATCACACACTGAGGGCTCGAGGGTCAAATCCAGCCTGCAGATGCTCAGGTGTTTTTATCTGGTCTGCACAATGTTTTCAAGGTTCTAAAACAGTTGCCAACATTTCAATGGCAGGGTATCTGATACCAAAATCTGCATTCCTGGGTTGTCCTGCAATACAGGAAAATCTGCCACTCTGAGACCACACACCCTCACGGCCACAATTAGGGGCAGCAGTAATCTGAAAGGGGCAAGAGCTCTCCAATTTCCCCCGCCAGGTCAGTTCCCTCACTGATTTCACTTCTGGGTCCCCTGGCATCTATCTACATTTGCCACTCCTGGTTTAGACCCTAAAATTGCTTTTAATCCCTGAAATATGAACCTACAACCTATTCTCATTAATACTATGTCCAAATCCTCTGAGCAAACAAAATAAGTTCAAAGAGAAATGTGAATAGATAACAAACCGTTTTCATGGTTCTATGTTGATGACAGTGGTTAAAACACTCAGCTGCTAACCTAAAGGTCAGCAGTTTAAACCCACCAGCCAGATGGGGCAGTCTGCTTCCGTAGAGATTACTGTCCTGGGGGCAGTTCTACTCTGTTCTAGAGGGTCGCTAGGAGTCAGAACTGACTCAATGGCAACGAGTTGACGTTGGTATTGCCTATACGAACAAGTTCACTTTTTTTTTAAGTGTCTTTCTTCACACTTTTGGTTATAACTTATCTTCTATAACTGACCAGGGCCTTTCAAGCTGAATGCCATTAAAAAGTAAATCTCAGTGGTTAGAAAAACAAGCCATCCTTCAGCTCGGCGGAGGCCTAGGTCCAACTTTCTTCAGTTGTCCTGCACCTGGGTTTGACATCAGCCGCCTCCGCCGTGCCGCCAAGTTGGACCCCAAGGAGATTAAAGTCGTAACCCTGAGATACACAGGTGGGGAAGTCAGTGCCGTGTCAGCTCTGGCCCCCAAGACTGGCCCCCCGGGTGTGTCCCCAAGAAATGTTGGTGATAACATCACTGCAGCAGCCCGTAACTGGAAGGGCCTGAGGACTACGGTGAAACTGACAACAGCTCAGAGCAGACAGACTGGTGCTTTCTGCCTCTGCCCTCACCAGCAAAGCCTCCAGAACCACCACAGAGAAAAAGAAGCAGAAAAATGATAAGTACCATGGAAATACCACTTTTGATGAGATTGTCAACATTGTCCAACAGATGTGGCACCCATCTTTAGCCAGAGAACGCTCTGGAACCATCACAGAGACCCTGGGAACTGCCCAGTCTGTGGCTGCCATGTTGACGGCCACCACCCTCATGATATCACAGATAACATCAACAATGGTGTGGTAGAATGCCCTGATAATTAAGAACTACAAAGAAAAGTATTTCAGTAAAGTATCATTTGGTAAGTAAATAAATAACAAAGACAAAAATCAAGCCGTGGTCATATACTGTAGCTGAATGAAAGTCAGCAGGGACGCCAGCCTTTAGAGCCCAAAAGGCTGATGCTCAGCATATACTAACCTCAACTCATCGCAGCCACTAAACTCGGTAACGTTTTCCTAAATGTTGGTGAGATTTTGACACATCCTCCCTTCCCATCAACATATGGAAGAGTGAAAATTCTAAACGAGAGCTTTAAACACTGCACACAGCTTTTCCACAGACGTTCAAAGGGCCACAAGTCACCTGCGCCTTTCCCAGGTATTGCTTACCCATTGCACTGAGGTAATGGTTGAAGGCCTGGCAAGGAGGACTTGGGGTTTGTGTTGATTTGTCACAACTCATGGGTGCTGGGCTCCTGTCTGTGTCAAAAGAGAAATACCCGCTGGAGGATCGAGACAGCAGAGAGGATCTTCTCACAAAGATGAAAAGCGGGGATCTGGTAGCAAAAGGACCGGGGCTGGCTGGTGGGGCCAGCGGGCCCTGTGGGCTACCCTGGGGGCAGCGGTCCCCTTCACTTCCGGAATTACCTTGAGGCTCTGTAAGCAGAGAGGTAGGGGCCCCAGGCCTGAGCTGGGGAGGCTGCCGGGGCCTCTCTGCAGGCTGCAATTGTCCACCTTCTCTGTCACACTCAGAACTTACATCGGAAGGTTGCTTTGCCATTTGGTCTTTTTTTCTGTAGTGTAAAAAACAAAAAAACAAAAAAGCCCAAGATTATCTTAAGCAAAATAATAATTACAGTCAATAGGTAATGTTCACCTATTCATAAAAATTCTGAGAGTTAATCCCACATACTTTACCACCAAATCATCATTTCATACATTTCTGACAATCTCTGAATTGAAAACTAAAAATACATCAAAAATAACGAAAGTATTGTATTTATTGGGGCGTGGGGCTAAACTTCCCACCACCAAACAAAACAGTAACAATGTGTGTAACTGGTGCTCTTAGGCGCCCACGCGCGCACACACAGGCGCACACATACACATACGTTCTAAGAAAAGCAGCTTGTTTGAAATCTATTCTCATGTGCTCTTTGCTCAGTCAGGAGAAACTTGAATAACTCAGAAACCCCCAGCGGGCTCTGATTCCCCGGGATCAGATCCTGCGCCCAGCGGGCGCAGACGCAGCGATCGCAGGCGGCTGGCCGCGTTCCCCGCTCCGGCCCCATTGTTCTGCCTAAAGTGCTGAGGGCAGCAAGTCTGGGGAAGGTTTGGCAGCGGCCGTCAGTCGTAGTAAGTGCGTCACAATAGAGTTTGTAACTCAGCGCCGCTCGGCCCGGCTCTCGCGCTCGCCGCCCGCTGTCCTCCCCTCTCCGACCCGCGCGCCCCTCCTCCCACGGCGGCAGGCGCCGCACCAAACGGGACACAACTTCCCCGAAGCGCACCCGGACACCGAGGTGCACACCCCCGCATGGGAGACTCCCGAAACCGCCCGCGGCGCCCCCTGCAAAGTCTACAACTAACTCTGAACGCTAGGCAACCCCAGGGCGCCTGGCTCCTCCACCCGGCCACCCTCCCCTCGGCTGGCAATCACGCAGAAACTCACGTCTGCCCCTTCCCTTCCGACTGTGGCGTCCGGTCCCGGGGTCCGCCGCGTCCAGCCCGCGCCCTTCGCCGGCCGGGCGCCCCCCAACCGTCACCGCGAAGGCAGCGCAGGAGACAAAGCCCAGGACGCACGTTCAGAGCCCCTGGGGCACCGCAGAGCCC
>NW_004443940.1:35898255-35899700 GCF_000243295.1 Trichechus manatus latirostris | reverse complement strand
CGGGCCGCCGAAGGCGAAGCGATTGTTAACAAACTCGCCTCCGACTGCGGCTCGGCCGGCGGCGGCGGGATCCCGGCGGAGGTCTAGGGGGCCGCGGCTGCCCGGCTACCGCCCCTGTGCCCCTTCCGGGCGCCAAGCACGTCTCAGCGACTACCGCCGGCACGGCACCGGCCGCCACCTGGAAACAAAGCAGGAGCCGCGCTCTCCTCCGTCCGGCAGGGCTGTCCTTAGACCCCGGTCTTTTTCGCCGGCCGCCGCCCAAGCCCGCAGGGTGAGGACCCCAGCGGTCGCCCCCGACCCAGCTGCAGCGCGCATCCTGCTCCCCGTGCTCCGCGGACACAGGGCAATTCTGAGGGGCCGGCAATGGCCAGCGCCGCGCATGTTCACGCGCAATCACGGCAGACCCCGGACACACCCAGACCCCTACCCTGACGACCCTTCCACCACCAGCACCAACTCGGGTACAGGGCCCTGAGGACCCTACACTGAGCCGTCCCGGCCCCACAGGCCGGACACGTTCTGCTGCCCGCAGTGCGTCCCCCGCGCGCTATGGCGGTGGGAGGGCCTCGGTCTCGCTGCCCGTGGCCGTGTGGTTGGCACCGTCCGCGGGGCGCCCGCATACCGAGCAAAGCCCCTGGCACGTCCAAGAAGGCGAAGGCAGCAGCTGCCCCGAAACCTCGGCCTGAGCGAGGAAAAGGAAAAGCCCGGTATCGTCGGTTAAATGGCCACCAAAGTTCCGCAAACCCTCCGCAACAGGCCCGCGTGCCAAAAGCCGGACGCAAGACCCGCTGTACCGCGCCGCCGCTACTCGGGAGCGGGCCGGGCTTCCCGGTCAGGCGCGCCGTCCGGTGCCGCGAGGGCCCCCGCTCCAGTCCGGCGCCCAGAGCCCACGCCGCCTCCGAGCTGGGCCCGCGCCGCTACATTGCCCTGCGCACCGCCTCCCGGACCTCGGTACCGAGCCGCACCTCGGCCAAGTGCCCGCAGCGGCATGGCGAACCTCCCCAAGGTGGACCCGCCCGGGGGGCACGCGGCCGCCGCTCGGGCGACAGGCGGGACGGGTACGTGCGTCCTCCGCCTGCACGTGCGAAGGTGGCGAGCAGGAGTGGAGCCGCGGGGACGATCGCCCGTCCTCCATCCGTCCCCGGCCCGCTTCCCCGGACCCGGAGCACTTTACCTTACGTTTCTCAGTCCGAGAGTCAGAGTCAGACATTGGCGGGACGAGGACCAGGGGAGCGGCGCGAACCGAGCAGTCCGAGGTGGTGCTGACGGCAGCGGGATCGGGCGCGCGGGCTACTGCGAGACACCGACGGCGGCGGCGACTCGGGGTGGGACCCTCCGACAAGCGCGAGACCCGGCGGCTGCGCGGGACGAAGTGAAACCTGCACGGCCCGGCCGCCCAGCTCAGACTGGCGGCCCGCGCGGCGCCCAATCACCGCGGGCACCGC
>NW_004443940.1:35829974-35898155 GCF_000243295.1 Trichechus manatus latirostris | reverse complement strand
GTGGGCCCCCCCGCCCCGCAAGCGCGCCCGCCGCCGGCGCGTGCAGGCTGGAACAGGTAAAGGCGGGGGCGGCCCCGCCAGCTCCCCCGGGCTCGCGCCGCTCCGGGACCCTGCGCTCGGGAGGGAGCAGACGCCCGGCTTGTTTACAGCAATGACTTTAGCTGCAGACTGCTGGCAGCTGTGTGCGCACCCATCCCCCACCCGGGGGTGTACCCTGCCCCCCATGCGGCCGCCGTTGCTTGTGCCAGGAACAGGGGGCGCTCCTGGCACGCACTGGGCGGACCAGGTCGCGGCCGCCCGCGGAGAGCCTCCGGGGGCGCTCCTGCGCCCTTGCTCTGCCGCAGCATCTACAGCCCGGGGGAAGGTTGGTGCTCCAGAACGCTTGGGTGCGAGATGGAGAAGGGGCTCTGAGCCCCCCGAGAGTCCGGGGCGCCGGGCTGCAGCCCGAGTAGCAGGCTGCAGGTCTTCCTCGTCTGCGCCTGACGCGGGACTCTTAGGCGCCCTCCTCCTGCCGCCCTGCAAAGGTTGAGAACGAGGGCGAGACGCGACCCCGGGAAGCGTCCGAGAGCCGGCTGCTCCGCAGCCCGGTGAGCGCTAGATACGAGTGCAAAAAAAAAAAAAAAAGATCAGGTAAAACAAGGAAATGAAAATACTCGAAAAAATCCTTTTAAGGAAAACATACTGAGAAGAGTCACTGCCTCCTGGTGGGAGGGAGAGTAGTGCCCACGCTCTGTTGCGACCCCTGAGACTTGAGCTCTCGGGAACTGCCCCGGGAATCGTCCCTCGGCAGGCTGAGGCCAATGAAGGCGGCGCAACCGGGTTCGGGCCGCCGGTGGAGAAGGGCACGGGGAACGCGATTCTTCCCGCCGCTTCCCCCTGCCCGCCCCCACTCTCCTCTGCAGTCCTGCACCCTCTGCCCGCCCAACGGTGACCCGCGCCCTCACCCTTGCCCCTCCTGCCCACTCCAAGCGCACCTCTGTCCCCAGACCAGGGCTTTCGGACAACCGCGGTTGGGGATGAGTGGGGAGATGGAACACCTCTCGAGGGTGTCGAGGAAGCAAAAGGCAAGATGGATTGAGGAAATGCGCCCTAACCCGCACCCTAGTTGGGAAAGGGAAGGGGCCTGGGTGCGCAGAGGCCGCCTGGCTCAGGCTTTACTTTTCATGAGCAGATCTATAACGTCAGCGTGACACAGCAGAGCCCAGGTTAAACGACCGCTCATTTTCGGGCCAGTCCTGAGCGAGGCGAAGAAGGCCACGGCTTCTCGGGGAGACTGGAGGGCAAGCGCCGGGCCCGGTCCAAAGATTTCGCTGCCTACAGAAAGGGAGCGGGTGTGATGGCGGTGAAGCGGACGGGGAGATTGAAGGTCCACCTTGACCGCGGACCTCTCGCGACTGTCGGTGGCGGCCGCGGGCGAACTCTGCGCCTCCCCCGCTCCGCGTCGCACCTGGGGCAAAGGAACACAATGTGCTGCGCCCGCTGGGATCCCCAATCCCGCCCGCGCCCGGGTTCTCGGTGGCGCTCACTGCGGGGGAGGGCGACGCAGACATCAGAAAACTGCGCGGAAGCAAGCCCTGGTGCTTGTGCTTGGTTCCCGTGCAGTCCGCCGCCCTCGCGCAGCCCGCTTTCGCGACTCAGTGAACGCGTTAAAAAGCAAAGGTATTAGGGAAAGCAGTGGGCTGAGCGCCCATATTTGGGGCGCAAGAAAACCGGCCAGGAGGCGGCAGCTCGTGCGTCCCCCGCGATTCGGGCTGTGCTAGAGAGCTTCAGGCGGGCGCCTCACGGCCAGAGCACAGGGGACGCCAGGGGAAGGGCCCATGGGCGTTAGGTCACCGCTCGGGTCCCGCACGTGTGCCTTGCAGATGCGGGCAGTGTCTGCTCCTGCTGCCGCCACGAGACGTAGGGGAGGAGTGGGCAGGAGGGAAGATGGCTGGGGCTGAGAGAGAAGAGCAAGAATGAAGTCGGGTAACAGAGACCCGAGAAACGGGAAACCCACGGCCCTCGCCCCGGACCGTAGAGTCTCTCTCCCAGCTCCGAAAAAAACTTTATTTCAGTGCATTTGCCCGCCTCCTGGTCTCTGCAAGCAGCGGCAGAGCCTTCCCATCGCTTTCTTGCTTTATTAAACTTTATGTTCTTCCGAAGGATAGATTACAAACTTTACGTGGTAAATACGTGTTCCTCGAGTTGTCTCACCGTCAGGAAGCCGCCTGCCTGGGAAGACAAGCCCGAGTTCGTGCTTTGCCAGAAGCAAAACTCCAGTCTTCTCCTCTCCTTGCGCCGCCCGTGCGTTTCCTCGCGGAGCCCAAGAGGGCCTGACTCACTGGAAAAGCATCACTTGCTGAACTGAACCTAGGAACTCGGAATGGGTGGAGCTTTTGCCTGGGGGTGTTTTGATTTTTATGTTTGGCCTTTTTTTTTTTCACCCAGCACCATCAGTTTTTTCTCGAAATCACTAGGAATCTGAGTCACTGCTGACAGGAGACTTTTGGCGGCAACCGGCCTTGAGGCGCGCTCTCGCCGACAGCCAGTCGGACCGTCTAGGGGCACCGGACGCCGGCGCTGGGCGAGGTCGCGGCCCGGCTAGGCAGAGCTACATGGGGGAGGATAAAGCGCCGCGCTCCCCGGGCGGTCCCCTAACTCCCAACAGCCCGCCGCGCGCCTCGCTAGCCTCAGCTGGACCTCGGCTCCCCGTAGCAAAACCCCCGAGCGCCGCGGCGGAGCGCGCGCCAGACGGGGCTCGGGCCCAGCTCCCCGCGTCAGCGAAGCGAGCGTCGTGGCAGCTGTGGACGGGCCATCACGCTTCCCTCCTCGCGCGTTACAACTTGGCTGCCGGCTCGCGCCGCTGGGAGCGCGCCCCTTCCCCGGGCAGGGGCTGCGGGGGCGCATGGTAGAATGCTAAAGGCGGAGATCACCCTCAGGGCATCGTCCTTCACCGAGTCGCACAAATCCAGCCACTGCAAAACACGACACGGGGACAGGTCAGACGCTGGCTAATTCACAGCTCTCCAGCGCCAACGCGTTACCCACTCCGGCCACCCGCACAGCCAACGGCCGCGGAAACTAGTTTCCCTCTGATTCCCTGGGGCCCAGGGGGGCAGAGGCGTTGGTTATGAATAACCTCCGGGAAGCCTTTTTCAGCTTAGAAATTCCTAACTCAGCAACACCTAAAAAGCCCAGGATTTGTCCTTAAGTGGGTGGGGGCGGGGGCACCGCCCTCACGTCACCGGGAGCTCGTGACCTGGGTCTGGGAATCTCTCGGCGTTTTCCCTCTTTAACTCCTCCTGCCCGCGGAGGCCTGGGGTGCCACCCTCTGGCGCGCGGCGGCAAGTGAACGGGAAGAGCGTCGGAGCAGGTGAACCTCCGGCCGGCTGCGGGCGACGCCCAGCGGCTCCGGAAACGCCCGCACAGCGGCGAGGAAGACGAAGGCCAGGCTTCAGCGCCTGTGCACACCTTCCACCTGGCTGCTGCCGGAAATGGAGCTGCTAACGAGAGCCCCGCGGACGCCACCCTCCGTGTGCTCTGACCTGCGCAAGGGAGGGGAAGGGGCAGGGCAGTGACGGAGGAGCTGCACTGGGCGTCTTTTTATTTCATTTTTCGTGATTTGGGTGCCGGTGCTTTTCTTTCTTAATTCCCACGGGGGAAAAACCCCCCCAAAAATGATAGATGGTTTTTCTAAAACGAAACGAGCGCATAGCCACTGCTTTCCTTCCCCGTAGCCCGCTACACACTCCACTTCTCAATGTCTCGAGTTTGTTCCCAACCTTTCAGTCAGCTGTAAACGTCTTTCCCCAAATTACAGTAAACTCCAGGTTTTTACGGTTTAGTTTTATACTTTTAAAGCATCACCTACGCCAGCACACGCTTGCCCTCAGGTAGTGGTCACCTCTGAGCTGCTCTGCGGCTGTTAAAGCCGGGGTCCTGTGCCGCAGGCCTGGAGGGACATGTCAGGTACACAGTCAATAAGCAGGTCCCAAAAAGAGGGGTCGGGGAACAGCACAGATTTTAACAGTCCAACAATACATCTTCCTTAAAATATGCTCCATTACATCAATAGAGTCTAATGAAAAACTTCATTCTTCACTCACTGTGGTTAACCTGTTGCTATCCAGACGATTCTGACTCATAGCGACCCTGTAGGGCAGAGTAGAACAACCCTGTAAGGCTTCCAAGGAGGGGCGACCCTGTAGGGCAGAGTAGAACAGCCCCCTAAGGTTTCCAAAGAGGGGCTGGGGGATTCAAACTGCTGACCTTTTGGTTAGCAGCCGAGCTCTTAACCACTGCGCCACCAGGGCTCCACACTGTGGTCAAGCATCATCAGATCAGTACTGAAAAAACTGATCGTATTTGCAAGATGCACTAAGATGAACTTTCACTGACCAAGATTTCAAAGTTAGTAATTAATACTCTTGACAACTCTGACTAATCTGTCAACTCTCAATGTCTTTAACCACCGGCTCAAAACCACGAGATGGGGTACACAACCCCTAAACTTCGCAAGTATCATAATATTATTATTCAAGAAAATTTTTATCTTTGGGTTTACATTATGAAATTCGACCAATTTTTGCCATATATCAACAATGAGGAAACTCAATTATTGAATAAACGTTATGTGGAAGAGAGTATGGGTTTGGTCTGTCTGCTGCAGAACACGTGTTAACAGGCCACAGGTAAGACTTACAGGAGGCATTCCATACAGTAGTCCTTCCTTATCCGTGACGGATACATTCCAAGACCTCCCATGGATGCCTGAAACTGCGGATATATACTATGATGAAGTTTAATTTATAAATTGGGCACAGTAAGAAATTAACAATAACTAATAATAAAATAGTACAGTTATAACAATATAAAAAACAAACTAAGCCCATTGCCATTGAGTCGATTCCAACTCATAGCGACCCTACGACAATATACCGTACTAAAAGTGATGTGGATGAAGGAGCGGGTCAGCACGAAATTTCATCATGCTACGTACTCATTTAACATTTCGAACCCCAGCTGACTGCAGGTAACTGAAACCAAAACGCGAAACTGAGGTGGGTACTGTATACTCAATATGAGGAAAGCTTAACACTAAAAAACTAAAAAAATTCCACGGGTGGTGAAGAAGCGGGTCCCCTCACTCTCGAGTGTTCAGAGGTGGCTCCTGCAACGACACTCAAGAGGAGTCCTGTCCTGGCTGGGAAGACTGGACGCTGCTAACATTCTTTCTAAATCTGAAGTTCTGTCTAAAACGCCTCCTTTCCTACCTTTTTCACAAGAACTCAGATGATTCGTGTCTCGTTTGAAGGGTTAGGCATCACTTCTGTTACAACCATTATTTGACTCTGATTCCAAGGATTGACTGATCTCTGTTTCCTCTGTTAGGACGATCATAATTACCATCCTTTCATTTATAAAGTACGTACTGGAGGCTCACCCTGCGTTAGGTACTGTGCTGGGCGCTGGAGGGTTAGACAGATAGATAGCTGCCTGCCAGGGAGGCAATTCCAAATCAAGGCAACCTTATGCACAGAATGAAGTGTTGCCCCGTCCTGTGTCATTCTCACGATTGCCGGCATGTTCAAGTCCATCCTTGGGGCTACTGTGCCAATCCCTCTCACCAAGGGCCTCCCCCTCTCTCTCACTGGCCCTCTGTGTCACCAAATGCCCCTCCAGCAACTGATCCCTCCTGATGACACATCCAAAGCAAGCAATCCTTAAGGTTTTCATTGGCTAATTTTTGGAAGTAGATTGCCAGGGCTTTCTTCCTAATCTGGCTTAGTCTGGAAGCGCTGCTGAAACCTGTCCACCACGGGTGACCCTGCTGGTGACAGAGCTTCCAGCCTCACAGCAACACAAGCCACCACAGACAGACAGATGGGTGGTGGACTGGAGGCTTGGGGGGTGAACATTTCAAACACAGGCCATCTACACGACAGAGGATTATAAAAGAATTTTAAAAATATCTTGTTATTATAAAATAAAGTTAGGTAGCTGATATAGCACTGATTATTACACAGTTAGGGTATTTTTATTACCAAAGACCCTCTTAGGACTCAGCCAAGCACTATTAAAATCACCAAACATGCTCTTCTACTCGATAAGCATAAAAAGGGCACATATTGTAAGCGTCCCCCTGCCCTGTCAATGTGTGACAAAAGTGTGCTGGACAAAGCAACCCAACCCTACCCATCCCTTCGGGGACGTCTTTTCCCCTTACTTCATGGGGACTTTTCCTTTTGTTGTTACCCTGCTGTCGGGTCAGCTCCAGCTCATGGTGGCCCCACGCACAACAGCATCCGGCCATTGTGACCCACAGGCTTTTCGCTGGCTGATTTTCAGTAGATCGCCAGGCCTTTCTTCCTGTAGTATTTCCCTAGACATAGAGATTTCTTGAATATCTCTCCAAGGCCTTGATTCTGCGCACTGTAAAATGCAGGTGAGGAGGTTGGGAGGACGAAGTGAGGTGATGTATGTGAAGGTCCACACTGTAAGCTGCAAAATGCAGTAAAACTGAAAGTCGTTCAGCTCTTTATCCTCAAAATACCATCATTAGGGCCTTTGAAGACTTCCCAGAAACTCATGTCTTGTAAATTTCAAAGCGATCTGTCCACTTCCACAGAAATGCAGGGACCGAGCGTGACAGCATGCGGAACCAGGCATGTGTACAGGCAAGGGGCTTACCTCGTCTGTCCAACTGAACTTCTTTTATTAATCTATGATGCTTAAGGCATTTTCCACTTAACATAGCTTTAAAGTGTATCCTCCTTAACGAAGAAGATATACATCAACACATATGCCTTGGTGGGCTCCACCTACTATGTGATGGCAGCTTGAAAACAAGCAGAAGTTAGCTGGGGACTAGGTACAGAGAAACGATATGATGCATCTCTTTTGATATGTCTGAAAACTTGCAGAATGTGTCTGTGTGTGTGTGCCTGTGTGCACGTGTGTGTGTGAAACAGTATCAAAACGTACTGCTTTATTTCAGTGAACACCACCCCCTCCAGACGGTTTGTGAGAACATAAAATAAAAGGAGTATCAGCATACATCCCTCAGGCATACTTCTGCTAACATTTCTCATCAAAAGAAAGGTTGATTTATCTCTTTGTTTTCAGTCTTCATCATCCATGGAAAAGTCATCCCATCACTTCTCTGCTGTGTTTGTTTCTATACTAAAATCAGGGTGAAAAGCATCTCTGGTTCTCTTCTGGAGCCCCCTTTATTCAGACCTTTGCCAAGTTTTTAGATTCTTGCTTCACAAGATTACCTTCCACAGGTATTGTCTTGGTCTGACCTGAACACTGTTCTTCCCAAAAGCCTAGAGTCACTTTCACTTGCTTCTCAGATCAGAGTAAAGTTTTCGATTGTGAATTTGAATCCTTTAATGGTGCTTGCCTTATTGGGTTCCCATAACTCACCCACAACTCAAGCACAATCGGCATTTTATACTTTGCCCAAGGACACTTATTTTGTCTTGTCCTTGACATTCTTCGTATCTTCTACTACATCATCACATGTACCATTGTCTCTCACTTACACATTGTAACTGAGTTAGGTCTCTTTCATGCTTTCACTTCCTGGCTACAGATTTACTGCTTTAGTAAAGCTAGCCTGACTAGTTGTAATCGCTAGTCACCGTGTTAGCTGAAAGAACGTGGACAGGCCACTTAATGTCTCTGAGCCTCAGTGTCTTCATCTGTAGAATGGAGGATTTATCTCCCTTAGGGTTTTGTGAGTATTAAGTGAAATAATAAGTATGTAACAATATATTCCTATTATAAATAATGAAGTCCTCAGCACTGCTGACCCTGTCACATAGTAGATACTCACTAGATATCAACTCTCATTTCCTTTCCTATAACCTTTTATGTTTCTGAATGTCCCTGAATACCTAGTTCTTATTTGTATAAGTGTATGAACAGAATCTAGCCTCGCATTTGCTAGTCCTATCTCTTATTAGACTGTAAATTATTAGAGATTAGGACTCTATTTTGTCCTTCCCCTCTAGTTACAAAACTTCACCTAGAAGCCATTTAATACATGTTGTTACCTCTCTCATTGAATGACTGAGCCTTAACTTCTGTTCCTTGTAATTATTAGTATCCCTTAAGATTCTTCAACTTGAGTATACACATTTGGATTTTTTTTCAATCTGATAGGGATCATGAGCATAATCTACTTTTGGAATATCTTTCTTCTATCATCAGGATCTAATTCTATTCACAAAAACTATCTGTAAGCATGTAATATTTGCCTAGATTATCACCATCATCCATCCTCTTGCACTTAGTGAACACCATATAAATAATACACGACATCAATTCTAAAACAGAAAATGTTTTCATATTTTAATACCTCTATAAATAGGAGCCTTAGTGGTGTAGTGGTTAAGAGCTTGGCTGCTATCCAAAAGGCCAGCAGTTAGAATCCACCAGCCACTTCTTGGAAGCCCTATGGGGGCAGCTCTACTCTGTCCTTATAGGATCACTATGAGTTGGAATTGACTTGACGGCAACAGTTTTGTTTTTTGTTTTTGTTTTTTTGTTGTTGTATAAATAGGATATGTCTTACAATTGATGGTATCTTACAATACTTTTTTCTTTCTTAGTAGTACATAAAGTAATGCATTAAAAAAAATAATCAGTGGCATTTTATCTATGTTTTTGAGTGCATCTCTGTACGTCTTTTTTTAGTGTTTCCTCTAGCTATTATATTGTACGTACACACCTTATCACAGTCTACTCTACCAACATTTCACCAGTTTGAGTGAAGTATAGAAACCTCACCTCCTTTCAAATCTTTTACCCTCCCCTATGTATAGTGTAAATGCTTTAAGTATTTCTCTACATACATTGACAACTATATCAGACGGTATTATAATTGTTGCTTCAACAGTCAAACATAACTTAGAAAACTCAAGAGTTGAAGGAAAGCCTATTTACTAATATTTTTGCTTACTGTGTTCTTTCCTTCTTCCTGATGTTCCAAGGTTCCTCTTTTAATCATTTCTTTTGTTTAGAGAACCTCCTTTATTCTTTCTTTTAGAATAGATCTGCTGGTGACATAATCTCTTAGTTTTCCTTCATCTGAGAAAGTCTTGATTTCCCCCTTCATTTTGAAGGCCATTTTCACTGAATATAAAACCATGAGAGTCCCTGGGTGGTGCTCGACTAGTAGCTGAGAGGTTGGCAGTTCAAACCCACCCAGAGGTACCTTGGAAGACAGGCTGGTGATCTGCTCCCCGAAAGGTCACAGCCTTGAAATTCCTATGGAGCAGTTCTACTCTGCATATATGGGGTCGCCATGAGTGAGAACAGACGACAGTAACTAACAATAACAATGGAGAATTATGGGCTGCAAGTTCCTTCTAGCACTTGAAAAATTTTATGCTGCTTCCTTCTAGATTCCATCATTTCCAATGAGAAATCTGTTGTCATCTGAACTGATTTCCCCCTGGAGGTGAAGTGTTGTTTCTCTCTTGTTGATTTCAAGATTTCTTCTTTGTCTTTAGTTTTCAGGAGATTGACTAAGATGTATCTTGGTGTGATTTTCTTCGGGTTTACCCTGGGTTTGCTCAGCTTCTTGAATTTGTGGGCTTATGACTTTTGCCAAATTTGGGAAGTTTTCAGTTATTATTTCTTCAAGTATTTTTTTAGTCCCACCCTCTTTCTCCTCTCCTTCTGGAACTCTGGTAACACAAGTGTTAGATCTTCTGTTATAATCTCACAGACCCCTGAGTGTAGCCAGGACCAGCAGAGGCTTTACTCACCCCTCTCTCCATCCCACAGCCTACAGAATGGTCTCCCATGTCTAAGCTGTCCTTTGAAGAAAGGATAACCTGCCTTAAAAAAAAGTGGTAAACCCACTGGAAAGACACTGATTTTAATGAGCGATATTTGATGCATATCTTTCAGGAGATCTAGGCTGGTTAAAATAAAAGAATAACACATCTGTTTTTACATGGCTCACACAGATACTCCTCAGATTAAGTACCTTAAGAACAGAAACGACAAATACAACATGACTAACATGTAAGGTGGGGGTGGTAGAGAAAAAGGTTTGTGTAGGAATTTGACCTGGAAGTTTAGAATGGAAAAATTACTTTCCTTACCAAACAACAACACCTTCAGTTAGCCTAACTAGAGAGTTTATTTTGAGGAGGAATAACTTTACCTTAAAAATTCTCTCTCTCTTGTAATTTTTTCAACTACAGAGTGTACAATTCTATTATTGGTAAGTATTACTGAAAATACCCATTTCGGTAAAGGAGCAGGGCTAGTGTTATGCTCACACAATTTTCACTGATTTAACTGAATTCTAGTGTGGGGTAACCTCTAGGCTGGTAAACTTGGTGACATGAGAGGTAGCAGTCTCCCTAGAGCCAGAAGGCCTGGCTTAGAACCCTGACGTTGCCATTTTCAAGCTATGCGACCTTCGTTATCTCTAAGAGGTAAGAATTAAGTGAGTTTGGTAAAGCGTAAGTATTTCTTCTTCTTTTTCTTCTACTATTCATTCTCTAGTTAGTAATAAAACAGATTCTGTACAACTCTGTGGCATTTTTCATTACAAAGTCTGCTTAATCATTAAGCAGATGATGATTAAGAATTCTGAAACAAGAATTCTGAGAAAGAAGCATCAATTTTAACCACTTAATAAGAACTTCTTATGTCTGTTCATACTGCTACTGATTCATAAGAGGAAAAGTTTAAAAAGAAGACAAGTGCATATAGCTTTCCCTTTAGAATACAGGAAACCATATAAAAGTATTGGCAATGGAATTAAAGTAACCACAATACCTCTCTTGGTAGCATTTTCTACAAAGACATTTACATGAAATGAGAAAGAATATTAAATCAGGTGGTTATGATAAAGCTCCACTATTAGCTTCACATCTACAATGCATGTGGAACAAAAGAATGTGGTATTTTAATCAACTGACATCTGAGCCTTGTAAGTAAAGACCCCCGCACGCATATGAACATATCCAAGAAGGAGTTATTTTCAGTGTATACTTTTCTTCAAGGAGCAGAAGTCCTAAAAACTCCCAGAATTGAATATATAGTAAAAGTCCACAGTTGTTATGAAGAAATTCTGGGTCATGGGTCCTGGAATTTTAAATTTCATGGACCTGAACAATTTAAAAATCAATTTGGGGGGACTTCCACTTCTAGTTAGGATGTAGAGGATGCAAAATAACTTTCTTCCCCTAGTAACAAGAAGAACCTGGGCGAGATAAAAATTATACTGTCTATGGGGCCACACAAGAAGTACATACAAGGAAGCTCTGGTGAAGCAATTTCAGAGAAAAGCAAACTCTTTACAGGTAAGCCGAGAACCACAGAAACTTCCAGATATGGGGGCAGATGACCAGTTTGGGTGCAGGTGGGTGGAAGAGTGCACTGGCCAGAGATGGAGAGACTTTGAAGGGATGAGAAAAAAGTGGGCCAAGCTTCAGACAAGTCTAACAAGATGGACTAGAATCTGAAAGATCCCTGAACAGAAAAACAAACTCTTGGCTTACAATTCTTAATTCCCAACCTAGAATTTTGCTAAGAGAACATCAGTTCAGCGGGGCTGGCAAGCAAAAGAAAAGTGCATAGTCCCAGGCATCATTGTGGTGCCTCAGTTTTGGGGGTATGAACCAAAGATATCTGGGAATATAGTTCAATACCCTCCCAGCTCAACTGTTGACAGGATCAAAAAGGCAGTAGGGGTGGGGGGCCAAGGTGGGTGTTGAGCTAAGCACAGTGAGCTCACTCTAACTACAGCAGCCCCAACCCAACTTGACTCTAAGAGGAATTTCAACAATCAGTCTCCTAACCGCCAGAGAAAAGAAAGGGAAATAAACAAAAGAAAATAAAATCTTCTGTTTTACACAATGTCTAGAATACAAAAATATATATAAGACCCGAAAGAAGCAGGAAAATGTGACTCAAAATCTAGAGAAAGCACAAGCAGTAAAAACAGACATATAGATGACTAGCTATTGGCATTGGTAGCCAATGATTTTTAAATAGTTATTATGAATGTGTTCAAGAATTTACAAGAAAAAATTGGTATACGGATTAAAATAGGATATTTGAGGAGATAGGTGAAAACTCTAAAAAATAATTAAAAGGAAATTCTAGAACTAAAAATCAGAATATTTGTGATAAAAAATTCACTGATGAATTTAACAGAAGGATGCTGCATAAGAAAGAGCAGTAATCTTGAAAACAGATCAGCAGAAATTATTCAAACTGAGACAGAGAGAAAAAAGAAAAAAGAAACAGAGCACCAGTGACCTAAGGGCTTATATTACTAACCTAACATGTATAAAATTGGGATCCCAGAAGACAGAGAGAACGGGAGATAAAAATATTTGAAGATACAACGGCTGAAATGTTTTAAAATTTGATGTAAAACATTTTCTACATATTCAAGAAGATCAATGAACACCAAGAGATAAATACAAATAAAATCACACATAGGCATATCATAGTCAAACTGCTGAAAACCAAAGATAAGGAAAAAATTGTAAGATTAATCAGAGAAAAGTAAAATCTCATGCATGGGAACAATGCATGAATTCTCATCAGATAGAAAGAAGACAGAAGACAATGGAAAGACAAGTCAATCTATAATCTATATCTAGCAAAAGTATCCTTTAAAAATGAAGACAAAATAAAGAATATTAAGATGAATAAAAATCGAGAGATTACTTGCCATACACTTTCGTTATAAAAATCACCAAAAGAGTTCTCCAGCTCAAGGACTACTACACCAGACAGAAACTCTGAACTACAATTTTTTTTTTAATTTATTTTGTTGTTGTTGAGAATATACAAAGCAAAACAAACACCAATTCACCAGTTCCTACATGTACAATTCAGTGACACTGATTACGTTCTTCAAGTTGTGCAACAATTCTCACCCTCCTTTTCTGAGTTGTTCCTCCCCCATTAATGTCAACTCACTGCCCCCCTAAGGTTCCTATCTAATCTTTGAGTTGCTGTTGTCAATCTGATCTCACAATGACAGTTCTTAAAAGAGCATAATGTCTCTTAACAGAGCAAAAATGTCTACCCAGAGCATTTTTCACTACTTAAGTTAAACTATTGTTTGGTTTTAAGAAGGCTTCAGGGGATATTTTTGGTTTGAGGTTTAAAGATTATCTCAGGACAATAATTTTAGGGGTTCATCCAGCCTCCATGGCTCCTGAAAGTCTGGAGTCTATAAGCATTTGAAGTTCTGTTTTGCATTTTCCCCCTTTTGATCAAGATTCTTCTATAGAATTGTGATGGTTAAGATTGTGTGATCACTCCCATGATGGAATCTGCTGTTGAGTACCCAATTAGTTGAAAGGGAGTTTCCTTAGGGGTGTGGCCTGCATCCAAATATAAGCAGACATTCTGGCTTTGTGCTTGCTCTGGATCCTGCGGCTGCCTCCTGTTTGTCTGACCTCCGGTTCTTGGGACTTGAGCTATCAGCTTATCTGCTGATCTTGAGATTCATCAATCTTCACAGCCTGTGAGTGAGAGCCCTTCTCTCCAACCTGCCAATCTTGGGATCACCAGCTCCTGCAGCTACATAAATCAGGAGAAGCCTTGAATCTTGCCTGCCAATCTTGGGATTCATTGATCTTCACAGCCTGTGAGTGGCAGCCCTGCTCTCCAACCTGCCAATCTTGGGTTCACCAGCCCCTGCAACTATGTGAATTGAGAGACGCCTCTATCCCTATCCATGGACTTGGGACATTCCAGCCTCTATAATCGAGTGAGCCATTTCCTTGATATAAATCTTTCTATATATATATGTATATGCTTTAGTGGTTTTGCTTCTCTAGAGAACCCAGCCTAAGACAAGGCTCTTTGACCAAAGTGTTCAGTAATGGTAGCTGGGCACCATCCAGTTCTTCTGGTCTCATGGCAAAGGAGGCAGTTGTTCATGGAGGCAATTAGCCACACATTACATATCCTCCTCTCATTCCTGGCTCTCCATCTTCCTCTGTTACTCCATTAACTGGGATGTCCCATGAAACCATGACCTTAACCCTCCAAACCAAGGAACCAAATCCCATGAGGGGTTTGGTTATACATAAGCAGCCTCAGCAACTGCTCTTTTTTTTGGTCATTGTTGTAAATACATCTATCATGCAACTTTTGCCAATTCTACAACTTATTGACATCACTTAAACAATAACCAGCTGTGCAACCCCACCCTTAATCAAAGGGATTTTTCCATCACCATAAACTGAAAGTCAGTACTCCATAAGCATTAACCACCCCCTCACCACCACTCCCTCCCACTTCTGGTAACCACTAATAAACTTTGGTCTCTATACATTTGCCTTTTCTTATCTTTTTATATAAGTGAGGTCAAACAATGCTTGTCCTTTTGTGATTGATTTATTTCACTTAGTATGTCTTCAAGCTCCATCCCATATTGTAGCATGTATCAAGACTTCATTTCTCCTACTGACTGAATATAATGCCATTGTATGTATGTACCACATTTTGTTATCCATTCATTCATTGATGGGCATTTAGGCTGTTTCCAACTTTTGGTTATTGTGAATAGTGCTGCAATGAACATTGGCATACAAGTCTCTGTTTGAGTCTCTGCTTTCAAGTCTTTTGGGTATATACCTAGGAGTGGAATTGCTAGGTCATATGGTAGTTCTATTTTTAGTTTTTTGAGGAACCACCACACTGTTTTCCACAATAGCTGTACCATTTTGCATTCCCACCAGCAATGTATGTGGCTTCCAATTTCCCCATATCCTTGCCAACATTTGTTATTTTATCTTAGCCATCCTTAGAAAACCCAAAACCCATTGTTGTCAAGTCAGTTCTGACTCACAGCAACCCTACAGGACAGAGTAGAACTGCCCCATAGGGTTTCCAAGGAGAAGCTGGTAGATTCGAACTGCCGACCTTTTGGTTAGCAGCCAAGCTCTTAACTACTGTGCCACCAGGGCTCCGTAGCCATCCTAGTGGGAGTGAAATGGTAATCTCATTGTGGTTTTGATTTGCATCTCTTTGATGGTTAATGACATTGAGTATCTTTTCATGTGTTTGGTGGCCAGTTGAATGTCCTCTTCCGTGAAATGTCTATTCAATTCCTTTGCCCATTTTATGATTGGGTTATTTATCTTTTTGTTGTTAAGTTGTCAAAGTTTTACATACTTATTGGCTATTAGATTCTTATCGGCTATATATGGTTTCCAAAGATATTCTCCCAGTCAGTAGCTTGTCTTTTCACATTTTTGGTAAATTCTTTTGATAAACAGAAGTTTTTAATTTTTATGAGGTCTTATTTATTTTGTCTTTTGTTGTTTGTGCTTTTGTTATTAGATAATCCACTGTTAAAAGCTAGGCCCAACAGCATTGCCCCTGCTTTTTCCTACAAGAATTTTATGGTTTTAGTTTTCACATTTCGGTCCTTAATCCATTTTGAATTTGTTTTTTGTGTGTGGTGGGAGACTTGGATCCTGCTTCATTTTTCTGCATGTGGAAATCCAATTTTCCCAAAGCCATTTATTGAAAAGATTCTTCTTTCCTCATCAAATGGACTTAGCACCTTTGTCAAAAATAAGTTGACCATAGATTTGTGGGTTTATTTTTGGACTCTCAGTTTTATTCCATTGGTCTATGTGTCAATTGTTATGCCAATACCAGGCTGTTTTGATTACTGTAGCTGTATAACATGTTTTAAAATCAGGAAGTGTGAGTCCTCCTACCTTGTTCTTCTCTTTCAACATTGCTTTAACTATTCGGGGCCTCTTGCCATTCCATATAAAGTTGAGGATTGGTTTTTCCATTTCTGTAAAGAAGGCTGTTGGAATTTTGATCAGGATTGCACTGACTCTATAGATCACTTTGGGTAGTACTGACATCTTAACAATATTAAGTCTTCCAACCCATGAACATGGAACATCTTTCCATTTAAGTCTTCTTTAATCTCTTTCAGCAGCGTTTTTTGTGTGTTTGTTTTTGTTTTTTAATTTTGATTGTATAAGGCCTTCATGTCCCTGGTTAAATTCATTCCTAGGTATTTTATTCTCTTAGATGTTATTGTAAATGGAACTGTTTCCCTAATTTCCCTTTCAGATTTTGCAGTGTTGGTGTATAGAAACCCAACTGATTTTTGTTTGTCATCCTTGTACCCTGCAACTTTGCCAAATTCCTCTATTAGCTCTAGATGTTTTCTTGAGGACACTTTGGGATTTTCTACGTATAGGATCATATCATCTACGATGACCTACAATCTTAAACACAGTATTTTTTAAAAAATAAAGAGGATTAGGGAATGCTTTTATTCTTATTTATGAAGTTAGTAATACCCTGGTACCAAAACCTGACAAGGACATAACAAAAAAGTAAAATTAAAGACCAACATAGATGCAAAAATCCTTAACAAAATATTAGCAATCCATCAATACATAAAAAAGACAAGACACTATGATCAAGTGAGTTTTATCCCCAAAATGCAAGATTTGTTTAATATTTAAAAAAATCAATGTAAGTAATTACATTAAGAGAATAAAGGAGAAAACGCATATGATCAATATGCAGAAAAAGCAGCTGAAAACATTCAAAACCATTCAAGATACAAACTCACAATAAACTAGGGTAGAAGGAAACTCTTTCATTCTGATAAAGGACATCTATGAAAAACCTACAGTTAATGTCAAAATACTCAACATTTTCCCCCTAAGACTGAGAAGAAAATCAAGGATCTCTGCTCTCAGCATTGTGCTGCAGACCCTAGCTCTCGCAGTAAAGCTAGAAATATATATATAATACAGATTGGAAAAAAAGAAGTAAAACTGTTTTTATCCTCAGATCACATGATTGAGTACTTAGAAAACCCTAGGAAATCTACAAATAAACGGCTGGAACTAATAAAGTGAACTCAGCATGCTTGCAGGATACAAGTCAATGTACAAAAATCAACTGTGTACTAAATATGCAACACATATTCAGAAAATTTAACTTAAAAATATATCATTTAAAATAGCTTACAGAAACAAAAAACTTAGGGATAAATTTGATGAAATATGTTCAAGAACTCTATACTAAAAATTACACAACCCTGCCGGAGGAATTAAAAAAAGGCCTAAACAAATGGAGAGGTGTATTCTAAAACATATACACAGTGGTTAAGTGATACGGATGCTAACCAAAAGGTCGGCAGTTCATATCCACCAGCCGCTCCTTGGAAACCCCATGGGGCAGTTCTACTCTGTCCTCTAGGGTCCCTACGGGTTGGAATCAACTCAATGGCAATGGGTTTTGGTATACAGAGATATAAAAAACTCAGAATAGCCAAGACAATTTTGAAAAGGAATAAAAAATATGAAGGACTTACATTATCTGGTAAAGATTTACTACAAAAATCTAGATGGTATTCGCAAAATACTAGACAAATAGATCAATAGAGCAGAGAGCCCAGAAACAGACCCACACTTTCACAATCAATTCTCAACAAAGAAGCCAAAACATTTCAAAGGAGAAAGTCTTTTTAACAAACAGTGATTGAACATCTGAATAACGGTATGAAATTAAAAAAAAAAAAAAATTAACCTCAACGTCTACTTCATACTATACACAGAAATTAATTTGAGATGGAACATAGACCTAAATGTAAAAGTAAAAATCATATAAGCTTGGGAGAAGAAAGCATGGGAGAACATCTTTGCAACCTTGGGATATGTTGTGGATTGAATTATTATGATCCCCCAAAATACATGTTGAAATCCTCAAACCCATACCCACAAATAAGGTCCCTGGGTGGTGCAAAGAGTTTGTACTTGACAACCAACCTAAAGGTTGGCAGCTCGAATCTACGTAAACGCACTCGTAAAGAAAGGCCTGGTGATCTGCTTCCATGAAGTTTATAGCCTAGAAAACCCTATGGAGCAGTTCTACTCTGTAACACATGCGGTCGCCATGAGTCAGAACCAACAAAACAGGTTTGGTTTTTTGGTACCCACAAATATGAGCTTAGTTGGAAATAGGGGTTTTCTTTTGTTATGTTAAAGAGGTCATACCAGAGTGGGGTGGGTCCGAAACCTAAACACCTCTGAGTTGTAAAAACACAGAATTGATGCTGAGACACACACAGGGGCTTGACAGATGCCAAGAACAGCAGGGATCACTGCAGAAACCAGAAACTAGGAGAGAGGCTCACAGGAGGACTCGGCGCAAAATCCAAACCCTGATTTAAACTGTTAGCCTCCAGAAATGTCAAGAAATAAATTCCTGTTCTTTCAAGCCGCTGACTCATGGTATCTGTGTTATGGTAGCACTATGTAACTAAGACAGGTTAGACAAAGATTTCTCAGACAAGGCCCAAAGGCATCAACCATAAAATTAAAAATTGACGACTTTCACTTTATCACACTTCAAAACTCCTGCATATCAGAAGATAATGCTAGGAAAATGAATAGGCAGGCCACAGACTGGGAGAAAACACAAGTACCTGTATCAAGAATGTATAACAAACTTCTACAACTCAATTTTTTTTATTGTTGTAGTTTAAGTGAAAGTTCACAACTCAAGTTAGTCTCTCATACAAAAATTTATACATACATTGTTATATGACCCTAATTGCTCTCCCTATCCTATTACAGCACACTCCTTCTTTCCGCCCCTGATTTCCCATGTCCATTCAACCAGCTCCTAACCCTCTCTGCCTTCTCATCGCACCTCTGGACAGAAGCTGCCCATTTAGTCTCATGAATCTACTTGAGCTAAGAAGCACACTGGTCAAAAATATCATTTCATGTCCCACAGTCCAGTCCAATCTTTGTCTGAAGAGTTGGCCTCAGGAATTGTTTTAGTTCTGGGTTGGCAGAGAGTCCAGGGGCCATGCTTTCTGGGGTTCCTCCAGTCTCAGTCAGACCATTAAGTCTGGTCTTCTTACTAGCATTTGAGTTCTGCATCCCACCCTTCCCCCGCTCCGTCAGGGACTCTCTGTTGTGTTCCCTGTCAGTGCGGTCATTGGTGGTAGCCGGGCACCATTTAGTTCTTCTGCTCTCAGGCTGATGAAGTCTCTGGTCTATGTGGCCCTTTCTGTCTCTTGGGCTAATACTTTCCTTGTGTCTTTAGTGTTCTTCATTCTCCTTTACTCCAGGACAACTCAGTATTTTTTAAAAATAATAACAGTTTAAAAAGACTTAAACAGATACTTCACAAAAGAAGACATATAAATGACCAATATGCATTTTAAAGGTGCTCAACACCATTAGGCAGCTGGCAAATGAAAATTAATACACAACAAAATACTACTACACACCCACTAGAATAGCTAAAATGAACAACGAAGACAACACCAAGCGCTGGTGAGAATGTGAACAGTCGGAACTCTTATGTGATTTGGCAGTGGAAGTGTGAAATGGGCAACCATTTTTGGAGCACTGTTTATGGCAATTTCTTAGTTAAACAAATACCCACCATATGACCCACTAATTCCCTTCCTAAGTATTTACGAGAAGAAATGAAAACATGTCCACAAAGAACTTGTACAGAAATGTTCTCAGCAATCTCATTAATAATACCAATTCTCGAACACCCCAAATGTTCATCAACAGGAGAATCAACAACATTTTTTCAGCACAATTAAGCTTTTCTAATGCAAGAAAAAAGTAAGTCTTAAGCCTTCCGTTATTTTTTTCTCCCCACAAGTGAGTGTAAATAAGACACTGAATCTTTAAACAGATGAACGCCCCATGAGGATGCTGGCTCCATCCTCACTCAATGCTTTATGGAAGGCAGTAGCTGAGATCAGCGGGAGGTGAGGTCAGTTCTGGAGGCTCTGACACGTCCCAGGCCTAGAGATCACTTGGGTTGGGGGGAGAGGTTAGGGTCAGGAGGGACCACGGTATTCCCACACAAGGGACTATTACTCAGGAAGAAAAAAGTGGGAGGGGTGAACTACTGAACAATGCACGAACACGCTGAGGACAGTCAGAGGCAGAAGCACACACTCTTCCGTGTTCCCATTCACGGAAGCTCTGGAGCAGGCACACTGAGGTACACTGACGGAGTCAGACTTTGGGGCAAAGGCACTTTCTGAGGTAACAGACACTTTCTTCAACAGGATTAGGGTGTATACTACACAGATTTACCGTTTGTCAAAACTCACTGAACTCCACCATTAAGATTTGTGCATTTCACTGTGTATAAAATACACCTCAATTTTAAAAATTAAGAGAAAACAAAGGGGAAAAAACAATTTTAGGGGAATCAACATGGCATTGGAGCCCTGGTGGTGCAGTGCTTAAGAGCTCGGCTGCTAATCAAAAGGTCGGCAGTTTGAATCCACCAGCCGCTCCTTGGAAACCCTATGGGGACAGTTCTGCTCTGTCCTACAGGGTCGCAATGGCATTGGGTTTGGGTTGGGTTAACATAGCATTGTCTACATTTTATTTTTCCAAGTAAGGATAACAAAAAAAGCACTATCTACTATAGTTATTTTACTTAAAGGGTATTTTTTGACACCTAAAAAAAATAGGAAGAACATAATGATACAACTTTTTTAATGAAAAATTTTTGCATCGTGAAAAACTCAGTACATTTTGTTTTCCTCATTTTTCCACGGAGATTGGAGCTCTTTCCCTAAGAAAATACCTTGCTTGGGCCTTTAGGAACCACGATTGCATGGTACTCTAGACGCTGTCGGGCCATGTTCTGAATTGCCAGCGCAGCATGAGTTACCTCCTTCATCAGGGCTAAAACTGAACATTACTAATAACATTGAGGTGGGGGTGCAGTGAGGAGCCCATTCAGGAGAACCACGAAGGCAAGATGCATCTACATATAATGCTCGTATTACATGTATTAGTGAGAAAATCCACAAGCTCTGCAATAAATGGAAAGAACACAACCCTGGCTGTAGCTGGGCCCTCGACCTTTGTCAGGTGTGATGCAAGAGTGACACCTGCACTTATTCTTTGGCAATACTCCCCTTTCCATCCTTCTCAATACCATTGAATTTACTTATGAATGGCAGGCAAAGCCATAGATTCTGCAGGAAATACTTGACTATATGATATCTTCCCCAGGAAAATTAAGATTTTAGAACCCAGTACTCATGAACTGAGGAAGAAAGGCCTGCTGATCTGCTTCCATGAAGATTACAGCCAAGAAAATCCTATGGGGCAGTTCTACTTTTTAACACGACTCAGTGCCAACGGGTTTGGCTTTGGCTTACACATTAACTAGACTTTAAGGGTCTCTTATTCATAAATTGTATCAAAATTAGTTCCTCCCCCTCCCCCACCCCCGAACTGACATCTAAGCTTTGATGTTTCCTTATGAGGCAAAGCCATCTCTTGATCTGGTCTGATGAAGTCAGAAGCCAAAGTCTGCCTGCTGCTCTTACTGACGGAAGGACAAGGAGCAGGGGGCAACGGCACATGGGAGCCAGGCTCCGGGGGAGACTGAGGACGTCCCCGCACAGACGCCTGGGAGCAAACGTGCTGTGTCTGAGGTCTCCAGGAAGGTGACGCACAAAGCGGAGACACTCACTCGGGCGTCATCAACCCAGGCACCTTCCTGGCTGGCTGCAATCACTTGTCCTAGGGCCACATCATTAATTCAGACAGAGAAAACTCAAGCCAGCAAGGACTGGAAAGGTGCCTCATAATACCAAGAACCAAGAAGATCTCAAACTGAATGAAGGAAAAAAAAAAAAAGACAAACAATGCCAATACCGAAATGACAGAAACGTTAGAATTAGCTGACAAAAAATTACAAAGCAGCCATCATAAAAATGCTTATAAGCATACTTGAAACAAATGAATAAATAGAAAGTCTCAGCAAAGAAACAGAAAAATAAAGAAGAATCATATGGAAATTTTAGAACTCAAAAATACAATGACTGAAATCAAAAATTGAGGGGATAATCCCAATAGCCAAATGGAGGGGACGGAGGAAAGAAATCAGTGAACAGGAAAGTAGAACAATAGAAATTAGTGAATTTGAATAACAGAGAGAAGATAGACTGAGAAAAAATCAATGAACTGAGCCTCAGGGACATGTGATTATATGAAAAGGTCTAATGTAAGTGTTATCACAGTCCCAGAGGAGGAGAGAAAGAGGGTGGAACTAAAAAAATACTTCAAGACATAATGGCCAAAACCTTGCCAAATCTGGCAAAAGACATAAACCTATACATTCAAGAAGCTGAACACACCCAAACAGGATAAATCCAATAAATCCACACCAAAGTATATCATGGTTAAACTTCCGAAAACTGAAGACCAAAAAAAAAAAAAAAAATTGTGAAAGCAGAGAGAGAATGAAAATTGACACCTTACTTATAGATTGAAACACAATTTGAATGACAGCAAATTTTTAGTAGAAACGATGGAGACCAGAAGTGTTTTCAAGCGTTGAAAGCAAAGAGCTGCCAACCCAGAATCCTATACTCAGTGCAATATTATTCGTATTTGCAGATAACATGCTTGTTTATGGAGAACATCTCAAGGAATCTACAAGAACTAGAAATAGTAAGTTCAGTAGGGTTGCAGGACACAAGGTCGACATAAAAAATCAATTTTACTTCTATGTTCTAGCAACGAACAGGTGGACACTGAAAATAAAAATCAGTGCCATTTACAATCACGCAAAAATGACATACTTAGACGTAAACTAACCAAACACGTCCAGGGCTTGTGTACCGAAAGCCACACAACACTGGTAATTAAGTAAATAAAGATACAAATAAATGGAGAGACCTGTCGTGTTGGAAGACTCAGCATAGAAAAGGTGACAATTCTCCCTAAAACGGTCTATAGGTTTAACAAAATCTCTGCCAAAATTCCAGCAAGATTTTTTGAAAATGTATACAAGATCATTCTATGATTTATATAGATAAGCAAAGGAATTAGAATAGCTAAAACAATCTGATGATGGATAAAGTCTACCCAATTTCAGGACTTCAGTAAGTACAGTAGTCAAAACTGTGTGGTACTGGCGAACGGGCACGCATGTAAATCAGCGGACCGAACAGAGAACACAGAAATAGACCCACACAAATATGCCCCATTTATTTCTGGACAAATTGCAAAAGAAACTCAATGGGGGAAAGGTAGTCTTTTCCAAAAATGGTGCCAGAGGAGCTGGACATCCACAGGTAAAACACGAACCTCAGCCTGAGTCTCATACCTTATACAAAAATGTGCTCAAAATGGATCATGGACTTAAACGCAAAACATAAAACTTCTAGGAAAAAAACAGTGGAGAAAATCTTTTGTTTTTAGAGCTAAGTAAAAAGTTCTTAGACTCGATGCTGAAAGCTCAATCCATTAAAAAGAGAAATTGATAAAATGGACCTCATCAAAATTTAAACCTTTTGCTCTGTGAAAAACTCTTAAGATGGAAAGACAAGCTTGTAGACTCAGAGAAACTTTCTGCAAACAGCACATCCAGCAGAGGACTGTTGCTGTTAGCTGATGTCTTAGTGGCCTATCTAGGGTACTGCATCGGCCTCAGGCGTGTGGTGCCACTGGGCAGTTTCTGTTAACCTGGTAACAGCGCAACGTCCTCTCTCAAGCACAGTAACGTGTTAATTAAAAGATTAACGAGCTTGACTTGTATTTTTGAGCGATATTATGGTAAAGGTATCGAAAAGAAGGGTGCAGATGTTTCGACAGGGTATAATTCAGTGCTGGTCCAAGGCGCCACTTCCCATAGATACGCCACTGGCCGAGCCGGGTTAACAGAAACTGCTCAGTGGCACCACGCACCCAGGGCCAGTGCAGTACCCGTCACACCTGCCATACCCTAGTTACGCCTCTGCCTCTAGTCGATTCTGACTCATGGACACCCGGTGTGTGCGGAGTATAACTGCTCCACAGGGTTTTCCAGGCTGTGACCTTTCGGAAGCAGAGCGCCAAGCCTGTCTTCTGAGGTGTCTCTGGGTGGTTCTGAACCGCCAACCTTTTGGTTAGTAGTCTAGCGCTTAACCAAGTGTGCCACCCAGGGACTCCGACAAATGAATAGTATCTAGAATATATAAAACACTCTCAAAACTCCATAGTAAAAAAACAAACAAGTAAACAATCCAGTTAGAAAAAAAGACAAAGGACCTTAACAGACATTTCAGTGAAGAGGATATACAGATAATAAACAGCACGTGCAAAGACATTCAACATCATTAGCCATTAAGGAAATGCACATTAAAACCACAATGAGGTATTACTCCATATTTATCGTAATGGCTAAAATAACCAACAGTGACAACAGCAAGAGCTGGTGAGGAAACAGAAACACTGGATCACTCAGAGATCACCGGCGGGAACGCAAAACAGTGCACTCCGGAAAGCAGTGTGGCAATTTCTTAACAAAACCCAACACACAACTGCTGTACAACCCAGTAATTGCACTCCTGGGCACTTATCCCAGACAAATTAAAGTGTATATTCACACAGAACCTGTACACAAACAGTTATAGCGGCTTCATGCCTAGCAGCCAAAAACTGGAAACAGCCTCGATGTCCTTCAGTGGGTGAAGGGTCGAGCAAACTGCTACGTCCATACCAGGAAATAGCAGTCAGCGATCAAGAGGAAAGAACAGTTCACACAACAACTTGGGCACCTTTCCAGAGAATTATGCTGAGTGGAAAAAAAAAATCCCAAAAGTTACCTACTATGTGATTCCATTGATATAATATTCTTGAACTAGCAAAATTCTAGAAATGGAGAACAGACTAGTGGTTACCAGGGATTAAAGAGGGGGCAGAGGGAAGGGAAGTGGGCGTGGCTCTAAAAGGAAATGTGCGAGGGCCTCCTGGTTAGGAAGCTTCTCTGTGTCTTCACTGTATTGGTGTGAACATTCTGGGTGTGATACTGTACTACAGTTTTGCAAGTGTTACCGTTGGAGGAAACTGGGTAAAGGGACATAGAACCTCTGTATTACTTCTTATGGTTGCACATGCATCTAAAATTATCTCAGAATAAATAATAAAAAATCATAGTCAAAAGAAATTTCAAGTTCAGTTTTAACAAAAGGCTGAGATTTTATATAAGTACCAAAAAACAGGTTTTTCTTTTTATGCTTTTTAGTTGAAGCATAATATTCATGCAGAAAAGAGCACAAATAATGCGCGTAGAGCAAGCAGCTTGCTCAGTTACCACAAGATGAACACACTTACACAACCATTACCCACATTACACACAGAACACCATCTTCCCAAAACACTCTGCCAAAAGTCACGTGCTTGAGCTGGACAATTTTTCTTACACTATCTCGGTGTAGACAATTTGGTTAATGGAATTACTGCCTGGTTTATGACGTGAACCACCAGCTGTCCAGGGAAGCGGGGTGCAGTGCAGGCTGGGTTAGCCACAGACGTATGGGCTCTCAGAAGGAAGTCCTGTCCCTTGTCTGTGACTTGATGGGGCCATCCCTACATGCTGTCTGTATGGTTACTAAGCACCCAGAGCTTTTGTCCCCAGATGAGGGAAGAAGCAGAGCAGGTCTCAGTGATATCCTGTCTCTAAAATCAAAGGGAAAATGTAACTTCCATCAGAAAAATGAAAAGCAAATACAGCACATTTTTAAATAAAAAAATATTGATTTCTAGCTAGAATGCTGATTTCTACCAACTGGATGTACTAGTGATAATTTCTGCTCCAAGTTCGGGAATTCATTTACATTACCTGGAATCATAACAAATGCCATCTTGCCCCTAACTGCGGCTCTAGTCCGCCCTGCCTGCTTGGACTCAGCTGAATTCCATCTCCTGAAAGGTCTTTTTTGTGCAGCACAGTTATTCTTAGGAGCAAATTTCACCAGCAGGAGATTCTTACTGGGCCTTCTGCAGCCAGAGGATGAACCCAAAGACACCTGTGGTGAAGGGGCGCCCCGATTCCCCAGCACTTCCAGCATCTCCCCTAGGAGCCCAGTAAAACACAGCGGCCAGAGGAACTCAGAGGCTTGAGCTGAAAAAAAACACCTTGCGCTCTCCTGTGGTTACAAGTCATCACTGAATGAGGACATAGAATGATCCTGGCTCATTCCTCAGACACACAAAACCATACTGCTGGGCAAAGCGTGAAGGTTGACCAGGTGGCTGCCACACGGAAACCAGGATCGGAGGGGGGTGACCTCAGGGTCCCCTTTTACTGGTCAAACTGAAGAAACCAAATCCCACATGTATTTTCTTAACCTCAGCTGAATGCCCCGCATTTATCAATTCAACAATGTGCTTTATGTCACAGAGAGCAGGCCTGGGGAAAGAGAGGAGAGGGAGGGAACAGAGAGATTCTCCCTCGCTTAGCAGCACTCCGTCGGCACTGCCATTTTCCCGATCTCCCTGTTCGAGTGTCTCTGGCTTTAAGAAGAGAAGGTGGGCCAGAATACGCTCCCATCTAGCTGGTCCTTGCTGTCTCTTGAAGGTGAACACGGGTCCCACAGAAGTAAGAGTCACTCAAAACCAGTGCTGGGATGCTTTCAAATCAAAGAGGATTTTTAAATTAGACTCTGAGGTATTCCCTGTATGACGCTCCACTGTGATGCCAGTTCCTAGACCACAGTCCCAAACAGGAGCTGCCCTCCCCACCCCAGCCGGATCCATCCCTGGGGTCACACCCCAGGTCAGCTTCTCCACTCAGCCCGACGGACGGCACAGGCAGGCGTTGCCACCATATGTCATCACTCATCAAACGATGGGTGGGTGGGCAGGGGAACCAGAGATCTGTCCTCAAATTATTTACAAAGAAAAGTGGGTAGGAGGCCAAGTCAAGTCAGTTCTGACTCTTGGCAACTTCACGTGTGTCACTGCAGAACTGTGCTTCATGGGGTTTTCAACGGCTGCGATCCTTCCACAGTCGATGGCCAGGCATTTCTTCCAAAGCACCTCTGAGTGGATTTGAACAAACAAACTCCAGGTAGGGCTAAACCCAAAGAGATTCAGGCCAAGCGACATTATAATCAAACGGTAGAAAAAAGAAGATAGAGAATCTTGAAAGCAGCAAGAGAAAAGCGAATGGTCCCATGAAGGCAGCCCCAATAAGGCTGTCGATGTCACCTCAGAAACCATGGGAGCCAGAAGGCAACTGGGTATTAAAAAAAAAAAAAACTACCATCGAAGAATCCTGTCCCTGGAAACATGGTCCTTCAAAAATGAGAGGAAGATTACGATATTCCCAGATAACAAAAGCGGAAGGAGTTTGTCACTAACAGATCTGCCCTACAGGAGCTGCTGAAGAGAGTTCTCCGGTCTGAAAGGTGAGTCAAAGCTGTACGAAGAAACCAAGAATTCCAGTAAAAGCAATGTCAAGGGCAAACAGGCCAGTTTTGCCGTATTTTGGTTGGTAATTATATTTGTTGTGTTGTGCAAGATATAAAGGACAAAAGTATAAATATTTATAAATATATGATCCTAGTCACATAACTGACATAAAGATGTAATCTGTGATATCAACGACATAAAGGGAGGTGGAGGGGTGGTATAGGAACAAAGTTTTTGTATGTTATTGAAGTCGGTAATAATTTAAACTAGGTTGCTATACATTTATGATGGTACATGTAATCCCCATTGTACCACAAAGAAAGTTTATATGTATACACACACAAAAGGAAATGAGAAGGGAATCAAAATGATTCACCACAAAAAGTCAACTGAACACACACAAAAAGGGCAGCATTCAAGGAAATAAAGGACAAAAAAGGTATAAGTCAGAGAGAAAACAAACAGCAAAAGGGCAGAAGTAAGTGCTTCTTTATGGGTAATCGCTTTAAATGTGAATGGATTGAAATCTCCAATCAAAAGGCGCAGACTGGTAGAATGGACAAAAAAACATGAGCGAACAATGTGTTGTCTACAAGAGACCCATCTTAAAACAGAAGATATAAATAGGATGAAAGTGAAAGAATGAAAAAAAGTGTTGCATGCAAATAGAAACCAAAAGAGAACTTGGGGGGAAGAGGGTATATTAATATCACACAAAACAGACTTTAAGGCAAAAACTATTACTGTGTAAGAGGCTAAGAAGGACATTATATAATGGTAGAAGCATCAATTCATCAAGAAGAGATAACAATTATCAACGTGTATGCACCTAACAGCAGAACCTCAAAATATGTGAATCAAACGCTGACAGAACTCATGAGATAAAAACAGACAGTTCTACAACGAAAGTTGGAGACTTCAACGCCCCGCTCTCAACAATGGGCAGAACATCTAGATGGAAGACTAACAAAGACATAGAAAATCTAAAAGACATCATAAGCCAATAGACCTAACAGGCATTTACAGAACATTTCACCCAACTACAGAAGTCTACAGTCTTCTCCAATGAATGCACACAGCTAATTCTCCAGGATAGATCATTTTCTAAGTTTATAAAACAAGTCTCAATAAATTACAGAAGATTAAAATCATACAAAGTATTTTCTCTGACCATAGTGGAATGAAATTAAAATCAGTAATAGAAGGAAAACTGGGTATTTCACAAAAATGTGGAAATTAAGCAACTCGCTATTAAATAACCAATGGATCAAAGAAGAACAAGGAAAATTAGAAAACAGAGATTAATGTGAACGAAAGTACCAAACCTCTGGAATGCTGTGAAAGCAAATACTCAGTGGGGTATAGTGGGGTATTGACAGCTGTAAATACCTATAAAAAGGTCCCAAATCAGAATCATAACTTCATACCTGGAGAAACTAGAAAAGGAAGGGCCAAGTCCAAAGCAACAAGAAGGAATGAAATAATAAAGGTGAGCTTTTCGCTTTCTTCTTATGCATGTACACGTGGGATATGAAAATCCAAGTGTACATATGTCTAAATGGGTGTTAATAAGTATAAAATAAAAATCCTAGGTTATAAGAAAGAAAGTCACTTTTTTAATAACATAAAAATGGGCAAAACACACTGTTCTAAGTACAGAACAAAGGCTACAAAACAGTTCATCACGATCTCGTTCTAATGTTGAGAACATACGTGCAAAAATGGATACAATAATAATAATTCTCTTATTTTCTTCTTTTCCCTTAACTGTAAACAATTTTGTTTAAAAAATTAATAAAAACAAAACAAAAGGCAGCTGTCACAGTTCCCGCCTTTCCTACAGGCACACACTGCTCCTCACATTAAGTGGCGGCATCTCCCCTCAGCCCTCGAATCTGGCCTGGCCTGATGGTCTCCTTCGACCAGTAGAATGCAGCTGTGTTTGTTCTGGGTCTAGTCTTTAAAGAGACTGACTTCTTTCTCCTTTCTTTTGGAAACTAGCAACATAAAAATATAAAACATTCACCCACCCTGAGACTACCATGCTGTGAGGAAGCTCAAGCTAGGCCACATGGAGAGACACAGCTGTGCAGCCAGCCCCCATTTGATCCTGCCATCACAGCTAAGGCGCCAGCCGTGAGTGAAAGAAGCCATCTTGGACACTTAGCCCGAGCAGACACTAGATGGAGCAGAAATTAGCTGAGCCCCCTCCAGAGTATGGAATCATGAGAAATCATAAGCGGGTGTTGTTCGTACACAGCAGCAGATAACTGAGACATCCTTACATATACTTTTCTCCTTAATCGCAGTTTTCCTGAAAAGGCTGAAGAGTCTTCAAGGTTCTTCAGGCTCTATCGTAGACTGGCTCCTGACGATTCTCCAGGTTTTTATACCACCTGAGACTTCAGACAAATTGACTTTTTCACTATTTCTTTTTTTAAGAAATAGAAATTTATTTTCTGACAGTTTAGGAGGGTAAAAGTCTGAACTCCAGGTGCCAGCTCTAGGGGAAGGCTTCTCTCTCTGTCGACTCTGGGGGAAGGTCCTTGTCTCTGTTGAGCTTTTGCTCGTGGGTGATCTTCATGTGGCATCTCTCTTCCCCCGTCTCTGCTCTCTTGCTTGTCTGTTTAATCTCTTTTATATCTCAAAAGAAATTTACTTAAGACAAACCCTACAGCAATACGATCTTATTAATATAGTAAAGAAAACCCATTCCCAAATGGGATTATAACCATTACAGGGATTAGGATTTACAACATATATTTTTTGGGGACACAATTCAATCCTTAACAGCCCATATCCAGATTGAGGGTGGAAGTCAGATTGGTGGGAAGGAGGAAGCATTTGCAATGAGCATCAAAGAAGGTTCTAAGAAGCTGGTCCAGCAAACCACCAAGTTCAAAACGCATTCAACTTTCTGTGTTGAGTGCCACACATTGCTGTTTATTTCCCTCCCCCTGGTTTTACTCAGTCTGGAAGGATCAGAATCATAAGGTTACGAGTCATACCTTTTACAACTAAGCTTGCCTTAACAAAAGGATGTGAATCTAGACTCTGAGGGCATATGCTATGTCCCTTTGGGAGCAAGGAGAAAGGTCTGTCTTCTTGCACGGCAAGCTAAGTGCACGGCAGAGTAATCTGATTTTCTTCTGCAACATCCTGAAGTTACCTTTTCCAGGGGCAGGATGCCAGGCTGGAGGACTTTGTCCTTCAGGACACTTTCAAAGGTCTACATTTCTCACAGTTTGTCCTAAATTCCTATATTCAAAATTACAATGTTTTGTGTCATCTGGGGACACACAGGGTCTTCTTTCTCAGCTTCTTTTTTTTTCCTCTAAATTTTATTAATTTTGTCGTTGTTGTTGAGAATATACACAGCAAAACACACACCAACTTAACAGTTTCTTTATGTACAATTCAGTGACACTGATTACATTGTTCAAGTGGTACGACCATTCTCACCTTTCTTTTCTGAGTCGTTCCTCTCCCATTAACATAGACTCACTGCCCCCTAAGGTTCTATCTAATCTTTCAAACTGTTATTGTCTGTCAATCTGATCCCATATAGATAGTTCTTAACAGAGCATACTGCTCAAGGCAGATCTTTTTTTTTACTAGTTAAGTTAAACGATTGTTCAGTTTTAAGACTTCAGGGGATATTTTGGTTTAAGGTTTAAAGATTATCTCAAGGCAATAGTTTCAGGAGTTCATCCAGCCTCCATGGTTCCAGAAAGTCTAGAGTCCATGAGAATTTTAAATTCTGTTCTGCATTTTCCCCCTTTTGATCAGGAATCTTCTATGGAATCTTTGATCAAAATGTTCAGTAATGGTAGCCAGGCACCATCCAGTTCTTCTGGTCTCATGGCAAAGGAGGCAGTTGTTCATGGAGGCAATTAGCCACACATTCCATATCCTCCTTCTATTCCTGGCTCTCTTTCTTCCCCTGTTGCTCCAGGTGAATAGAGACCAATTGCTGTATCTTAGACGGCTGTTTGCAAGCTTATAAGACCCCAGGAACTATGTAATGAACTTGGAGGTAGAACAGAAGCACTAAACCTGTTATTAACCCCTAAAAAACCAAACCTGCTGCCGTCAAGTCAATTCCAACTCACAGTGACCCTATAGGACAGAACAGAACTGCCCCATAGGGTTTCCAAGGAGGGCCTGGTGGATTCGAACTGCCAACCTTTTGGTGAGCAGCCATAGCTCTTAACCTCTACGCCACCAGGGTTTCCAAAACATGTTATTAGACCAATTAAATGTCACATGAAACCATGACCCTAAACCTCCAGACCAAGGAACCAAATCCCATGAGACATTTGGTTGTACATAAGTAGCCTCAGCAGCTACCTTTTTTTTTTTGTCATTGTTGTAAATATATCTATTTTCACTGTTTCTTAACACGTCTGTCCTATGTACTCCTAGTTCTAAGATTTTGCTCACTCCATCAACTCTGTCTGAAGGCTCAACTGCCTTCCACCCTTCCCAATAGAACCACCACCTCCACTTTGTCTTAATTTTCACTCTTCAAGGTCTATCCCCAAAATGACCTCATTCACTGCTAAGTGATCTCTGTCCTCTGAATTCTGAACTTACTCTCGTTGGCATGTCCACTGAAAATCCTACGCTTCCCTGTACTATTACTTGTGTTTCTAAAATCAGTTCTGTGTTCCCAGATATAATGAGCTCCCTTAAATGCAGAGACTGGGTCATATACCTGCTTGTGTTTCTGCCTCTAGCAGATGGCCTGGAAGCGAGGAGGTACTCAGAAATTATGTTTTATTGGTGATGACACTGTTTTCTACTCTTTTTCTTTAGAGCAGCATTTTGGTAGCGATTCACAGCCTTTAGAAGTAGAAACATGAACATCACTTAACACCATTTTTCTCCCTGTGACACAGGAAATTCACTTTGATTCCCTCCTCTCCTACTGGAGAAAGAGTCCTGTAGGAAAGTTCACCCCCAGGGAACCACTTTCTTGTCACGTGAACTCTGAAGTGTAGGGTGCTCACGGCAGGCAAAGAAAAACACAAGGTAGAAAAATCCACAGGTAGAAACTGATAAAAGATTGACAGGACTGATTTCTAAGAAAGCAAAGCACCCACAGCTGATGCACAAATGGCTTTTTTCTGCACACCAGGGACCCTTACCTGACTTTGAGTCCGCATGCTGGCCTTGGGGTCAAGTATTTATGTTCCAAATACCAGGCTTGCTCCTGGAACACCAGCTTGGTTCCATATAACAGACAGAACTAAGGGGTGGGGGAAGAAGAAAAAACAGACAAATAGTAATATATCAGAAAATGCAGAATGGTAGAGGGTGGAAGAGAAATAACAATATTACATTTTGTAAAATCATAAAAGTTAATATTTCCTTAATGTAAAATGATCACATTTTAGATATGCGGTATGTGTTTCATTTTTTAAAACTTGTTCCACAGAAAATTTAAAGCATATATAAAAGTGGAAAGAGTAGTATAATGAACCTCCATATATCCATCCCCCAAATTCATCAAATGTTAACTCATGGCGATCTTGTCTCATCCATGATCTCACTGAATTCTTCCTCGCCCAAGATTCTCTCTGAGCAAATTCCACATAACGTATCATTTTAAACATAAATGTAGCATTTATTTTTGGCTTCACTTCTCAATTCATGAAAAGAATATTCTAAATGTACATTCAGAACAATATCACCTAGATGTTTTCCAATGCGCTTGGCTTGCTTGTCATAAAAATGACATTCCTTATTTACATTTCATTTCAATAAGTTTCTGATGTTTCCAAAACCTACACACAGGGCCCCTTGATGACATCAGTGGCATCAAGTAACAATAAAGGAGTTTTCCTATATCACGAAATAACTTCTAATTTAATGATTTATTCATTTACCTTTTACTATGAAGAATTCCAAAATTACACAAAAGTAAAGAATTATATAATGTACCTCCATGTCTCCATCACCCAGCTCCAAAAGTTACCAACTCTTGGCCGATCTTGTCTTCTCTCTGCTCCCACCCATCCCCCACACCGGTATTACTGTGAAGCAAATTCCAGACATATCATTTCATTCATAAACGTTTCACTGTGTATCTCTAAAAGATAATGACTCCTTAGAAATAAGATGGTCTCAACGTCAAACCAAGCAACAACAACAAAACCCTCTTATTTAGAGTCAAATGGAGATGATCTTCACAACAGAAGACAACATGTCTCCCTTCTATGGAATATCAGACTCAGAAGTCATGGCCACGGTCATGTGGACAATGCAGTCTCTTCATTCTTCTCTTGAGGTTGGACATCCTTGAAACAGCATCATTATGTTGAGTCTCAATTATTCAGTCTTCCCAGAAAGGGTCACAGAGTGACTTAACAGCTTGTCTATAAAAATACTTAAGTTAAATAAGGCTCTTTTATGAACATGCCAAAGTTCTGAGCAGCAGTTGCTTGGCCAATTTAAGCTTCCTTTGCCTCTTATGTAACAGCAGTAAAGATGTTAGCTGACCTCACAGACATGGCGAGAGTAACTGAAAAATACTGTATTACATCCTGAACACATTGACGTCATATAAAAATGATGAACTATGTGGTAGAGCTGAATCCCAAAGCCCTAGGTGGGCTTCACATTTACTACAAAAATAGTATCGACCCCTCGGTGTAGAACGTTATCCTTATCACTCTTGGGTATACAAAAATATAAAGTCAATGAAAAGAAATTCAGAATCATAGAAGTATATGCATTCTTAGCAACAGTCTAGTTCAAATGCTCATTTAATGCTGAATGCTGTTATCCAGGGTCCAACTAAGAAACAGATGACACATTCACATTAGGATAAATCAAGGAGAGTTTAATAATGCTTTTGGTTTTGCTTTTTAATAAAGATGCAGGCAAGATGTAAGGAGCTCTGGTGGGGCAATGGTTAAGCACTCAATTGCTAACTGAAAGGTCGGTGGTTGGAACTCACCCAGCGGCTCTAAAGAAGAAAAGACCTGGTGATCTGCTCTTGTAAAGATTACAGCCTAGGAAACCCTATGGGGCAGTTCTACTCTTTCTTACAGGGTTGCTATGAGTCAGAATCGACTCCACAGCACACAACAACAGCAAGCAAGATGAAGGGGAACCACAAAGGACAGTGCAGTATCCCTGGGCTAGTAACTCTGGAGCTGTACCACCTCAGGCTTGGAAGGAGGAAGGAAGGGAGCAGTTACTGGAACCCAGAAGAGAGAGCTATGTAGACAAGGCCACCTTAAGAGGAGCTGTGACCTTCAGACAAGGAACACATAAAACCCAAGATGGTGGACTCTATAGGGAGGCATGGGATGGAATATCCCAACCTGCCTCTCTTCTCACTCTCCAGTCTCTAACTGGGACTTCTTGTTATCGAAACTCAACTGGAGCCAGAGGGCAATGGGTTCCATGACGTAGAACATGCAGGTCAGCCTCCTGGGCTCAGAATAGGGCAGAGAAGCGTGGAGAGTAGAGCTGGAGAAAGAAATGGAACGTATCTGGCATAAATCCCATCTCTTATCCCTGATAGATAGTTATCCAGCCTCTAGTCCACTCTTGTCTGACTCAAGCCAAAGCCCTCTTGGTCCCACAGAGCTCCTAGGAAACAAGTCCCCAGCTGATGGCATCGTTACTGGCTTTGTTCTGGTCAGTTAGCTTTGACCAGCCTCACAGCGTGACTTACGCCTGCTCTTCCTTTCTTTAACTCCTGAACCATCTTCCTGCTGACGGTCTGTGGCTCTTATTTATCTGATGCTCAGTGCCACTTCTCTGGCTTTTCTCCTTGACCGCGGTTCCGACTCCCCTTAGGACTCTGCTTGTCCTGGTAAACAGGTGTCCTTGTCCTTGGTCGCTTCCAGGACTCTGGGTCTAAGGATAAATATCATCAGCCCAGCCTCAGTCTCTCGAAAGAAACCTGAATGTCTTTCCTTTTGTGTTTGAGAAATGGGAGCTTGGTGTGTTAAGATTCTTTAGTGGCTCTGCCTGTTGGAAGAGCCATTGTGTATTGAGCTACTTCTCCATGTGGAATATGAATTTATAGATTATTATCTCTGTGAGGAAAGGAATCTTGTTCTGCTCACCATATTCCTAGGAGCTGGTAAGGGAGATGACACACGGTAAGTGATTGGCTGAAACCTAATTTCCTGTAACTCAAAGCTATAAACCCTGTAACTTCTGCTGCCCAAGGAACAATGCAAGAGTCTACAAAAGCTTCCAGATAACAGCCCTTAAATATTTTAAAGATATTTGTCACATCTCCACTTAGTCTTCTTTTCTTCAAGGTGATCAACCTTGATAGATTCCTCTTAACATCATTTCCAGCATTTATACCCCCCTGGACCTGGTGGATTCCAACTGCCAACCTTTCGGTTAGCACCTGTAGCACTTAACCACTACACCACCAGGGTTTCCTGGCCCTGGCGGCCTCTTTGAAATACCTGATTTTCTTCTTCAGGGTGTCTCTCGGAACTGAACACAGTACCCAGACGTGTTAAGGCAGCATCAGCAGCACCATCACTGTCCTCGATTTGGACTCTATACTTTTATGTGCTTTCTTTTTGCTTTTATAGCATTCACATAATATTTGTTGAATACATGAGTGAATGAATATCACACCCATTTGGTTTACACAAAATATTTGATCATCTAACACTGCCAACTAAGTCTTTTCCCCCATAAACTGCTATATATATATATACACACACTTAGCAAGTATACACACACACATATCCCCAAAGAGATTTTAAATTTGTTCTTTTAAAATATCATCATGTTGGTTTGACTTACTTTGAACCCCAAAAGAGCTCCATGAATCTTGATTCTGCCATCAAATAGATCCCTTTCTGTCATTTACAAATGTCAAGTTTCATTTATGCCTTTATACCATAGAGCCCAGCTGATATATGAATTTTTTTCATTTCACTGGCTGCTTTTATTTTTTAATGTATTTTTATTGTAGTAAATATATATGTAAGGAGCCCGGATGGCACAATGGTTAAGCGCTCAACTGCTAGCTGAAAGGTGGACTGTTCAAACCCACCCAGCAGCTCTATGGGAGAAAAGGCCTGGTGATCTGCTCCCATATAGGTTACAGTCTAGAAAACCCTATAGGGAAGTTCTGCTCCATCATCTGGGGTCGCTATGAGTGGAAATCAACTCAATGGCACCTAATAACAACAACAACAAATACATATGTAACAAAACGTTTGCCATTTCAACGATTTTCACACATACAGTTCAGGGACAGTAATTAGGTTGATCATGTTGTGTGACCATCACCCTTGTCGGTTCCAGATCTTTCCATCACCCTTAAACGAAGTGCAGTGTCCCCTGAGCACTGAGTCCTCCTTCCCACCCCTCCCAACTGTCCCTGGTAACCACTGATGAACGGTGGTGTCTATACACTTGCCTATTCTTGATATTTCATATAAGCAGGATCATACAATATTTGTCCTTTTGTGATGGACTTATTTCAGCCTGCATGATGTTTTCAAGTTTCATCCATGTTATAGCATGTGTCAGGGGTTAATTTTTTTTTTTTACGGCTGAGTGATATTAATGTTCATCAACAGATGAATGGATAAACAAAATAGATCTGCATATTTTGATTCAAGCATCTGAGAACATATTTAATGGAATGTCACCTAGCTCATATTTCTCTAACTTGTCCACAAGGATATTCTGAGGGTCTGACAAAGGGTCGGCTGAAATCAAGATACATCACGTCTCTGACTTTCCCCAGATTTCCTCTTCCAGTAACCTGACTGAGACAGGAAGTTAGATCAGATCAGGAAGGCTTACCTACAGTGAATCATCTCTTTCTTTCGTCTTTGCTCATAAACTGGCTTGAATAGCCTTTTCTAGAATTTTAACTTAGATTTACATCAATCTCAAATTCTGTAGTTTCCTAAATCTATTTTTCCTATTTTTGAAAATGAGTCCTTATTGCTTATTTTAATTTTCTAATTTAAAATTTTCTGACATCTCTTTTATCCTCCTTGGTTTCAAATCTCTCTCAGTTAAGAGCCCATTCCAGTTAAGGACAATATTCCTTAACGAAGAAGATGAAAGCATTACACAAGACAGGTATCCTTGCTTTCTTTTTGTCTATTAACGTCACACCCTTCTTCACCAAACCATGGGTTTCTGTCTCTTCCATCTCCGAATATAGCTAAAAATGACTTTTTGAGTTTTCATCTGGTTATTTTTCAAGCCTCGTGTTATGCTGGGTTTTGGTCATCCTGACATTTGTTAAATGCTACTCTTCTGTATTTATCCTCCAACAAGTGTCTCCTCCCACATCACCCCACTCCTCATTCTTCATATTTACCTTCCTTAGACTGTGCATCAGACAGCCCTCTCTGATCCCATCCTGGTTTCTCTAAGCATGTCCCAAATCACACCTTATATATATATATATATATAAAATATAGTCAGAATGATAGTCTACTGTTTTTCTTCCTCTTGAGCCCATGTGCCCCTTTGAAATCTCTGCCCAAAGAATGACAATAGCTAATATTTATTAAACACCTATTATGTGCCAGGCCCCCTACACATCTGAGAGTTTGTCGCACTGTGGTGGCTCACACGTGGCTGTGCTACTGGAAGCCATGCCGCCGGCATCTCAGACGCCAGCAGGGTCATCCAGGGTGGACAGGTTTCAGCAGAGCTTCAGACTAAGACCAGAAAGAAAGGCATGGTACTCTACTCTCGAAAATTAACCAAGGAAAACCTTACGGATCATAACAGAACACTGTCTGAGTCGTTTGCTTTGGACATGTCATCAGGAGGATGGGGCGCTGGAGGAGGACACCACGTTTGGTGAAACGGGGGGCCAGTGACGGTGAAGGAGACGCTCTGGTGACGTGGATTTGGCACGATAGTCACAATGATGGACTCGAACGTGCTGGGGATCGTGAAGATGTTGCAGGACCGAGGAAAACGTGTTCTGTTGTACAGAAGGTCACCATGAGTTGGAGTCCACTGCAGCTGTCTGTCTGTCTGTCTGTCTACCTATCTACCTATCTATCTCTATGAGCTAGGCACAGCAACCTATTCTGCAGCCGCCTCATTTAATCCTCACAGTGACTCTGAAAGACAGACGTAGGCCTGTGCAGGAGAGGGTTAATGTGGCAGGGCTGGGCCACTCAAACCCTGCACATTCCCAGGGTCTTCAGGACTGGCTCTGGACTTGTCTCCTGGGAGATGACCTATGAACCCTTTGAGTACCCTGCCTGATAAGAGTCTCTCTGTATGTCCAAGGCCTTGGGCCACATCAGAGAGTTTCTGCCAACAGTAAGATTTATGGGGAATGCCTGTTTTTGTGTGCCTGAGACTTTGGGCCATGCTGTATCAGTTTGACCCCTGGGGGGCAGGGATCTGAGGGACTGAGGTCAGTCACACAGGTGCTGCATGCTCACATGACTGATTCCCAAAGAAAACCCTGCACACCAAGGCTTGGGGGGCTTCCCTGGTGAGCAACACTTCACACTTGTCACACATAAAACGCTGTTCATGTTACTCCACTGGGCAATGACAACTGGAAGCTCGCACCTGGACTCCACCTCACACGCATTTTCTCTATGGATTTTAATGTGTCCCTTTGCTGTAATAAACCATAACTGTGAGTATAACAGCTTTCCCGGGTCCTGTGAGCCCTTCTAGTAAATCATCGAACCTGAGGGTGGCCTTGGGGATGCCTGACAGGCCCCATTTACAGATTCAGAAACTGAGGCTCAAAAGGCAAAGTATAGAGCCAGGTTTGTAACTATGTCTTTCTGGTATCAAAGATTTTATTCTTTCTACCACACCATAGCACCTCCATTTTTCTGAATTTCAAAAACAAACAACTCTTTCTAAAAGTACAGACTATGGGTTCCAGTCCTGGGTCAGATGGACTAACTGACTTCTCATCTCTCCCACCAAACGCCGTCATAACATGTAGGCAGAAGGCATGGAGCAGCTGTTGGAGGGCTCTGAAAAGGCTCTGAAGATAGAGGCAGGTGGATTGGGGAAGAAGACCAGGATTCAAAGTATCTCTGAACTGGTGATGAGTTTCTCCTTCTTTTCCTCTAGTGCTCATGCTTCTTGTCCCCAGAGGCAAGTGCAGCAGCTTCCTGGCTGGAGGACTGGAAAAAGGGGCCCCACGGAAGCAGAAAGTACCAGGGAGGCTGTGGAAGGATCTGGGGAAAGCAAACCTACAAAGTTGTTTCTGAACATCTGAGTTGAGCCCCAGGTATGCATGCAAGGATCTGATCCTAATCAGCATATAAAAGACTTTGAGAACCGAACTGGCAGCTAGATGGCCATCCAGGGGCCAGACTGGCCACGGCATGACACACACGTGGGACAGATCGGAAGAGCGCCACAAAGGCTTTGCAAGCTTGGCTGACATTAGGACCACACTGAACAGAAGCTGTGTTGGAACTTACAGCCCAAGCCTAGCCAGGGAAGTTGCCTGCTAAAACAAAAGTATTCTTCATGGGATTTAAACAAGACTCCAAGTCCCCTAACGTAATATTCAAAATGTCCAGGAAACAATACAATTTTTTCCAGCATAGGAAGAACCAGGGAAATCTGACCTGCATGGGAAAAGATAATCAACCAGGCACCAACAGCAAAACAACAGAGATGTCAGACCTCCCTGACAAAACTTAAAGCAGCTGTTATAAAACTTCCCAGCAAGCCATCACAAACCCTCTTCAAAAAAATAGTAAAAGAGTAAGTTTCAGAAAATAAATGCAAGATATAAAGGAAAACCAAGTGGAAATTTTAGAACTGAAAAATATAATGATGGAAATAAAAATAGGTTCATAGCAGAATAGAGGACACAGAAGAAAGAATCAGTGACCTGGGAGATAGGATACTAGAAATCACCCTATCTAAACAACAGAGAGGAAATAAACTGGGGAAAAAAAATAAATAAACAGAGCCTTAGCGACCTATGGGATCATAAAGAAAAGATCTAACATTCAGGCCACTGGAGTTCCAGAAGGAGGAGAAGGAAGGCAGAGCTGAAAAACTGCTTTCAGAAATAATGGCTAAAAATTTCCGAAATTTGGCAAAAACCCACAAATGTACAGTTTTCAAAAGCCTGGTGAACTCCAAACAGAAGAAACACAAAGAAATCCATGCCCTGACACATGATAATCAAACATCTGGAAAATAAAGAAAAAAAAATCTTGAAAGCAGACCAAGAAAAAATGACACTCATTTCATTACCTACGGGGACGATGATTTGAATGACTGTGGATTTCTCGTTAGAAGCCACGGAGGTCAGAACGGAGAGGCTCATTTTCCATGTACTGAAAAATACTGCTAGCCCAGAGTTCTATGTTCAGTGAAAATATCCGTCAGGAATGAAGGTGAAACAGTGAAATTCTCAGATGAATAAAAACTAAGAGAATTTGTTGCCTGCAGACCTAGTCTAAAAGAATTGCTAGAAGAAGTTCTTCAAACAGAAGAAAAAAGATACTAAAAGGAAGCTTGGGACATCAAGAATGAAGAGTGATGGAAATGACAAATTTCTGAGTTATTATGATAGACTGTCCTTCATTTGAATTCTTTTAAAACACATTTAATGGTTAAAAGCAAAGATTAAAATACTGTCTGAGGGAGATTTCAATGTATGCAGATACAGTTACAAGACATCTATGACATGGGGAGGTGGCAGTCAGGGGAGCTCTATGGTGCTAAAATTTCTACACTCCACTTGACGGGGGACACGCATATTCCAGGCAGACTGTAAATGTTAAGTATGTATATTGTAATCCCTAGAGCGACCACTAAAAATTTTTTTTAAAAAACTATACAAAGAAATACAAATTAAAATAAAATCCTAAAAAAATGTTCAAATAAAATAACCCAAAAGAAGGCATACGTTTTGGGTTAAATAAAGTCCCCCAAGACACCAGTTCCTAACCCTTGGAACCTCTAACTACTACTGTGTAAGCAAGAAAGCCCTTCGCAGATGTGATTAAGTTAAGGATCTTGAGGTGGGGAAATTATCCTGGATGGTCTGTGTGGGCCCTAATTGCAGCCACACTTGTCCTTACAAGAGGCAGGCACAACAAGATTTCACGGACAGACGAGGAGAAGGCAATGTGACCACAGAGGCAGACTGGTGTGATGCAGCCACAAGTCAAGGAATGCCAGCAGCCCCTGAAGCTGGAAGCGGCAAAGAGCAGATTCTCCCCCAGAACCTTCCAAGGGAGCACAATCCTGCCGACACTTGATTTTGCTCCGGGGTCACTGATTTTGGACTTCTGGTCTCCAAAACTATAAGAGAGCACATTTCTGTTGTTTTAATCCACCAAGTTTGTGGTAGTTAGTTACAGCAGCCACAGGGAATTAATACAACACGTGTGATACACTAGTACAGCGCCCGCTTGGCACAGCCAAAGGACATGACAGTGCAAGACGAGAGGAACACAGGTCTACACACTTGTCATCCACAAGAGATGCTCTGCGGGCAGTGACGACGAGCTACTCGTGAACTACAAGTGCTTCCTCATATCAAGCCGGGAGACACCGCGGAGACGGTTCACCCCAGTGATGAACACAGCTCTCTGCTTCTGCAGGTCAAGTTACTTAAGGAAGATTTACAGAAAGAAACGTCCAGTGTGGACCAGACTGTGACTCAAGTGTTCCAACTAAGAACTTATCAAGACCACTGAGCGTCTGTTAAGGATGACGGAAAAGAAGGGTCGTGATGGTTGCACAACACGAACATAATTAATGTCAGTGAACTGTACATGTAGAAAATGTTGAAATGGTAAATGTTTTGTTATATGTATACTTAGCACAATAAAAAAATTCTCACATTAAAAAAAGGGGGTTTATGTGAATGTTGTAGACCTAAGGATGTGACTATCGATCTAATAGAATTAACCTTTGAGGATAATACATATTGGCAGTGGTGATATTTGGTGACTAAAGGAAAAGTTTGGTTAGCGCATATGCCTATGTCATGCCCAGAAGAGGGATTTGCTGGCATCAGGAAGATGTAAACATTCTGACTGTTAGGCTGGCTGCTTTTCTGGAAGAAGCGTACTCCAAGAGCAGACCTAGAGCACCTAGTTTCTGTTTATTCTTGCTAGATCCTCCACACCGTAAATGACCTCCTGGGATCTCTGACTTGAAGCTCTGATTCTATGCTGGCTATTCTCTTAAAATGTGTCTCCTTGTTATAAAATTAATACCATTAATACCATACTATATGCCAAGCACGTGCTAAGTATTTTTACATACGACTGTAGAGACTTTGAAAGTAGAATTAAAAAAAGAAAAAACCACAATATTAACAGTCAGAAATTACCACTATTAACATTTCAACATAGCTGTGCTGTCGTCCCCCCTTTTGGCTTGAGACCATATATACCATATACTTTACGGTACAAATACCGTATTAAAAAAATAAACCCAACCCCACTGCCATTGATTCGATTCCAACTGATAGCAACCCTACAGGACAGAGTAGAACTTCCCCAAAGGGTTTACAAGGAGCACCTGCTGGATTCAAACCGCCAACCTGTTGGTTAGCAGCCATAGCACTTAACCACTGCACCACCAAGGTTTCCACGGTGTACAGTATGTACAATTTTATATGCTGTTTTTTAAATTCTATTTCATATTTTAAAAATACATGTTTGTTCTAGAAAATTTGCATAATACCTAAGAGTATAAAGAAGAAAATCACAATGGTATATAAGCCCACTACCTACAGATAACCACTATTAAAATTTTGGTGTGACCTTTAAAAAAAATCAGTAATTGTCATTCACCATATTAACAATCTAAAGAAGAAAAATCACATGGTCATATCACTGATGCCAGAAAAAAGCCTTTGACAAAATTCTACATCCATTCATGATCAGAAAAAAAAAAAAAACCAAAACTCTGAAGAAACTAGGAATAGGACAAAACTTCCTCAGCTTGATTAACAGCATCTACCCAAAACCTCCAAAACAAACCTACAGCTAATATCCTACTCAGTGGTGGAGACTGAGGGTTTTCTGCCTAAGACTGGGAATAAGGCAAGGATGTCTGACTGCACCAGTCCTACTCAACATCATGCTGGGAAGGAAAGAATAAAACTAACCCTATTTGCAAAAAACATGATTGTTGACATAGGAAATTGCAAGAAACCAAAACGACAACAAAAACTCCTAGAAATAACAGTGAGCTTAGCAAGGTCACAGGGTACAAAGTCGACACGCAAAAATCAACTGTTTCTATACACTGTCAATGTATAATTAGAAACCAAAATTTAAAAGATACGTTTTACAATAGCTCTGAGACAACAGAACATCTGGATAAATCTGCAAAAACATGTACATTATCTTATGCTGAAAACTAAAAATGCTGATGGAAATCAAAGAAGACTGTCATGGATTGAATCGTGTCCCCAAAAATATCTGTCAACTTGGCTGGGTCATGATTCTCAGTCTTGTATGACTGTCTACCACTTTATAATATGATGTGATTTCCTTACGTGTTGTAAACTCTATTACTGTGATGTAATAAGATGGATTAGTGGCAGTTATACTGATGAGGTCTACAAGATTGGATAGTGTCTCAAGCCAATCTCTTTTGAGATATAAAAGAGAGAAGTGAGGAGAGACACATGGGGACCTTGTACCACCAAGAAAGCAGCACCAGGAGCAGGGCACGTCCTTTGGACCTGAAGTTCCTGGGCTGAGACGCTCCCACACCAAGGGAAGACTGATGACAAGGACCTTCCTCCAGAGCTGACAGAGAAGAGAAAGCCTCCACCTGGAGCCAGTGCCCTGAATTTGGACTTGTAGCCTCCTGGACTGTGAGAGAATAAATTTCTCTCTGTTAAAACCATCCACTAGGGGTATTTCTATTGGAACAACACTAGATAATTAAGACAAAGACTTAATAACATGGATTGGAAGTCAATATAGCACAGCCATTTCTCCCCAAATTGATCCATAGATTTAAGGCAATTTCAGTAAAAATTGCAGCAGAAGTTTTTGTAGATGGAGACAAACTGATTCTAAAATTTATATGGAAAGGCATAAAAACTGGACACAATCCAAATGTCTTTCCACAGGTAAATGGATTAAAAAAAAAAACTTCGGTACACATATACGCTACTCCTCAGCAATGAAAAAGAATGAACTATCGATGCCTACAGCTTGGTTGATCTTAAAGTCATTATGCTGAGTCAGGGGCAGATTAATCAGTAAGCAAGGTATGCACGGACTTACTTGTGCTTACTTACACGTGGTGAAACCCAGGTGAAATTGGCAAATCACACATCAGTAAGTAAGCACAAGTAAGCCCGTGCGTATCTTATTGGGTAATCTGTCCCTGTGTTGAGTGAAGGAGGCCAATATCAAAAGGTTACATACTGTATGATTCCATTTATATGATATTCTCAAGAAAACAAAACGTCAGTGATGGAGAATAGCTCACTGGCTGCCGGGGGTATTGGTAGGGGTATAAGGGATTGTTTGGGGATGATTAAATTGTTCTGTATCCTGATTGTGGTGGTGGTTATACAAATCTATACACGTGCTAAAATTTATAGATCTATACACTAAAAGACAAGGTCATTAAAAAAACTATTTACTGTGTTGTTGTTGTTGAGAATGTACACAACAAAACATACACCAATTCAACAGTTTCTACATGTACAATTCAGTGACACTGATCACATTCTTTGAGTTGTGCAGCCATTCTCACCCTCCTTTTCTGAGTTTTTCCTCCCCCATTAACATAAACTCACTGCCCCCTAAGGTTCCTACTTAATCTTTTGAGTTGTTGTCATCAATTTGATCCCATAGATAGTTCTTAAAACAGCATGATGCTCTAGGCAGGCAGTCTTTACTAGTTAAGCTAAACTATTGTTTGGTTTTAAGAAGACTTCTGTGGATATTTTTGATTTAAAATTTAAAGATTATCTCAGGATAATAGTTTCAGCAGTTCATCTAGCCTCCGTGGCTCCAGAAAGTCTGGAGTCCATGAAAATTTGAAAATTTGTTCTGCATTTTCCCCCTTTTGCTCAGGATTCTTCTACAGAATCTTTGGTCAGAATGTTCAGTAATGGTAGCCGGGCACCATCCACTTCTTCTGGTCTCATGACAAAGGAGGCAGTTTTTCATGGAGGCAATTAGCCACACATTCCATTCTCTCCTTCTTCCTTTGTTACTCCAGGCAAATAGAGACCCATTGTGGTGTCTTGGATGGCCACTTGTGACCTTTTAAGACCCCAGGCTCTACACAACAAACTAGGAGGTAGAACAGAAGCACTAAACATGTTATTAGGCCAGTTAACTGGGATGTCCCAGGAAACCATGACAACATGTCATTAGGCCAATTGGCTGGAATGTCCCAGGAAACCATGACCCTAAACCTCCAAACCAAAAAACCAAATCCCATGAGGTGTTCGGTTGTACACAAGCAGCCTCAGCAGTTGCTCTTTTTTTTTTTTTGTCATGGTTGTAAATGAGGTCATTGTACTGTGTATTAAAAACATACATACAGGCTATGTGTCCCCTTCTTGTGTCTACGTTCCTCCTTCTCTGTTACGGTAAACACGTTGAAATGGCTACACTCTCTAAGGGTTCCCTATACTGAAACCTCACCCAAGAAACGGCCCCTCATCTCACCCCCACTGCAAGTTTCCTTTTCCCTGTCTGGGTTCCCACGGGAGTGTGTTATGCCCTCTGGTACATGTTCCGCTGTTGCTGAGACTATCTGGCTACATGACTTTCTCCCCGAGACTACAAAACAATCATGAAGGTAGACTGGGGCATGCATCTCAGAGTCCCTGAAGCACCAGCCCAGCATTGTGCTCGGTACAATTTGTGGAACCGAAGGGTCCAGAGATCTTGTTTCCCAGGAGCATAAACCTACCGGGACCAGCAGCGGAAGGAAGGGGGTTTGCCTGCGATTTGCGACAAGCAGGCAGCACATATCCACGGCCTGAGTTGCATAATAAGCAGTATGATGAAGCAAAGGGGCTGAGCTGGGCCCCCAGCGTCCGAGAAGATGAACAAGCCTGTTAATGCAGGGCAAGAACAACGTGCTATCAGAACAGCTCCCCCCACCAACAGCCCACTTCTCTCACTGTGATGAAGTGCTCTGCCCGCGGCCTCAGGCCTTAGCCCCTGGGGATCTGCTTTGTTGCCTTGTAAATTGATGGGCAGCGGCACTTAGTTGAAGGAATTTCTGTTTGCAGGAGCAAAAAGTACTAGCTTTGCAATTTCTAAGGACACTCCTTGCAATAGGAACACGACTGAAAATTGGAGCAAACTGGAACAATGCCCACTTTCAATCCCTATAGTCCACCTGTTCAGTTTCCTCCACGCCATCACCTCCAGGTGTGAGCTCAGGTGTCCACAGGTGAGCAAGTCTGGTTTATATTTAACTAGAAGGGGGAGGGCAATTTTCGTGTCTCTTTAATCACCAGAGGAGGTTGTTCAAGATTGAAGTCTCTTTTTCTTCCATGCTGTCTGGAGACGTTTCCCAGTTTTAAACATCCGACCTGCTTGACACCCCTGTATCCTAAAAGCCTCTCTTCTCAGGAAAGGTAGCAGACAGCGGCAGCCAGACTCTGGCAGGTCAGAATGCTTGGGGAGAGGAGGCTGGGGATGAGGGAAACCTCTTCCTTCCGAACCTCACAGCCCAGGGTAGTTCTCTCTTCTGCAGCAGAGGGAATCGCTTCTCTCCCTGAGTGACTGGACATCACGGTGAGGTAACAGTGGGTCACTTACTGGCATCACGGTGGCTCAGAGGCCATGGAGGAAGGCAGGGACGGCCTACACCAGACCCAAGGACGCAGGTACATCAACTGGGAACGCCTAACCAGTTGCCATCAAGTCAGTTCTGACTCATGGCCACCCCATGTGTGTCAAAGTAGAACTATGCTCCACAGGATTTTCAATGCCTGTGATCTTTTGGAAGCAGATCACCAGGACTTTCCTCTGAGGCTCCTCTGGGTGGACTCAAACCACCAACCTTTCAGTTAGTAGCCAAGCGCTTAACTGCTTGCACCACGCAAAGACCCCTTGGAACAGCCTCGACGGAGCTGTATCCAGCCTTCTCCAGATGCCGAGAAATGAACAGTCCAAAAAATCCATCTGCAAAAATCAAAGGCTTGGCAAGCCCAGAGGGACACAGAAGGAGAGGTCTGAGAAGGTAACCACAGACATCTTTTCACCAGTATGCTGAATGCGCTGGACAGAAGGGAGCCTGAAGGCGGGCTAATGTTATATTAGGTGGGGGTTCATACAGCTGCCTGCAGAATCAAAGTCATCCTGTGTGGTTGCTACGCTCTGGCAAACCCGCTCTCTGTGGCGTTACTGCCTTATCATGTCCGGGGGGGTTAGCAAATTCAGAAAGCAGAGCTTTGCAGGCAGAGATGAGGGGGTCCTTCGGCACCCACCTGCAGCCTGGCTCAGAACCATAGCCCCACATTGTACAGAGAGATGACTTGTAGATAAGCATTCAGTCAGGCTCTTCTCCCTGACTTGTTTTGATCTGGAATTGATCCCAACTTACTGCCACCTCTAATTCCCATCTATCCTTGAATGTGAACTTAACCTCCTTACATAGAAGGTTAAACTCACAGGATGGGCATTAATAATCAAGGAACAAAGACCAAAGTACCTTTTCATTTCAGAGGTCCACCTGCATATCAGGCAAATTCAGATGAGGTCCCTGTCCCTAAACCAGGAGCTATTTATCCATCTACTTGTCATCTATCTCCATCTACCTCTCTCTCTCCCTCCACCTCTATCATCCACCCACCCACCCATTGCTAATTTTCCTACATCATCAAATCCAACAACAGCGCAAGAAGGAAGGCTGGAATGAGCTGAGAAGACACCTCTAGATCCTACAGGGAAGCAGGGAAAGCTTCCAATGGTGCTGCTGAGATCCAAAGGGGGCTTCCAAGATTTACAGGCAAAAAGAACCCCTCAGTGACCATCTGGATTAATTGCTAAGTGAGGTTTCTTGGAAGCAGATCTGGAAGAACCTGCTGGGGGTGGCCTCTCCAGGAACAACTTCAAGATCTCTGCCCTGTCACCTGTACCTGGGCCTGAGACCATGCCATGTGAGTCTCAGCTCTGCGGTCTTTACCTGCAGATCGCGTGAGAAAGCTTTCAGGTCAGGTCACAGCCTTCTCTGCATTCGAGAGCCCACCCCTTCAGGCTCACCCTGGACCTCTGGGGAGTGATTTCAGATGCTGAGTATATGGACAATTTCAGCCCCTGAAATGTCAAGGGTCACCTGATGTACTTTACACCTATGTATCTAAGGGAGTCCCTCTGTGGTGCACGCGAGTAATTCACTCACTGCTAACCGAAAGGTTGGAGGTTTGCATCTACTCAGAGGTAACTCGGAAGAAAGGCCTGGCGATCTACTTCCAAAAATGCAGCCACTGAAAACCCCAAGAAGCAGGGCTGTACTCTGACACACATGGAGTCACCATGAGTTGGAACCTACCTGACGGGAATTGGTTTGGGTTTTTTTGGTATGTATCCAAGAACATTCAGCTAAATGTTGCTGACGTAGAGGACCACTGTGCCACAGCATACAAGACCCAGTGTGACTGGCCCTGCCTCACCTCCCCCCACCCCAGGCCCACCTTATGTGGTCCAGTTATAGAAACCCATGGAGGCCGGTCCTGGTGTACCAGGCTGTTCTTTGCTTTCCTGCTGCTGCACATGGTCCTTCTGCCCACAACACCTTTTTCCCTCACTTCGGCTCATCCTTCAGGGTTCCAATCCACACACACCTTCCCCAGAAGCTTTTCCTGATGTCCTCGGGAGGTGGTCCCCACGCTCCAGCATCCCGTGTGCCTCATCTCAGTTCTTGTCACACAGCACAGCCAAGGGAAACTTCCATGTGTGAAACCACCAGGTACTACGGAGCACACAACAGGTGTAAGGTGTACGGGTATACAACTTATAGATAGCGATTGCAATAATTGGTTGTGCACCCTACCCTTAATTGATGCCATTTTTCCATCACTGTTAGTCCCTCTTTTCCCTCCCTCCCTCCCCTGGTAACCACTCATAAACCCTGTCTCATAAACATACGCGTTTCTTTATGCTCCTAAAAATCCTGAGAGGGGGGCCCCAGTGGCCACATTTTACCCAGGCAGGAAACAGGGGCACAGAAAGGACTTGGTCTTAATGAGAAAGACGTGAGCTCGTGAGAAGTAGGACATGGCCAACACCCAGGCCTCTCTCGCCTCCCACCCATCTGGCCCTCGATGACCGGGCTCTTACAGAGCCAGAGTCCCCTTATTCCCCCTCAACCACAACGCACAGAGAGCTCCCTGAGAGTGAGGCCCGTCAGTTTCTCTCTGGATTTACCAGCACCCTGGCACGTAGAAGGGATTCGATAAATGTTTATGGAATGCATTGTTCTTTGATAATTTATTCCACTGTTGGGAATTTTGAGATTTCAGTTTCTTCCAGTAACATATTTTCCTGAAACAATCACTCCTTGCATCCACAATTTGAATTTTACTTGTAAATATGCTGAATACTGTCTTTTATTACTAAATCTCTTGGTACCTGCTTTTATTTCCTCCTTTTCATTTCTACTTCTGGGTATCTGGGCTTTCTCTCTGTGTTTCTCTTGATTAGGTAAGCCAGTGGTTTCTCTAGAAGTCTGTTGTTTGCTCATTTATCTCAAGAGAATTACTTAGATTTTAAAAAACCCAATCCACTGTCTTCTGATTCATAAATTTATGTTTTTCTTATTTCTCACCCTCCTTTTGAGTTGTTCCTCCCCCATTAACATAAACTTACTGCCCCCGAAGGTTCCTATCTTTTGAGTTGCTGTTGTCAGTTTGATCCCATATAGATAGATCTTGAAAAAGCACAATGCTCAAGGCAGACATTCTTTATCAGTTAAGCTAAACTATTGTTTTAAGAAGAATTCAGGGGATTTTTTTTTGGTTTAAGGTTTAAAGATTATCTCAAGACAACAGTTTCAGGGCTTCATCCAGCCTCCATGGGTTCCAGAGAGTCTGGAGTCCATAGAAATTTGAAAATTTGTTCTGCATTTTTCCCCTTTTGATCAGGATTCTTCTACAGAATGTGATTAGAAGGTTTAGTAATGGCAAATGATTGGCAGCCGGGCACCATCCGGTTCTTCTGGTCTCACAGCAAAGGAGGCAGTTGTTCATGGACGCAATTAACCACACATTCCGCATCCTCCTCCTGCTCCTGACTCTCCTTCTTCCTCTGTTGCTCCAGACAAATACAGAACAATTGTTCAGCCCTGGATGGCCACCTGCAAGCTTTTAAGACCCCAGGCACTTAATGAGCTAGGAGGTAGAACAGAAGCACTAACCATGTTATTAGGCCAGTTAACTGGGATGTCCCATAAACCCATGCCCTAACCCTGCAAACCAAGGTACCAGATCCCACGAGGTGTTTGGTTGTACATAAGGAGCCTCAGCAGCTGCTCGTTGTTTTGGGTCATTTTTGTGAGGGGCTGAAATTGTGTCTCTCACACAACTTTTGCCAATTCAACTTTTTACAGGTATACAACTTACAGATAGCAATTGCAATAATTGGTTGTGCACCCTACCCTTAACTGATGCCGTTTTTCCGTCACTGTTAGTCCCTCTTTTCCCTCCCTCCCTCCCCTGGTAACCACTCATAAACTCTGTCTCTATATATCTGCCTTTTTCTGTCCTTTTATATAAGTGAGGTCACACAATATCTGTCCTTTTGTGATTGACTTATTTCACTCAGCATAGTGTCTTCAAATTTAATTCATTCCTTCTCATCAAGGTTTAAAGGTATGAATTTTCTTTGTTTCGCATTTGCATTATATTATTTCTTAGCTATCTAGAAATTTCAATTTCCTCTTTGAACATATATTGGTTTAAAAAGTGTCTAAATTTCTAGGTAACTAAGTTTTGTTTTTGTTTTTTTTTTCTCCTTTGGTTCTATTCTGTTATTACTAGTGTTATCTCATTGATGTAGAGAATGTCATCTGAACTACTTTTACTTTGTGGACTGTATCGAGGTTTTTACTATAGTCTGATACATAATCTTTTCTTGTGTGAAAAGTTTGAGTCCTTGAAAAGAAAGTGTATTATCTATTATCAAACAACAGAATTCAATATGTCTATTAACTCAACTTTATTATTATCATTCACAGTCTCTTCACTGCTTGGCAAGAGATGTGCTCAAATTCTCATGATACTCTGGAGTTTCTGGGATTTTTCTTAGGTTTGCCTACAGTTTATGTCTTATATATCAGTATATTATGCCATACTGTGCATAAAATGTATGACAGTTAAGTCCCCATTGTAGACTGTGATCTATATAGTATCATGTTTTTACTTATTTAATAGCTTTTATGGCCTTGAAGTCAACCAGGACCAATATTAATTACCAGAACTCCAGATTTTTTGTTGTTATTAAAATTTGCCCAATAAATCTTTGCTGTTTTACTCTGAGCTTTTCCTAGCCACTTTGTTTTCAATACATTTTTTTAAGTTTCTAATTTTTTTTAATTAAATGAAGCTTTTTATTTTGATATAACTGTAGATTCATATGCAGTTAAGAAATAATACAGAGAGATTCCATAAACCCTTTATTCACTTTCTCCCAGTGGTAATATCTTGCAAAAATCATGGTACGATGTTACAAAGAGGATACTGACATCGATACAGTCAGATACAGAACCTTTCTGTCACCACAAGGATCCCTCCTGGTGTCCTTCTATAGCCACATCCACTTCTCTCCTGCCCATCCAAACCTCACTCCACCCTTAACCACTGGCACCCATGAATCTGGTCTCTATTTCTATAATTTTGTCATTTTAAGAATGTTATACAAATGGAATCACAGTATGTAACCCTTTGGAATTGGCTTGTTTTCCACTCAGCATAATTTTCTGGAGAGTCATTCCAGATATTGCATGTATCAATAGTTCATTCCTTCTCATTTTTGTTATTAGGTGCTGTGGAGTCAGTTCCGACTCATAGTGACCCAATGTACAACAGAAGGAAGCACTGCCCAGTCCAGTGCTATCCTCACAATCGTTGCTGTATTTGAGCCTACTGTTGCAGACACTGTGTCAAGCCATTCTGTTGAGAATCTTCCTCTTTTTTGCTGACCCTCTACTTTACCAAGCATGATGTCCTTCTTCACGGACTGGTCCCTCCTGATAACGTATCCAAAGTATGTGAGAGATGTAGTCTCGCCATTTTTGTTTCTAACGAGCATTCTGGCTGTACTTCTTCCAAGACAGATTTGTTCATTCTTCTGGCAACCCACGGTATGTTCAATATTCTTCGCCAACACCACAATTCAAAGTCGTCAATTCCTCTTCAGTCTTCCTTATTCAGTGAAGCAATTGAAGACATCATGGCATGGGTCAGGCACATCTTTTTAAAGTATTAAAAAGCAAAGTGACATCTTTGCTTTTTAACACTTTAAAGAGGTCTTTTGCGGTAGATTTGCGCAATGCAATGTGTTGTTTGATTTCTTGACTGCTGCTTCCATGGGCATTGATTGTGGATCCAACTAAAATGAAATCCTTGACAACTTCAATCTTTTCTCTATCATGATGTTGCTTATTGGTCCAGCTGTGAGGATTTTTGTTTTCTTTATGTTCAGGTGTAATCCATGCTAAAGGCTGTGGTCTTTGATCTTCATCAGTAAGTGCTTCAAGTCCTCTTCACTTTCAGCAAGCATGGTTGTGTCATCTGCATATCACAGGTTGTTAAAGAGTCTTCCTCCAATCTTGACGCTATGTTCTTCTTCATATAGTCCAGCTTCTCGGATTCTGTGCTCAGCAGACAGATTTAATAAGTATGCTGAAAGGATACAACCCTGACACACACCTTTCCTGATTTTAAACCCTGCAGTATCCCCTTGTTCTATTCGAGTGACTGCCTCTTGATCTATGTACAGGTTCCTCATGAGCACAATTAAATGTTCTGGAATTCCCATTCTTCACAATGTCATCCATAATTTGTTATGATCCACACAGTTGAATGCCTTTGCATAGTCAATAAAACACAGAAGAGTAGGTAGTGTGAAAAGAACAGTGGAAAAGGGCTGGATTTCAACACCGCAGACACCTGCCACTAGATAGCACAGGGCAGGGAGCCACTCTATTCACCCTGGACTGGGTTTGGAAGTGCAGTCACGCCCCGAATGAGAACCTTGTTTTCTGTGTGTGAGGCCCGGCCCCATGACCACTGCCAGCTCACTGGGCTGTGGCTGTGGGCATGCGTGGTCACACACAGGATGTGCAGCCCAAGACAGGCGGTCCTTGAGTGCCTTGATTTGAGAGGCCAAGGGATGCCCCTGTCCTCAGCAGCCTAGGACCCTCTCAAAGGCAAGGGGACCACGGGAAGACAAGGGCTGTCTGGGGAAAGGGAGACATAATCGTTTGCCCCGTGCGTGACAGGAGGTGTTTGTAATTAACTGTTTGCACTGGGTTTGGTGCTATAATGTAGCTGCCACCTACACACGGTGAGAAAAGGAAGAAAGAGCAGTTAGAACGCAGGGAAGAGGGAAAAACCCCACCTGCCCCACTTGACAGGTTGAAGCAGCCTCAGCCAGCTGCCTGTGAAGCAGGGACAGTCCCCCGCAAACACCCTGTTTAGAGGTTTGAGTTGCTGTGGTAAGCACCCGATCAAAACTGAGGGAGCTGAGGCCTTGTCTCAGACACAAAGCAGACAAAAAGACCCTGAGGGGATGTGCCCAGGACGGTCCCCAATGGCTGAACGGCTCCATGCCTGCTCCTCGGGCCGAGCAAGGTGGGGGCAGGGCCGGGGTGAGAGGAGAACTGTGGGAGAAGTGAGGCAGAAATAATCTCTGTGGCAATGGCAATTTAAGGAACACCAGACAACCAGCTCGCTGGGGTGTCTCTAAACCTGCTGAGGGGGGTGAATCAGCAGAGCGGTCATGTGGAAAATCCCCGCTCTCTTCAGGGCACGGCCGTTCCCGCGCTGAGGTGGAGCCGTTTTCTCTCGTGAAAACGTCTCGTTCTTAATAGGCCGGCATTGCGTCAAGTTGGGAGAAATGATCATCTCCAGGAAGAAGCTGTGTTTTGTAAACATGCAGGACTGGAAGGTTGGGTCCTGCCATTAACCTGGGGACTTTCCGTTTCAAGAAGGACTCAAGGGTGTCAGATTTCTTAGAACATCCTTAGACAGAGAAAGGGCTCTACTTGGCCAGACCGCAGTGTGGGGGTGGATGGGAGGTGTCCAGGTTCCCCTGGGCATTTGGGGGCAGCATGAGTACTCGGTGGCTGGTAAGAAACACTAAGGAAGCCTCCAGCAGCACTGCAGCCCCCACACCTCCAGTCCATGGAGGATTCTGGGGGCTTTGACTCTGCAGGTTTTCCCAACCTGGGCCTCAGGACCGGTAACTGTGCAGCAACCCCAAGGGGTCCTGCCTGTGCCAGCTGGGTGGGCGGCAGAGATGGAAACTGCTCTACTTTTTCCTCAGACCAGGTTCTCATCCATCTCACCCCAGAGAGCCTGCCCACTGCCATCAAGGCGCCTTGGGGAGAGCAGTCATCCTAGCTGCTGCTGGGGTGGCCGTCCCGCCACAGCTCTGTGGTCTGGGGAGCTGAGATTCGAGATGGCGTTATCAACTGCCCAGCTGGCTACCACCTTATTTATTTTCATACAGCAGCTTGTTTCTGGGACTGTTTTCTAGATTGAATCTGTGGTCTGATATCAGATCTGACCTACAGAAGGCCTGCCTGAGCCTCAGAGGGCGCCCCTAGATGGCAGCCTGGGGCAGGGTGGCCAGGCCGGGACTGTGGCAAAGGCTGCAGCGGGGAAGGTCGGGGCCCTCACTCAGAGGGGAGCCTTGCTCTGTTGTTCTGTCCTGCTCCAGTACTCAGAGTTCCCCCCATTTTGTCTCCTGACCTGGTGGGGGGGGGCAGCATTTACTCCCAAGGGCCACTTTCCCACCTTTTCCGAGGGGGCAGGGAGGTGCCGGCCTCAGAAAGTTTCAGCCACAAAGAGGATCCTTCTGGGGCTGTTGTCACCCACTCAGAGTGGAAGGGCTCCTGCCAGATGTGCAAGAAACTCCCTGGAGAGCAAAGCTGGGAGGTGTGATTGTTTATTTTTGGTTTAGAAAATGATGGTCCAAATGCAGACTGGCACCAAGAGATCTGCCTGCTGGCCAATTTCCATCGTTAAAAAGAGTGTGTAACTTTTAAGAGGAGACGATCCTGGTGGGAGTGGGGGAAGCGGGAGTCTGGCCCAAGTTCTGAGAGAGATTGACAGGCAAGGAAGAGCCCTTTGATTAAAGGGGAGGTTCTGGACTTGAGTCAAGGCCAGGGTGACCAGATACCCCAGTTTGTGAGGGACAGTCATGACGTACGCCTGTCACCCAAGTTTGGATGATACGTTCTGTGGTCACTCTATTCCAGAGGAAATGGGAGTCATTGCTGCAGTTAACCCTGAGAGCGGCAGGTAGGACGCAGGGCTCTGAGAAGGTAAACACAGCAGTGGCCTGAGAGACACAGGAAGCAGAGGGTCAGGCTGGCTCATCCTCAAGAATGTTTAGAACTGCAGGCTTGTTAGCAATTTCCAGTCATAGATTTGCAGAGTGTGGACACTGGAAGGGTCTTTGGGGGTCATCTAATTCACTCTTTTACCAGAAGAGGACACCAAGCTAAAAGAGATAAAGGAGACCTTCCCAAGGGCTGGTTCCTAAACACGTGGGGAGCAGGACTTGCGCATGGGGTACGAAGCTCAGGTGCTCCTTTCTGGGACAGAGGAAAGGGATGGTCTGAAAGACACTGCAAAGAACAAACGAAGGTGTCCGATTTAGTCTGGCAGCCCCAGGACAAGAGAAGTCATAGACAGCCCACAGTTGAGGTGGGGGTGGGGTGCTGAGAAGGGGGCTCCGGGGAGGCAGAGACGGGTGCTGAGCAAGCTCGTGAGGCTGGAGCTTAGGCGAGACCTGGAATCACCCTGAGTGGGGGGTGAAGTCACAGGAAAACTGTCTGTGACTACAAGGGGCAGAAGAGATTAACTGGCAAGTAGGACTAAGGAAGAGAGAAGAGACAGGTAAAGTGTGGAGTGAAAAAGCAGACGGAGCCAGACAGGTAATGTATGAACCATTTCCTACGGTTCAGAGAGGAGTAAGCTATCGTGCAACGGCAAACACTACAGCAGCTATCCTATCCCTCACTACCTCTTCCCCAGCTCCTGCGCACAGCCTCAGGGGTGGACAGAAAGCCGTAAGTCAGAACAGCCTTGACCTGTGTTTGGCAGATGGAAAAACAGAGTCACAGAGAAGATGACGTCCTCCTGTCTTACAGCACTATCAGCAAAAGGGGTGTGATGACCAAGCCCTGGGAGTGATTCCATAAGCCAGACACAGCACTACATCTCAAGTCTTCATCCTCATCTCAGCTCCCAGGGGTGTTCTGGTGGTCGGGGGTGGATGGCGTAGTAGATTTTTCTGTGAAGCTGCTCATCTGAGCGAAGGCCCCAGGAGGAAACCAGCTGGAAGGCCTGGAGGACTTGGCTTTCTGGTCCCACTTCCACCACTGCTAACGAGTTATACAACAGTGGGGAGGACCTCCCTCCCTCCCTCCCCCCTGCTTTTCCTCGCAGTCGGACGAAGGGTCTGGCTTCTGACATCTCCCAAGTCTCACGCTCTGGTTGTGTTTTTCTAGGGTCATCTGACCTTGGCTCAACCGTCGGCACAGCTGCGTGTTCATCTCCTGCACCTCCTCTGGGGTCAGCGTGTGCGACGCCCTCACAGATCAGAACAAGGGGTTGGTCTTCAGATGTTCATTATCCCCAGCAATGTAGGGATGTGACAGTATGCAGGCAAAAAGTCATTTTCAAAAATCATATTTGATCCAGATCTGTGTTTTTTCCCTCCAACAACTTTTCATCCAATGAGGTTAGGTTAAAATATGTAAATTTGTTGCAGATAAGCTGCAAAGTGAATCGCTCATAGGAGCAAACATAAGCTACTGCAGGCTGAAAAACAAACAAAAAAAAACCATTGCTGTTGAGTCGGTTCCAACTCATAGTGACCCTACAGGACAGAGTAGAACTGCCCCATAGGGTTTCCAAGGAGCAGCTGGTGGGTTCAAACTGCCGACCTTTGGGTAAGCAGCCGAGCTCGTAACCACTGCACCACCAGGGCTCAAAATAATCTCCTATCACCCTGAAGTCTTCCCACATAATGTCTACAGAATCCTGCACATCACTGTCATGCACACGTGGTGCTTTTCAACATGCGACATTAAAAAAACCTCAATCTCCTGAAAAAAATCATAAGACAGTTTCAGTATATATAAAGTGAGCACACTTTCTGTTCAGTGAAACCTCTTTGATGGCGCACATTGAAATATCTGCAAATATTGAGATAACACCCACAAACATCACCCTCAGTCACCAGTCACATGTGCACAGAAACCAACGAGAAAGACGGAAGACACTGAATGTTACTGGAGGTCACGGCCACGCCAGGACGCCTCAGGCTGTCCCACCCTTCCTCCTTCAACTCCACACCATTAGCCTCCAACCAGATGTCACGGAGAAGCCAGTCTGGGGCAGCATGCGAGTCAGCACGGAGGCGAGGAGCTACGGAGAAGGAGGCTTTGGGAAGCACCTCGTCTTACCTGGTCACCACAGGTGTGAGGAAACTTTGCCAGAGTTGCTCTAGTGTAGGCTGTGAGCTCAGCGAGAGGCGGGACCGCAGGTCTGGTCTTCTGACATCGGGGTCCGGCTCTGTTCTCTCTAACCCACCCCGCCTTTGAGAAGACGCCCACGTAAAGTCACGTTGGGTCACCAGCACCACCACACAGTGCACGTGAGGTCACTCAACGGGCAGACACACGGCAGAGACGGGAAAACAGGGGGCAGTCAGACAGAAGGAGAAGAGCAAGAAGCAGCAGCTGCAAAAACACTGGAAAGAATGGGCAGAAAGGGCCAAAGGCCGGGTGTCCCAGGACAGCTTGAGCAGTGATTGGGGGTACAGTGGTGAGCGTCTGGGGCTCCAGAGCTGCTCGCAGGCCACAGAGAGCCAGCCTGCACCTAGAACGAAAGACCCCTGAGGAATAGACCTCACAGTGGGGGACAGACAGCTAAGTATGGAAAACCTCAAAATACCAAGAAAAGCCCAATGGCTCACGTGGCTGAACCTATGCCATTCACAGTCAGTACCTTATATCCAGGAGCCTGGTGGACCAGGTATCCCAGACACACCTAACACTTGGTGTCTACACTTCTTTAGTATAAAATTAACACCACTGAAAGTTAAAAAAAAAAAAAGAAAGAAAGAAGACAGACTGAAAATATCACATCTTAGGCAAATGAGTTGAAAATCCCTTAGAGTGACGCCCTGTTTTTTCCATTCATTTCTGAAGGCAGAGGACACCTGGCATGAGGTTTAGGTAAAGAAACGTAATTCCTGGTGCATGCGGTTTCCTGATGGCACAGAACTGAGATGACATCATGGAAATGTATGTGCCTCGAGGTCAGTCTAAGAACGGTTTCTAGGTGGAAATATGAGTCTCTGTCACTGGTGGGAAAGCACATGTGGACCTCTGTGATAGGCTGGTATCGACTGCTTTCTGCCTTCAAAGACAAGGTTTTCATTAAATTCAAGCAGGCTGCTTGTCAAGTTCTTCTACGCTTTCGGATCACTTAGATGTACAACCCAAATGTAGATTATCCCACACCTCTGTTCTTTGGTCATTTGGAAGGAAATAACACAATTGTTAGTGAAGGGGAAAAATGTATTTTGCCTTCCACTCAGGGGCAAGTCCACCATGACACAAGGTGTCTGGTCCAGGGGTTCACATGATCAGGGGCAAGGCCATCATGACACAAAGTGCCTGGTCCAGGGGTTCATGTGATACGGGGCAAGGCCACCATGACACAAGGTGCCTGATCCAGGGGTTCATGTGATCGGGGGCAAGGCCATGATGATACAAAGTGCCTGGTCCAGGGGTTCATGTGATCGGGGGCAAGGCCATAATGACACGAAGTGCCTGGTCCAGGGGTTCATGTGATCCGGGACAAGGCCACCATGATACAAGGTGCCTGGTCCAGGGGTTCACGTGATCGGGGGCAAGGCCACCATGACACAAGGTGCCTGGTCCAGTGGTTCATGTGATCGGGGGCAAGGCCATGATGATACAAAGTGCCTGGTCCAGGGGTTCATGTGATACGGGGCAAGGCCATCATGACACAAAGTGCCTGGTCCAGGGGTTCACGTGACTGAGGGCAAGGCCACCATGACACAATGTGCCTGGTCCAGGGGTTCATGTGATCGGGGGCAAGGCCATCATGACACAAAGTGCCTGGTCCAGGGGTTCATGTGATCTGGGGCAAGGCCACCATGACACAAGGTGCCTGGTCCAGGGTTCACATGAGCAGCCTAATTTGTGCAGCATTCCCCACGGTGACAAAAGTGAGGATGTGGCAGACACAGAACACATGGAATCCTTTGTCTTAATTAAAAAGTACAGTGGGAGACATGGAATTTGGCCAAGCCTCATAAATCTACTAAAAAGAAAGAACTCAAGGCTCTGTCAGGTAAGTTTAACTAGAAGTTCTCTGGAGAACTGAGTGGATCCCCAGCTAGCGGCTGACACCCACTCTCCTGTCACCGCCTGCACACCATGAAGGCAATTGTGCTCATTAACCAGCAACTCTCCTCCCCACCGATGACAAGCTCATCCCTGAGGAGCATAAAATTCAGAGATGATAAATTTACTCCGCTTGTAAAAACGAAAGTGTCCTCAGGGCAGTGAAAATGCTAGGAGCCTTTAAGGAAATGCATACTTTATCGGATAACCTACCTTCATTAACAAAGCCTGGTCCTCTTGGTCAGAACAGTTCTTCACAGCCAGGGACAACTGCTCTAAGGTAACGGAAAGGATGAAGGAAAATGGTGAGCACCTTACTTCAGACACTTGGGGTACAGCGGAGGATGTTGTCATTATAGCAGATATTTCTATCTGGCATACTGTCTTTCTTTACTGACTCTAAAATTCAGCAGTGCTAATTTTTCTATCTCAAGCCTCTATCATTACTTCTATGGCACTGAGTCTTCTCTTCCACCACCTGTCCGTCAGTCTGTCATACTGAGTGGCTCGCATGTTGCTCTGATGCTGGAAGCTATACCACCAGTATTTCAAATACCAACAGGGTCACCATGGTGGACAAGTTTCAGCAGAGCTTCCACACTGAGACAGACTAGGAAGAAAAGCCTGATGATCTACTTCCAAAAATAAGCCAGTGAAAACCTTATGAATCACAATGAGTATTGTCCAGTATAGTGCTAGAAGATGAGCCTCCTAGGTTGGAAGTCACTCAGAGCACACAGCGGCTAAAACAATGGACTCGAGCACACCAATGATCACGTAGATGACACAGGACCAGGCAGCACTTCATTCTGTTCTACCTGGGGTTGCCAGGAGTGGGAGCTAACTCAAAGGCAACCAACAACAACAACAACACAAAAAACAAAAGCCAACCTTGGGAATTGGAGGCCAAAATGAAGCAGAACACACACATTTCTTGGTTGCTTTCCCTCACCTGAGATGCCAGTGTGACATATGCTTTTATGCCAACAGTGGGTTTTTTATTTGTGCAGAGTCCAAGAAGAGACCAGAAGAGATCACAGTTGGCCCTTGGTATCCACAGGGGATTGGTTCCAGGAACGCTGCAGATACCAAAAGCCAAGGATGCTCAAGTCCCTTATATAAAATGACATACTATTTGCATAAAACCTATGCTCATCTTCCAGTATACTTTAAATTATCTCTAGATTACTTATAATACCCAATACAATGTAAATGCTATGTAAATAGCTGTTCTACTGTGTTGTTTAGAGAATGATGACAAGACACAAGGTGAATAATGCTCAAACAACGAGAGCTGGAGAGAGACTGAGGACTGCGAAAAGGCGGGAGGCTACAGTAGGGGATGCTGCACATCATTTCATTCATGTGGACTCAGCATAGTGTTCGGTGTGCAGCAAATTCAAGTTTTGTTTTTTTGGAACTTTCCTTTTTTTTTTTCCCAGAATATTTTGTATCCACGGTTGGTTGAATCCTTGATGCAGAACCCACGGATATGGACGGCCGACTGTATGCAGCGGTGGGCAGCTACTTTCCGCCGGGCTCTGTGCTGACCACCCCGGTGGTGAGCTGACTCACTGATGACACGTGGTGAGAGCATTACTAGGCTGGCATTCCAATCCGCTCTCCCTCCTCCTCCCCAGCTTTGAAATAGGAAAAAAGACACAAAAATGAAAGCATTTGTGGTACCTACTTTCCTTAACTGCAGCTGCTGATTTCAGAGAGTGACTGCTTAATGAGAATGAGGCATGAAGGAAAACAAGCACAGATAAAACATGAGATTTCCTGAGGCGGCACGATTTTCCTTAAAAAACTCTAGATGAAGTCATTTTCTTAATCTAACATCTATTGTTTTAACTGCTTTTAAACGTTCCGGCACCACTGATTTTCAATAGAGACGCGAAGCTCTCTACCTGTCTAGTTAAGTTCTCCGTATTTGAGGCTTCACACCTTTGTGAGACACAAATACACGCCTGACAGTGAAGACAATGAGAAGCTTTGGGATTGGACAGGAACATGAGGGAGAAGCACAGCAAAAATGACCCGATTCAAGTAGAAAATGGTAGTTTGGGAGAAAAACTATACACCGGCATGAAACCCATGGGCTTTCCCTCTGAACACACGCTGCGGTGGGCTGGTGGGTGAGTCACACACAGCCGCTGTTGCCCCTACAGCCACTTCTGAAAGGCGAACATGTCCTTGCAAAATGGGAGATGCCTAAAACTCAAGGAAAAAGTTATGTCTAGAATAGATTTCACTACGAAATGCTGTTGCAAATAAGGGGGTGGGGCAAGACAAATGTCCCACACCATAGTACTGATTTTCTCTTTGAAATGGTTCAGGTAGGAATGGGGACCCATCACTAAGTTCCCAGGTACAATTGACCTTGACATATGACCCGCACCTGGGGCTGGATTGCCCAGAAATTCTGCCTCAGAATGTTCTTGTAGCTCCTCTCTCAATTCCTGTGCCAGAGTCCTGGGTAGCAGAGGCCCTGCCCTGGCGCTAAGCACTGGGGAGCTTCCTCTGGCATTTATCCGGCCTCAGCCTTTTCCCACAGGGCTATGGGGGATGCCCACCTGAAGCTTGTACCCAACCTGTCTAGGTAACCAAATTCTGGGTTTCATGGCCCAAACAGCCTGAGTGTCTTTCCTGGGGTAGGCTCCTAATGTGCACCTCTAGACCCCCGGGGTGGCCAAGGGGCAGCGTTTCCAGGGGTGTGGACAGAGCTTGGGGGATGGGCTGGAGGATTCACACAGGTGCGTGGGAGGCTCTCAGAGCGTAGGATGGAGCTGAGGGTGGGGAAACAAGGGGGTGGGCTGGGGGCAGCTCTCCCCTTGCTGCAGAGTTCTGACTTTCAGGAGTCTGAGGATTCTAGCCTGGCCTTCCAGATGAATGAGGGTAAATTTGTCAAGGCAGGAGGACAGAGCATATTTTATCCACTTTGTAAGCTTTCTTACAACTTCTCAGCGTTGAAGACTGTGGGGTGCAGACCCCCATTTGTGTACTTGCCCAGCCCCCCCTCCCCAGTCCCGCTCCACAGAATGAGGGCCAGACACTACAGCACTGGGCTCGTCCAGGCCCCCTAGAAGCCAGGCTCTTTGCCTCAGGAAGGAGGATGGTCACTGCGGCTGAGTCTCCAGTCTAGCAGAACAAGGCTTTCACCTCAGGCACCTACAATGAAGATGAAGAAGACGGCTTCCTCTCCGGGGAAACAGAAACACAGAGGTTGACAGAGGTTCTATCTGCAGGCAAGCTGGTGGCTGAGCATCCCTGGGGCCAGGCAGTGTTCTCTGGAGCAGAGGCCTCCTGCTGAGGTGTTCCTGGCAGCAGAGGCACAGGTTCCCTGTCTCTGGCTCAGGCCCAGCCGGCTTCTCCAGGGAGCCTGGAGGACTAGGCCTGCCCACCTGGCACCCACACCTGCCGGGGGACCAGATTATGGCCCAGCCCGCCACACCAATGAGGCTGTGTCTGCATACAACATGGCACCTGGTAGGGAGGCTCTTGCTGGGGGCCTTCCTTGCTGGTAACCCTTTTCCCATTTATTCCGTGGCACAAGGCAGAAGACCACGGCGGCCGTTCCTCAGCCCCTCCTCACCTGTGCGACAGCAGAGCTCTCAGCTCATTTTGCAGGTCTGTCACTTCAGCCTCTGAAGTCCCCCACCCACCTCTTCTTCACAACATAACAGGGACATGTTGAAAGAGAGAGAGCAACAACAGGGCTTCATATTTTGCAAAAAGAACTCCAGCTTTGTTTTCAGAATCGACATGGGGGTGGGAGGATGAACAGGGGCTTTCAACTTCTGGGCAGCTGGCATCCGAGATGCTTCCAGCCGCCTACGCACTGAGACAGGGTGCAAGGTGTGGGGCTGACCCACGAGAACTTCTACGCCAGAGCGTGGGCAGTGGCTCATGACCCAGCCCCAGCCTGCTCTGTGTGGCCACGCAGGAGGCCGTGCAGCACCTACCACCCCTCTCCAGCTCAGGTGGCCCGTTCCAGAGCAGGCAGTGCACGGGCATGTGTGGCTGCCCCTTTTCAGTCTCCAGGTCTGGGGACAGGAGCCCAGAGAGCAGCTTTCCTCCTGCAGACAGGTCACAAGTCCTTGGTCCTTCTAACTAAGTCTCAACACGTTTTCTGCCCTTAGTCCTGGATCCCAGCACTTCCCAAGGCAACACTCCTCCAGAATTGGAAGTACGGCTTCTCTGATGCCATGCCTGCTCTCGACCCCCACTGCCACCACCTTATTGTTGGTTGGTGTCCTCTCAGGGGCACACCCACTTGTTCTGGTCCCCACCCCCACGTCTCTATTGTCAGTGCATCTTTTCCCCTAGGGCTGGGTCAGTCCCCCTGCCACGACGCCTGGGCCTAAGGGTCACTCCAGCTCAGCGCCTTCACTGGCTTCCTGCCGCGCCCCAGCTGGATTCAGCATTCAGCACACCCCACCATCTGCCCCCAGCCAACTTGTCCAGTCTCCTCTCAATATTACTTCCTGGTCTCTCCCCAGACACTTTCCTTCTGGCAGAACAGGCCCTTCACTTGGTCACCTCTGCCTCTGTCCACACCGTGCCCTCTTCTCTGAATGCACTGCCCACATCTCCAACTGTGGGATCTCATTCACACCCCAACAGCCAGGACCGATGGGTCTTTGCAAAGCGTCTCAGAGTCCTGTGACATTGGCGAGCACACGGTCCCTGTCATGGCTCTTCACGCCCCACATGTCTGGAAGGCACTTAGGATCACAACTTACTCCCTCTACCAGGTTGAAAGGTGTCATATCGATGGATATCCTCGCCCAACATCTTGCAAATTGGAGCTATTCAATCAAATATTTTTAAGCAAATAAACTAACAGGTATTTTCCCCCCTCATTTGAAATCTGTAGGAACTCTGCCCACAGAGGGGAAGTGTGGACTTGAAGGTAAAATTCCAGTCTGGGCCAATCCCTGGGATGGGAACAGTAATGCGGTCTCTTTGACATCTGGAAGACTTGATACTAATCTGAGCCATAGAAGTGAGATCTGGAGAGCTGGCTACTAAATCCTAGCTGTGGGAGGTTCCCACAAGGGATCCTTGAAGGGGTCAAAACATGTCTGTAGTGTCCTGGGCCTTCGAAGGAAGCCAGCTTCACTCTCTCCATGCATGCAGCATCACAAATCCAAGACACTCATCTTGTACTCCCTCTTGGGGCTCTCTCCTACGGAGCAGATCACAAAGGAGAGACATCAATGATCACGGGCTCCAGCACAAAGTCGTCAAAGGGAGCCCACTAGTCCTTCCAGCCTGGGGCCATCTTGGCCATTCACTCAGGAAAACATGAGGCCCACAGTCATCGGACTCCACTCTCTAGAACCTGCTGTCCACCCTGTGTGGGAAGGCGGTTGACCTCTGGGACAACACACAGGAGCATTCTCTCACTCATTCGACCATGGAACCCTGGCTTATGATGGCCAGGGGCTTCTTACTATGGGTGTGCTCTGGGCTTGGCAAAGGCAAGGATGCAGAGCCAGAGACAGCCATGTGTGGTGGCCACTACTACCATGTCTTCTCCCCTGTAGGTACCACGGCCAGTGAGAGCCTTCCCCATGGGACTGCCACTGCCCCATTGGCAGGTCCCCTTGAACCTGCATGGAATGACCTCAAGCTGAAGGTCTCCACCACCAGTGTCCCATCAGGGGACAAGAGCTGATAGATTCTGGAAAACCAAGAGCTGTGGACTCCTGATAGCGCTGAAATCAAGATGACAACGGACAGGACAGCTGTTAGAAATTGCCCTGGGCATGGTATGTTGTTGCTGTTGTTAGCTGTCCTTGAGTTGGCTTCAACTCATGGCAACCTTATGTACGACAGAATGAAATTTTGCCCAGTACTGAACCATCTTCATGATCATTGGTATGTCTGAGCCTATTGTTGCAGCCACTGTGTCAGTCCATTTCATTTAGGGTTTCCCTCATTTTCACTGACCTTCTACTTTACCAACCATGATGTCCTTTTCTAGTGATTGGTCTTTCCTGATGATGTGTCCAAAGTAAGCAAGACAAAGTCTTGCCATCCTCACTTCTAAGGAACATTCTAGTTGTATTTCTTCTAAGACTGATTTGTTCATTCTTCTGGCAGTTCTTGGTATATTCAATATTCTTTGCCAATACCACAGTTGGAATGAATCAATGCTTCCTTTCTCATTATTCAACTTTCACATGCATATGAGGCAACTGAAAAGATCATAACTTGGATTATATGTACCTTGGTCATCAAAGTGACATCTTTACTTTTTTAATACTTTAAAGAGGTCTTTTGTAGCACATTTGACCAATGCGATAAGTCATTTGATTTCTTGAGGGCTGCTTCCATGGACAGGCATGGCATAGACCCTGATTTTCTGGTCTGCAGAGGTTCATCTGTCAATTTAATGTAATATTTACGTTCAGGTCTTTGATAATCTCTATGTCCTTTAGGCCTCTCTGCCATACCTGTCATGGTGACTTCTCTTATCCCAAGTGCCACATGCTCAACGTCTAAGCTGAATTTGATCCTGCTCCTCTTTTTCTGCCGTGGTGCCCAGAACCACGCTTCCCTCATTACCCCTGACTCTTCTTCCCACCTCATCCTCCACACCAGTTACTCTCAAGGTCCTATAGATCCCTTGGCCTTAAAACCTGCGGAACCCACCTCCTGTCCACCCTTCCTGCTGCCTCTGCTTTTCAGTTCATATCCTCATCAGCTCCCTTTGAACAATCTCAACTGGCCTCCTCTTCTCATGATTCATGTTCAACCAAAGCCAGAGAAATCTTTCTAAAACCCTAATCTGGTCATGATACTCCCTTGCTTTAAATCTCCCCGAGACTCCCACCGGTTGTGGAGGTTGCGTACGAAGGCTCCGTGGGACCTGCCTCTTCCTGCTCTCAACACCTTCATGTTTGCGTTGCATCTCAGTCACACCAAACCTCCAGCAGCTTCTCGAATCATCCATACATTGTTGTACCTCCACCCTTGCTCTTCTTTCTGCGTGTAATGTCCTTTCCATCTAATATAGGCAAATCTTACCTGCCCTTCAAAAGTCAAGGTCTCAAATGTTGACTCTGTTGACAGGGAGTTTATGGTAAACTGCATGCACCCCATACTCCTGATCTGACTTAAGTCTCTCATATGTTCTCCCAGGGTGTCCCAGGGTGGTGTAAACAGTTAAGTTTTTGGTATCTAGCCGGAAGGCTGGAGATTCAAATCTATCCAGACACGCCTTGGAAGAAAGGCCTGAAGATCTACTTTGGAAAAATCAGCCATTGAAAACACTATGAAGCACAATTCTACTCTGACACACATGGGTCACCGTGAATCAGAGTTGATTCAATGGCAATTGTTGTTTGTTTTTTAATGTTCCCCCAGGTCCCCTTGTCTGTGGTAGCTCCTGTCCCAGCAATGACTAACACTATGGGGATCTCCCACCAGACCAAGCTCCTTTGGAGCAGGGACCATTTCTTGTTGAATTTTTTATTCCCAGAACTTCACACAGCTTCTGGCACAGATTAGGCCTTCAGTAAATGCTTGTTGCATGAGGATGAGTGAATAAAGGAGTTTATGAATGACGTTCCACATCAGTGTCGTTTCTGAAGAACTACTGAATAGAAGGTGGATTCAGGTGGGGAAGTCCTAGATTTTAAGTGCCCGTTCTCCATGGGGGAATGAGAATTAGAGAGCTGGAGCAAGTCTCTGCTTCTCCAGAACACCCTGCCATTTTGGTTCGGAGGATCTGAAACAATCCCAGGATTCCACTCCTTAGGGCCACCACATTTCACATGTTTCTTGCAAGAGGAAAGAACAGAGCAAACTCAGGTCCTCTGATCTCAGTCAAGGCCAGTCTTGTGGTCACAGTCAAGGCCAGTCCCGTGGTCTCAGTCAAGGCCAGTCCCATGGTCACAGTCGAGGCCAGTCCTCTGGTCTCAGTCAAGGCCAGTCCTCTAGTCTCAGTCAAGGCCAGCCCTGTGGTCTCAGTCAAGGCCAGTCCTCTGGTCTCAGTCAAGGCCAGCCCTGTGGTCTCAGTCAAGGCCAGCCCTGTTGTCTCAGTCAAGGCCAGTCCTCTGGTCTCAGTCAAGGCCAGTCCTCTGGTCTCAGTCAAGGCCAGCCCTGTGGTCTCAGTCAAGGCCAGCCCTGTTGTCTCAGTCAAGGCCAGTCCTCTGGTCTCAGTCAAGGCCAGTCCTCTGGTCTCAGTCAAGGCCAGCCCTGTGGTCTCAGTCAAGGCCAGTCCCCTGGTCACAGTCAAGGCCAGTCCTATGCTCACAGTCAAGGCTAGTCCTGTGGTCTCAGTCAAGGCCAGTCCTGTGGTCTCAGTCAAGGTCAGTTCTGTGGTCACAGTCAAGGCCCGTCCTGT
>NW_004443940.1:35819720-35829068 GCF_000243295.1 Trichechus manatus latirostris | reverse complement strand
GGTCACAGTCAAGGCCCGTCCTGTGCAGCCGGGGCTTTAGGTCACAGTCAAGGCCCGTCCTGTGCAGCCGGGGCTTCAGGTACCTCTGACGCTTGGAGCAGAACCTGTGCGTCTCCTTAATCGGTGCTGCAAAAATCTGTTTACGGCAATTTTCATAAAAACTCAACTGCATGTTCGTGGCCTGGAATGGGTTTGTGTAACATTTAATGTGTTTTAAACGCTCCAGACTGAAGACCTACGCCACGCACACCACCTGAGAAACTCCAACACTCACGTCATCAGGAAACTGTCTTACATCTTGAGAAACAGCAACTGCAAACACTTTAAAAAGCTACTTTTTCTCCACGTTATGTTCTCTTATGTCTTAGGTTCACGAGTTTTCCCCTCCTGTAACAGCGAGCAAAGGGTAGCAGCCATCTGTGCTACAAGTCCTTCTGGGCCTTGCTACGGTGACACAAAAGCACCCTGGTGGCACAGTGGTTAAAGTGCTCAGCTGCTAATCGAAAGGTCAGTGGTTCCAACCCACCAGCCACTCTGTGGGAGAGAGATATGGCAGTCTGCTTCTGTAAAGATTTACAGCCTTGGAAGCCCTGTGGGGCACCGCCATCTGTCCTACAGAGTCACTATGAGTCGGACTTGACTCGATGGCAGTGGGACGGTGGTACAACAGTAAGCGCTTGGCTGCTAACCAAAAAGTTGGTGGTTGGAAGCCACCATGGCTCCACAGAGGAAAAGAGCTGACCATCTACTCCCATGAAGATTACAGCCTAGAAAACCCTACGGAGCAGTTCTATTCTATCACACAAGTCACTACGAATCGAAACAGACTTTACGGTACCTCACAACAAGCTGCACTCTCGGACATTGTCTCATTTTTACCTCTAATTATATAAATCAGTGGGGATTTATTTTCCAGGCTGTTAAATAATAGAGAATTTCTGAGTGATTTGCAGGGAAAAAGAAAATCATGAGATAGCTTCACCAATCGCTACCTACACTGATATTAAATGACGTGTCCCTACCAAATATTCAACATCCACCTTTGATGTCCCAGATCAGGGTCCTGAAGTGCCTGCAAACAAAAGTGAAATACTGATAAAAGCCTTGATTTTAGTTACATCTTGTGATCATTTTTGCATTTAACATTCTATGTCCCTTTAAGCTTATATCAAAACTTATTAAACAACGTCTCAGGGAATGAATACTTTTTTTTCTTTTCAGTTCTCAGATTTCTGAGTAAAAGCCATCATTTTCAAGTTAACAGAGCATTAAGTTTTCTCTGCAAATAAAGCCCCATAACTCAAAAGCAAAGTGAGAGGTAAATTCACGAAAAGGAGACACAGCACTATTTTTTCTCCTGGCATTTGGGATCTACAATAGATTAAGAATGATGTTTTTATCTCTGGTGCTTTATCAAATTTGAGATTTCATAAAAGATAAACAGATGCAGTGCAGAAAGAACATCATCTTAATGCTTCACTTTGACACTCTTGGTACCTAAAAAGCATGTATATTAAAGCTCTCCCCACCAAACGCAATCGTTCCCATGATTTACGCATTTAATTCTTTTTTTTTAAGACATGGAGAGACAAAACATGCCAGGAGACACCTTTAAAAAAATGGTCACATTTGCAATATACAGATTATTTATGGGTGAAAACCTCACAGAACTGAAAGAAAATCTGGTTGTCAACAGACAGTTGCTTTTTCTATGTTTTTTTCTGTAGTTCATTTTGGTTTTTGTGTGGGTGGCTCATGTGAACTCAAAGGTTGTTTGCTAAATGTTTTGTGAGATTAGAACAAGTTGTCCTTTAAAACCTAAATTTAAGTTAATGTTTATTGCAAATATGTTTAACTTTACAAGGCAAGATGTTTGATTACAGTTTTAAATAAAACCATACCAAGAATTGCTCTAAGACAAGAGTTACTATGCTTCTATTTTCATTCACAGTGTAAAAAGTTTTACTCTTGAATCATGTTCCCAGCAGAAAAATCACAATATCTAATAACCTCACAAGATGTTCGCTTTGTAGATTTTGTGTTACTTTCATCCACCAACTTGGGTCTCATCCACCTTCCTTTGAAAGTACTCAGGTGCCAGAAGACGTGAAGTCACACAGACTGCAGAGCAGACCTTCCCGGCACCTCACATACGGTACAATTTTCAATCACACCACGGGAAACCGGAAAAAAACATATTCACAAAGGGAGGATGCTTATTTTTCTTGCCTCTTTAGCAATGCTGAGCTACCAGTTCAGATTCAGCAAGCACTTAGGGGCCAGGCTGGGTGGTGCAAACAGTTAAGTGCTCGGCTACTAACCTAAAGGTTGGCAGTTCAAACTCACCCAGAGACACTTTGGAGAAAGGTCTGGCCATCTACTTCCAAAAGATCACAGTCACCGAGAACCCAGTGGCGCACAGTTCTGTTCTGACACACAGGGGTCGGCCGTGAGTTGGAACGGACTCAACGGCAACTGGTCTGGTGGATTTGTTTCTAAGGTGAGAAGACAGTGGCAGCCACGTTCTCCTCCCGTCCTTTCTAGCTGCCACCTCGGGCTCCCAGTGCCCCAGTTTTCCCAGGCGGAAATGGGGAAGCTAGTGGGCCCTTCCTCGTTGCCTTGTCAATAGACAGCTGCTTCTTCTATGACCTGAGGACTCGTCTGCACTGAGAAGAGAGGGAACAAAGAAAACAGCCACGTCTAACCCTTAATAAGGTTGCTCCATCCGTCACCTTTCTCTCAGGGCCTGAAACACTGAACTCGCCTGAGCATCAGCCCCCCTCACGGTCACGCTGCCCTAATGCTGTCGAACGTGCTTTTTCCATTTAATCCCCAGAAACCCTGTGAGACAGAAAAAGTAAGGAGTACTATTCAGAGGCAAACTCAGTGAGAGTAGTGAAAAGCAGGGCATGTCAACTCTAATACAGGAAGTTATGTGTTAAATAAATATACTAAGGAAAACCTCCCGAAGTTCCAGAACGCTAGAATTCCCTTTCTCCTGTGTTCATCTGCAGAAAGGAAAGCCTTCAGGGTGTGGAGTGAGGGGGGAGACTTCTCTCAAGATCTGATGCTTAAATAGCCTCTGAACAACACCTTGACAGTAGGCAGCCCTGGGGCGAAGTCACAGCCCCACAAATATCTCTGTGTGACCCCAGGCAACGGTTCTCCCCTCTGAGCCTCCATTTCATCTGGTGTAAAATGAGACAATGTGTTTTGTGAGGTGGTTATGACGATTAAAGAAAACAACAAGAGCTGAGTACTCAGCAGATAGGGAAGCGCTCCACAGACGGGGCCTGCCGTGGTCACCGGGCGTCCCTCTGTGGCACCAACGGTTAACCGCTCGACTACCAGCTGCAAGGCTGGCGGTTCAAACCCACCCACCCAGAGGCACCTTGAAGACAGTCCTGGTGATCTGCTTCCTAAGGGTCACAGCCTTGAAAACCCTGTGGAGCAGTTCCACTCTGCACAACAACAAGCTCTGATTATTGCGACTGGTCAATGCGCTGAGGCATCCGGGTTGGGTTCAGCAGCTAACTTTTGTCCTCTACTGTCCTCCACAGCAAAGGTCAGTCAGGAGTCAGACTTTGCTCTTTTCTTTTCTTCCTCTCTTCCCAGGTCATTTGTCATAAAACTGTCCCGTATATTATCACTACCTTCAACGGAGAGTGAGTTGGCAGAGTTCTCTAAAGACAGCCTTCCTCAGTGACAAGGTCTCACGTTCTGTGTATTAAGGGTCTCGAGGGCTCGGCCCACGCCAGGCAGTGTGACAACACTCTTAGAGAAAAGAGCCCTTGGGAGCTTAGAGTCCAGCTGACGCAAACCTCAAGTTCACCTGCAGCGCCATGGGGAGACGGGCAGGCTTTGCGGGAGGAAGCTGCAGTGTGCTGACGGATGTCAGAGGAGAGTCCTCCCCTGGATGCACGTACGGACTCATGGAAGCCAGGGTGGACGCGCCCTCTCTCCCACTTCCCCAGGAGGAGAGAGGCTAGGGACGGAGTTCAACGTCAGGGTGTCTGCCTTTTAACATTTTCTCTTTTCCTGCGTCTATTTGCTGGTGAGGCACAAAGGTAAAACCCAATCTGGCAACGTTGCCCGCTCTGCCAAATGCTTCCATGCTGCAATCCTTCAAGTTCAGTCAAATTTCCTCTTCTGTTTTTTTTTTGGAGAGTCATCATTTACGTTGGTGCAGAGTGTCCTCACACTGATACTTAAAATGGACTCCACCACTAGACCCCTCCCTCAGTCACTCACTGTGCCTGCACCCTTGTCACTCCCCCTCGAAGCAACAGAGTGCGGGTGTGGTAGGAAGCCGAGCTGAGTTCTCACCTTCTTTTATCCTCATACGCTGCCATCCTCTGGACTTCAAGAGGTACCGCCCCGTTGTTCCAGGCTTTGGGCAGTAGACACCAAGTGTCCCTGGGGTCCATCCATTCCTTCAAAGCGTGCAAACACCCCCACGGCCCTCTCCTGGCCACTGTGCACTCCTTGAAATGGCCATCCTCATCCGAGTTACAACTCTGGCTCACAGAAACAAATAGGTCTGAATTTCAGCCATGTGACCCGGGCAGAGAAAACCAAGCCAGAGACATCCCTTTCTCTTCCCCAATTTTGGGGCTCCGAGATGTTTGTTACTGCCCCTTGTTGCCTCACTAGGCCCCTTGGCCCCTCCACCAGACATACCTCTAACTGGTGCTAGAAGAGGGGAGAGCTCACAGGAAGGGGCAGCGGTACCAGGGCTCCGTCCCTCCCCTCTGACCACCTGCCCAGGGCCACGCTGGGACTACTCAGAAGCTTGCCCCACACCAGCAGTGGGAAAGGAAAGCACCCAGGTTGACAAAGCTGACACGGGACCTCTGGTTTTCACCCTCCCCCTGCCCCACCCCCTCCAGACCTCCACATCCAGCAGCTGCAGCAAAACACTGGCGAAGCCCTTTACTCAAAGAATCAGATTGTTGACTTGTGGCTTCTGCTTCCACCCCAGGGGTCAGGTTTGCCCTTCAGCCGAGAGGGTTCAGGGCCTTATGTGACTTCTGCAGTTGAGTGTAAGGGGACTGCAGAAACCTCAATTCACACGGGACTTCTGGTTCAAGCTGCGGCGTTTGATTTTTCTGAGCTTGTGTGATGTAACACGTATTCCAGGAGGTGGAAAGTATATTCCACTAATTCCTCAGAAGATGAATGCCAACCCTAAACCCAAATCAAGGTGAAGATAATTTGTGTAAAGAATAAGCCCATTAACAATTGGGAGGAAAACGCTGATGACATAAAAAATAGGGGAACAAGCACTAATAGATAAAATACAGAAATAATGCTTTCATAATGCATGTGATCACACTGTTAGTAACAAATTCTTGTTTGGAAACAAACACATTCTCGAGAAGAGACTAGAATTAATCCTCTGATAGGCAGGAATCCACACTATCATATATTCTAATTCTAATTACAACCTGTTCTTAATGTGAACATCCTGCATTGCTAGTTGCTTTACTAAGAGCTGGAAAAGGGACTTCCTGCTGCGTAATGAGAAGTACTTACAAGCTTTGAGAAAGAGAAAACCAAGAGACAGTCTTCATGGAGCTGGAAAACAGTGGATGCAATTTATTTAATAAAAGTGCTTCGTCTCTCTCTCTCTCTGTTTAGTAACTGGTACACCCTTCAGGGTTCAGACAGCACCAGGTTTCAGAACTGCTATTTCCAGGGCAAGATAAAAACGAACGTCACAAAAAACTAACCATTTATCATTGTAACGGTTACATCCCACTACAGAAACCAGTAGAGACTGGTTAACGTTTTTATTTCAAACACGGTTTTCCTGCGTCTTCAGGTGACAGACAGATACTGACGCCAGAAGACTTTTTCCCACTTGTTCCCAATAACAATAGCTAGATTCTGAGTTCATGTTCGTCTGTGGTGACGTGAAGGTCTGCACTGGAACACACCGATCCTTTCCTTCACTCCTCTGTGCTCCTTCAGAAGTCTCCAAAGGCAACATCTGGGCCCGGTCACTGAAGACAGACGGGCTCCTGCCTCCTCTTCTCCCATCCCCTAGAGACCTCCTCGGGAAGGGCAGCACGCTATCTGGATGCAATGACATGCTGATTAAATTCTTCCTGGGTACCGCACGCTTGGTACATGCTCATCATTAAGACCAGTGCTGTATCTTTGCAGACCGCCTCGTTATCCATGGATTTCTCTGTTCCAAAACATTCCTGAGATTTCTAAATGCTATCAGTGAACTAATTCTTATTATCTTTCTTCTCTTACTTTATATAGCCCAATTCTCTTCATCGGTCATTGGATCCCAGGCAAATTTCCTGGAAATGACCCTTTTGGCTACTGTGGTTATTTGTCAATAAAAGACACTGAATCCATTTGGGTTTTATTTGTGCTGTAGCAACATCAAATCCTTGGCGTGTTCTCCTGGTGTGGAGGCTTCCTGCGCTGGAATTTAACCGTTCAGCCTTCCTCTTTCCTTCCTCTTAAAGGGCCAGGGTCTAAATGTCACCTCGGTTATGGGAACCAGGGCTTTTGTAGAGCAGTGATGTTTGTGTTTTTTAATTGAACGCTAGGTGGTGCAAACGGTTAACGTGCCGAGCTGCTGATGGAAAGGTGGGAGGTTTGAGTCCACCCAGAGGCCCCTTGGAAGAAAGGCCTGGTGATCTACTTCCGAAAAATCAGTCATTGAAAACCCTATGGAGCACAGTTCTACTCTGACACACATGGAGTCACGGTGAGTTTTTTTTTTTTTTTAAACTACCAGTCAGACACAAGGAAAGGGCTTTTGAAGGGGGTGGGGGTACAGGCGCTGAGAACACCAGGGCAGTGAAGGGAAGAGGGTGCCCTGTGGGCTCCATGGTGCAGCCTCCATGGCCGTTAGCCCTAGAGTGGACACTCGGATTCCTGCCAGGCCTGATGTCACAAGCCACCAAGCTCACTCAGCCACCTTCTGATGACAAGTTAATTCCACACGGAGAGTCCCTGCAGAGGAGAAGGAAAATGCTCTGCTGGTGGTTTTCTGGTTTTGTTTTCAAATTTGTTGATCAGGCTGAAACTTATCTGGGATATGTCAGCCACATTTTAGCCAGGCTTCTTTGAAGCTGCACTCAAGACACTTTTACTGAGTATTTCCATGCCTCCTCATCCATGTGTGCAGACTTCCACTGGTTTTTGCTCGCAGGGGGTGCTGGGCGGGTGCTCCCTCCTGCCCTGTGTACTGACTGCAGAGATTGCCCATCCTAGGATATGAGGATGAGCAGTGTGGATTCCAGGTGACAAGCTTCTGAACATTCAGAAATGTGGTTAAGTTTGCAAAGGAGGGTCCGCAAATCACTGCACGCAAGCGTTTGCCTTAGACGCGCCTTCACGGCCTGCAGGGGAGGGATCCTCTCAATTCTCTCTTGGCTCCTCCTTCCCCTGCCCCAGGGAGGAGCAGCTGGCACACGAATGAGACCGTGGTTCTGGGCCAGCCCGGTGATGGGAAGTCCTGTGTGCCTCCTGCTTCCTGTCCCCGCGAGGAACACAGACAGGGCCACCTGACTGCTGTCATTGGGTCCTTACCCTCAAGCACGGGATCATGAGGCTCATCCAAGGGTGCAATATCCCCAGAGCTGCACTAGGCTTACAGGAAGGGAAGAGAACAGGCTCTGCCTGCGCCTCAACCACTCACGCCGCTGCAGCTCCCATCAGAGCTGCGCAGGGAGCTGCGGGCATCCTTGCAGCTATTAGTGACACGGCACTTAATACACAGCACCTTGCTCCTCTGGAACTGCTTGGTTGGGAAGAGAGGGTGGGGAGCAGGCTGGGAGGCTGGGTGGGATTCAGGCATTTCTAGACTGCTGGTCACGATACCCACCCTGACTCATCACAGACCCCACAGAGGAATTCCACCCCACAAGGTAGATGGTGCCAAGAACGCACTAGGAGCGGCCCCAGAGCTGTGCTAGTGAAGAAGTATGGCCCTGCCCTCCTGGGGCCAGCGGTGGGCCCCGTGCGAAGGAAAGGTCTGCAAAGCCACACACACTGCATCCTGACTTTCTCCTTTAACACTTCCCCTAGGGACAGAGTACTCAGTTAGCAAGGTAGGCATGGGCTGCCTTGTGCTTACTTACTAATCCGTGGTGCACCATTTCACATGGGTTTCACCTCATCTTTGAAACTGCATTACAGATTAGTAAGGAAGCACAGTTAAGCTCGGCCACACTTTGCCTGCTGTGAGCCCTTGCATACCTCACCCCTGTAATACGGTCATGGTGAAGAATACACTAATTATTCTTGAGATTATACAATAATTTGGTAACAATTTGTCTTATCTTCATGGCTCACGTTTGGTTTTTAATGTTTCATTTTATTTTGCATTATTTTGGTCTTTTTAAGCCAGAAGGCAGGTTTGAGGTTTCTCAGCCTTGACACTACTGACATTTGGGTCGGACAAGTCTCTGTTCTGGGGGCTGCCCTGTGCACTGTAGGATGTTTAGCAGCATCCCCGGTCCCTACCTGCTAGATGCCAGTAGCACCTCCCCCCACACCCAGTGGTAACAATCGAAAATGTCTCCAAACATCCCCAAATATCCCCTGAGGGGCAATCAGCCCCAGTTAAGAACCGATGATTTAAAGTGCTGAGCCAGTTACTTGCTGATTTGTGGCTTAGGCTAAGCAGTTGGTTCTAGTACTTAAAACTCCTCAGGAAGCAACCCTGAACAAACACTCTCCTCAGTAAGAATCAGCACCAAGCTGTTCCTACAGGTGAAGGTTAAAAGCATCCCAGACTTTCAGCTTCTCCAAGCTGCTGTCCCAAACCATCATCTCAACTCCAACCACTCCCCCTCCCCTCAGAAGCTTCCTCCTGTCTCTGGGTTTGGCAGTTCGCTGCAGCATCTCACAGAACTCATGAACTGTACTTACAGTAAAGTGGCATATTGGGGAAGTAACAGTTGTTAACTCAGGATCAGAATCAACTTGGAAACAACTGGATACAATTGGGAAGACAGGATACAGCTCTTCAGTCAGGATACCTTCCAACCAAGACAGCGCTCAGCTTCTTCTCAGCAGGCCCTGCAGGCAGGCCCCTCACTCAGGTCTACTGCCACCAGGGCCCCCCTCGGGCCCACTACCACCTGGACCCCCCCTCGGGCCCACTGCCCTCCCACTGCCACCAGGGCCCCCCTCGGGCCCACTGCCACCTGGACCCCCCACCGGGCCCACTGCCCTCCCACTGCCGCCGGGCCCCCCTCGGGCCCACTGCCCTCCCACAGCCGCCGGGCCCCCCTCGGGCCCACTGCCACCTGGACCCCCCCCTCGGGCCCACTGCCACCTGGACCCCCCCCTCGGGCCCACTGCCCTCCCCCAGCC
>NW_004443940.1:35783354-35817495 GCF_000243295.1 Trichechus manatus latirostris | reverse complement strand
TGACCCTCTACTTTACCAAGCATGATGTCCTTCTCCAGGGACTGGTCCCTCCTGATAACATGTCCAAAGTATGTGAGACAAAGTCTCACCATCTTTAGTTCTAATGAGCACTCAGGCTGTACTTCTTCCAAGACAGAGTTGTTTGTTCTTCTGGCGGTCCATGGCACATTCAATATTCTTCGCTAATGCCATAATTTAAAGGCATTAGTTCTTCGGTCTTCCTTATTCACTGTCCAAACACGAGCACTACCAGTTGCCAATTCTTGAGATGTAACAAATGTTCCAGAAACAACTGAAAGCAGAGGACTCATACACAGATGCAATGGGGCTGTTTTAATAAGAATCCCTGGGTGGTATAAACAGTTAACCCACTCAGCTGCTAATCAAAAGGTTGGTGGTTCAAGTCCAACCAGAGGTACCTCAGAAGAAAAGCCTGGTGATCTAATTCCAAAAAATCTGCCACTGAAAACCCTATGGAGCACAAGTCTAGTCTGAAACACATGGGGTCTCCAGGAGTCAGAACTGACTCAATGGCAACGTGTTCAATTGGTTTTAATAGGGTCACTGCCTGGAGAATCCTAAATACCGTGACTGACTACTTAAATCTAGTCTTCACTTAACCAACCCACCTTCTCTCTTTCCACTATAGTCAAGTATTTCCATTTGTTTTCAATTGTTCCTTGAGGATTTGTTACATCTTAAGAATCGGCAGTTGGCAGTCCCCACATCTGATCCATGTGAGGACTTAAAATAAACATGGACTGGACTCCTGGTACGTTTGTCATTTATTCCTGGAACAAATAGCTTTTGAGGGTCTACTCTGTGGAAGATGGTCTTTCAATCACTTTAATGAGGGGATTTTTTTTAAATTGGGGAGAAATGAGGCAATATAACTGAAATAAAATAAGAATGAAGAAAACACACAGAGAAGAGAAAGATGCCAAATCATGAAGCTAGAGTTACAGTCGTTAAGTCATTTCAGCGGAGTAAAAGCAGATTCTTATCTGATCAGAGAAGAGAGTTAAATTTGGCACTTGCGACTTTTCTTTGTTCTGTCTTGCCTTCTTTGTTTAAAAAACCTAACGGATTTCATATTTACACTGTTTAGCAATTTTCTCTGCTCAAGGAAATAACACTCAAATAGAAAGTTAAAACCCTGATGTGACTGCCTCTCGTTCATTTTAAACTTACACCCCGATTAGCACTGTGGGCTGGAAAGTAACCGCCTCCTGCAGCCCCGCAGTGTCTGCAGGGCCTGGAAGACCTGCTTTGTAAAATCCCTCGTGGAACAGAGCTTTTTGTGCTCCAGTGGAAAAACAGAACTGCGGAAAGTCTCGGCCACATATAATTCAGCATGATCACCTGAGGCGGCAGGTACAGTTTGGAGGACAATGTCGTGAGTGCCTACGGGTCCCCAGCTAACTGTGACCTCTCATGACACCGTCAAGGGAGAGGATAACATCTGCCTCGCTGCCTAAATCAACACGGCTCCAGGTCTGGGTCACAGCGAGGGAAACTGTGCAGAGACATGCGACTCAGGGCATGCCCGGCAGAGGGCTGGACACCAGCTGGCCAAAACAGCCCCTCGGTTTCGGGACAGAAGCCCCCAAATCACACGGTAGATGATAACGCTGGGAATCCACACCAAAGGCTAGTGGACGGGCTCTCCTGCTTGTGATGACTGGGGGGCAGAGAGGAAGGACAACGCGCTGGGCGGATACGTCCAAAGAGGATCGTAACTCGGCGTGTAGAGTCAGCTCTTCACTGGCTGGATCGAGAGAAAACCGTGGGCAGATAGCTGGCGGGCAGCGTGGAATCCGGCCTCGGGGAGGGGCTGCCGAGGGAAAACCTGGCCCACGGCCTTTGCAAACCTCCCTGCGGCTGCGCCCCTCAAAAAGTAGGAGGGAAAAGGAAAAAGCAAGTTCTAGTTCGGGAAAGGCCCCTGAAGGCCGGCCTGTCCTTTCCCAAGTGCTTTTCCATCTACGTCGGCATCATGGCTTCTGATACAGATTCGAGCCCACTGCAGCTCAGCTAACCTCGTTCCCCTGACGAGGCCCTCCCCTCCCCGCAGCCAGGAAGCTGCTGTGACTCACCTACCCCAGGGAGGGCACCCATGTGGACCGAAAGACATCCTGACTGGGGCCAACGGGAGCAACTGGCTGAGAAGGGCCTGTCCCTGTGACGTGGACTCTATCAGCAGGAAGTGATATGCTAAAGCACCCGGGGCTGCCGTGATCTTCATCTCGGGCGCGCTGGCCCAGGAGGCCTGTGGGGCTGCGCTCCATCCCACTGTCCAGTGGTCAAAGTGAACAGGCTGGAGGGTCCAACTCTGGTTCAGCCTCCAAGGTCAGAGCTTAACTCCAAAGGTGTGGCTGCCCACAACTGTAACCCAGTTGACAACTGCCTATGACATGTCTGTGGCTGTGTGACTCATAGCGACTCTATACCACAGAGAATTGCCTCATAAGGTTCCCAAGGCTGTAATCTTTGAGAAGCCCTGTGGCGCAGTGGTTAAAGTGCTTGGCTGCTAACCGAAAGGTCAGCAGTTTAAATCCACCAGCTACTCCTTGGAAACCCTATGGGGCAGTTCTACTCCATCTTATAGGGTCGCTATGACTCAGAATTGACTTGACGGCAACAGGTGTGAGAGGATTTTTCAGAAGTAGATTGCCAGACCTTTCTTCCAAGGTACCTCTCGGTAGACTCGAATCTCTAAACTTTCTGTTAGCAGCTGAGCCTGTCAACTGTTTACACTACCCAGGGACTCTACCACCCAAGAAACCTTAATGAGGAATTTCAGGAGAAAGCATGTTTCAAACGGTATGGCTGCTCCTGAAAACCAGGGTGTAAATGAGCTTTGTGCAAACTACATCCTTCTTAAAACGCACCAGACAACAGCCACTGTTTTAAGTACTTCGTGGTGTTTGCTCCTTTAGTCCTCAGAACGCCTCTGTGAAGGCAGGTATTTTGATGTCTTCACTTTGCAGGTGAAAAACTGTGACCCAGCAAGGCTAAGAAACTTGCCCCTGGTCACAGCGCTGGGTTGGGACTGGGCACACAGGGATTCCAGTCCCTGCTCTCAGTCACTGGCGACACTGCTTCCCGATGGACAACGGCGAGCCCCCGGCAAAGCCTGTGCCTCCCGAATATGCTGTTTCTAAGTATAAACTGTCTGTCACACATGGGTCACATCTCATGTGAGTGACACCCACGACAGCCCACACTTAAAGCTTCTACTGAGGATACATGTTTATTTCCTCATAAATCATCAGAGAGCAAAGTTGAGACAGAGCTGAACCATGAAGAAACTAGTGTGGACCTTCCCCGTGGTAAACAACCATATCCATTGCTCCTTTTCATTCTAGCAAAACTCCAGATAAAAATACTTTCTCCCTAAAGGGATCTATGGAGCCCTGGGGGCGCAGTTGTTAAGAGCGCGTCTGCTAACCAAAAGGTCAGCAGTTCGAATCTACCAGCTGCTCCTTGGAAGCATTATGGGGCAGTTCTACTCTGTCCTGTAGGGTCACTGTGAGTCGGACTCGACTCAATGGCAACAGGTAAAGGGGATCTAGAAACATCCCACAGTTAACATCATACTTGATGGTGAAAGACTGAAAGCTTTTCCTCTAAGATCGGGAAGAAGACAAGGATGTCCACTCTCGCCACCTGTATTCAACATCGTACTGGAGGTTCTAGCCAGGGCAGTATCGCAAGGAAAAGAAAGAAAAGGTCATACTGGAGAAGAAGAAGAAGAATTATCTTCACTTACAGAAGACGCGTATACTTAAAGCTGGTGAATTTTGGTAGATTTTACACACACATGTACATACAGACCCACATATATACATGTACATTTGTATGTGTATGTATGTGTGTACTGCTAACCGAAATGTTGGCGGTTCGAGTCCACCCAGAGCCATCTCAGGAGAAAGGCCTGGCAATCTACTTCTGAAAAATCAGCCACTGAAAAACCAATGGAGCACAGTTCTCCTCTGACACATGCTGGCACCATGAGTCTGATGCTTTCATGGGGTGCCCCTTGTCTTCTTCCAGGAAGCCTTCCGTGGCTTCTCCAAACTCGAGCAGCCTCGAGTCCCCAGTCCGTCCTGTCTCTTCCTCCAGTCCGTGCCCTCCACGACCACCATGCATGGTGATAACCAGCTAAGCTGACACGTTCAGTGTCCTCTCTCAGCAATTATCCCTCTTCCTGCTCCCCAACTGGGACGACCCCTGAGGCTTAGAACCATGCTCTTTTTGTCTTCTATTTATCCCCATAGAGGCACCTTCCCCATGTTCCTATGCTCATGCAGATACATGTATATCTCAGCCCTACTCCTTACCCTAGCCTTCTAGCCCAATCTCTCTTCCACAGGGTACACATGTCCATTGGGACATTCAATTTTTGGTTTAAAATAGGACAAATAGAAACCTGAACACAGGATCTTCTGCCAAACTCATCAGACCTTTTCAATGTTATCATTTCTACACTTCCACCTTCTGGGTTCTTCAAGCCCTTTGGCAGTGTTTTAAAAATTCTTGTCTTTGTTGTTGTTAGGTGCCATCAAGTCGCTTTCAACTCATAATGACCCTGCGTACAACAGAACAAAACATTGTCTGCTCCTGCACCATACTCACAATTGATGCTGTTTGAGTCCATTGCTGCAGCCACTGTGTCAATCCATCTCTTGAGGGTCTTTCTCTTTTTCACTGACCCTCTACTTTACCAAGCATGATGTCCTTGTCCAGGGATCCCTCCTGATAACATGTCCAAAATACATGAGATGAAGTCTCGCCACCCTCACTTCCAAGGAGCATTCTGGCTGTACTTCTTCCAAGACAGATTTGTTTGTTCTTCTGGCAGTCTACAGTATATTCAATATTTTTTGCCAACACCACAATTCAAAGGCATCAGTTCTTCTTCAGTCTTCCTTATTCATTGTCCAGCTTTCACATGCATATGAGGTGATGGAAAACACCATGGCACACCTTAGTCTTCAAGGTGACATCTTTGCTTTTTAACATTTTAAAGAGGTCTTTTGCAGCAGATTTGCCTACTGCAATGCGTCATTTGATTTCTTGACTGCTGCTTCCATGGGTGTTGATTGTGGATCCAAGTAAAATGAAATTCTTGAAAACTTCAATCTTTTCTCCATTTATCATCATGTTGCTTACTGGTCCAGTTGTGAGGATTTTTGTTTTCTTTATGTTGAAATGTAATCCATACTGAAGGCTGTGGTCTTTGATCTTCATCAGTAAGTGCTTCAAGTCCTCTTCATTTTCAGCAAGGGCAAGGTTGTGTCATCTGTATAACGCAGGTTGTTAATGAGTCCTCCTCCAGTCCTGATGTCCCATTCTTCTTCATATAGTTTAGCTTCTCAGATTATTTGCTCAACATACAGGTTGAATAAGTATGCCAAAAGGATACAACCCTGACACACACCTTTTCTAATTTTAAACCACACAGTATCCCTGTCTTTGTACTTGGCCTCAAATCCATTTGCTCTATCCTCTGAGTTACTTTTCTGTGCTCACTCCCAAATCTGGTCTCTCCTTTTTAATTTTACTGTGGCTGGAGGGGAACCGGAAGGAAACAAGAGTCCTGTCCTGACTGGTAACAGTACTTCTGCCCAGAGAGCAAAGGGCCTTGCTGACCTTGGACTTCACATTCAATAACATATGTTAGATGCTGTATGTCATAAACTACCCCCATCAAATACGGAGTATAACACAACACGCAGCTATTTTAAAGCATTTTTGTAGATATATAAAAATATATCCAACAACGATTTTTCCTCACTTCCTGATTCTCCCGCTTGGGACAGTTTCTCCTGCTGTCCACAGCAGCCTATCCCTGGAACTGTAGGTCCAACTTTTAGGGGGGAGTAAGCCTCTGAATGTGTTTGAACTGTGGTGTTGGCCAAAACATTGACTATACCGTGGACTGCCAGAAGAAAGAACAAATCAATCTCAGAAGAAATACAACCAGAATGCTCTTTAGAAGCAAGGATGACAAGACTTCAACTTGCTGACTTTGGACACATCATCAGGAAAGACCAGTCACTAGAAAAAGACATGGTGGTTGGTAAAGCAGAGGGTCAGCGACAACGAGGGAAACCCTCAGTGAGATGGACTCACACAATAGCCACAACTCGGGGGTACCAGCGATCATGAAGATGGCACAGGACCCTTCTTTGTGCTATACATACGGTCACCAGGAGTTAGAGCCGACGCAAGGGCGCCTGACAACAAGCCCCTGAAGCTGCCCAGCAGATGGCGGCTTTCAAGAGTTGTGGGAAATGCTGCAAGTCAAACCTTTCCAGGCTAGACATCTTCATCTTTGTTTTGTTTTCTGCGGTAGGTACAGCCTGTGGTCTTGTTATCCTGGATGTGGTCATCATCCGGCAGGGTGCTCACCTGGCCTCGTCTCCCTTCAGCTGTGGATCACTCTGAAGCCCCCTCCGCTATCCACTAACCCTGGCTGGGGCGGCTTCCGGTCTCTCTAGGTCCCACCTACATCTCTGGGGTCACACTGGTTGGTGCGGGCAGGACACATGGCATCTTCCTCCGGAGTCCCCGCATTGGGGTATCCTCATGCGTCTAACATCCCACCCTCTCTGGGCAGGTCCAGGAAGGGACCCTTCCCCCACTGCTCAGCCCAGACTCGTCTTCCCATCTCTCTTCAGGTTGACTCTGTCTTTCTTTGCATTTGTGTGTGGATGGTCTTCATAATGTTCCTGCCTTTCTGTCTTGTTTTAATGTCTTTCTCTTTTTTTTTTAATCCTTCTATATTTTTAATAAGGAACCCTGGTGGTACAGTGGTTGAAGCGCTCAGCTGCTAACCAGAAGTTCGGCAGTTCAAACCAACCCAGTGGCTCTTCGGGAGAAAGACCTGGCGATCTGCTCCCATAAAGATTACAGCGTAGGAGACCCTGTGGGGCAGTTCTACTCTGTCACATGGGGTCACTCTGAGTTGGAATCGACTCTATGGCAACGAGTTATATTTTTAATGCTTTTCTTTTTATCTAGATGTGATGTTCCTCCTGTCTCTCTCTTGTTTTCTAGGTTAATGACTTTTTCATTCTCCCACACTTAATTTTACTACTTTTCTGTATTTTTTTTCTATTTTTCTGTAGTTTTCCTCTTCTTTCATATTTTTGTTTCTGTATTTCTACCATCTTCCCCCTCTCTGGCTGTTCTGTCTTTTTCCCTAGGTTAATTAAACTGTTTCTTCTTTTTGGCACTTAGACCCCAGATTATTCCTCCCTTTCCCATTTAGTTTGTTTTCCCCATTAAACTTGGTGTCCTCTGCTTGGTTTGGGGACGAGGAGCCCTCGCCTCTCCACCAACAGCTTCTCCTCCTGAGCTCTGCCCTTCCTGAAGCCACTGTCCTCCCCCGGCGTTGATGGGCTGGTGCCGGCTGGTCCTCACGGGGTCTGGCAGAAAACCCACGGGACGGGCGGGGTCCCTCGGCTGGCGCTCACTGGCTATTTTCTGAACTGCAGCGGGTGATTCTTCGCACCTTCGGCCCTAAGCTCCGAGCCTGAGCTACAATTCCAGGACGGCAGGGAAAACAAACCCCGTTCGGTATCTTCTTATGCAGGAAGAAAAGAAAACGTGGGGGGAAGGACACAGGGAGGGCTGTAATCTTTCCAGAGGAGCCCTGGTGGCGCAGTGGTTAAGCACTTGGCTGCTAACTGAAAGGTCGGAGGTTTGAACCCACTAGCCGCTCAGTGAGAGAAAGATGCGCAGTCTGCTTCCATACAGATTTCAGCCTTGGGAACCCTCCGGGGCAGTTCTGCTCTGTCCTCGGGGTCACTGTGAGTCGCAATTGAGTCGAGGGCAGTGAGTTTTTTTGTTTTTTAACCTTTCCAGAAGCCGACTGCCATATCTTGTTCCTGCAGAGCGGCTGGTGGATTCAAACCGCCGACCTTTCAGTTAGCAGCCGAGCACTTAACCACTGAGCCACCAGGGCTCCATGAAGAGAAGTACCAGTTCTCAAAATGTTCCAGGGAGGGCTGTGCCCTGGCATTGGGGCCTGAGGGCTGGGGGGCAGCTGTGGGGCTTGTGTCTGTTCTGAAAAGCTCAGCAGATGCTGAGCCCAGTCAGAAGTTACACCCAGGGCCCTCTTCTTCAGCTTCTCATCTCCCTAGACCCTGCCTGTCCCCAGCTCTGCACCAGGCTCCCCTGCGCCAGAATCTCCCCTTGGGTGGAGCAGTACCGTGGGCGGAGTGAGTGGAACAGTCCTCGACCTGGGGAGATGTGTCCCTGACGTGCAAGGCTGAATGCAGAGTGCGTTTTGCTAGAGAAACACAACATAAAGGTTCTGAGAAACATAATCCATGAAAGGGTCCAGAAACTCGTGTTAACTGAGCTCTGAAGCGCATGATCTCCACCACTACCCCACAGTGCGTCCGCCTGGCGAGCCCCGCCTGGCCACCTGGCCCCGGCCCCCCTCGGAGCTGCTACAGCATGGCTGTGTTAGAGCTCACCACACCGCGAGGCCTTGGTCGGTTCACTCGGGGGGCTCCCCCGCCAGGCAGTCTGGCCCACAGCAGCAGGGTATCATCTTTCCAACAACGATGCTCGGGGCAGGCTGTTGTACTGTCGTCAGCGGTCGCGGGAGAGGGTCTGACGTGCGCCCGCATCACGTATAACGGAACGAAACGTCTGGTCCTGCGCCGTCTCCATGATCACCGATACGGCTGAGCCCACTGTTGTGGCCACTGTGTCCGTCCGTCTCACTGAGGGCTTCCCGCCTTTTCACTGACCCTCTACTTCATCAAACACATTGGTCTTTCCTGATGAGGTGTCCAAAGTAAGCGAGTCAAAGTCTCGCCATCCTGGCTTCTAAGAAACGTTCTGGTTGTATTTCTTCTAAGACTGATTTGTTCATTCTTTGGTGCAGGGTAGGTTCTCATAAATGTGCACTGAAACACACACTCATATACACACACAAGTCCACACCCACATATACACACGCCCACACACATATATCACTCACATATGCACACACACAGCCCACGCCCACACACCCACACACACACTCACACATACACACCCACACACACCCACATCCACACACACCCACACTCACACATACACATCCACAACCACACACACCTGCACACTCACACATACACACACATACCCGTACACATCCCAACACCCACACATACATGCCCACACCCACATACACACCCACGCATACTCACACACTCACACATACACACACACACACACACACACACACCCTGCTCCCCCTACTCTGAACTACGGACAGTCCCAGAAGTCACCCCACCCTTTCTTGCTTCAGAGATTTGCACATGTGGTTCTCCCACCTGGAATGCCCTCCTCCTCCTGGTTTCAAGAGTGCCATCTCTTCCAGGAAGCCCCCCAACAGCCCTTGCTCCTCCCGCTGGTTAACTGCTTGCCTGTGGGCTCCCACCAGACTGCCACGTCCATCCCCTGAAGCACCCGCCAGGCTGCAGGGTTGGTGCTGCTCTGTGGGGGTGGACTGGACGACCTCAGCCCCAGCTTAGTGCCAGGCACCCAGCAGGAGCCAGGGGCGCAATGAAGGAGCACCCTCTCACAGAGGGGCAGTGAGAGCAGAAGTTGACGTGGGGGTGGGAGAAAAGAACCTGGATCTGGAGGACAGAGATAGCGAGCGGGAATTCAGTAGAGAAGGACACATGTGACAAGGTGCCCGGGTTCCTGGCCAGCCTCTTGCTCCAGGGAAGTTCTGGGTCTCTGTGGTTTCCAAGTCTCTTCTCTTCTCTCACCCAGTTAACGCTCGCTGTTAACTGAAAGGTTGGAGGTTCAAGTCCACCCAGAGGTGTCTTGGAATGAAGGCCTGGCTATCTGCTTCCTAAAAATCAGCCATGAAAACCCAAGGGAACACAGCACCACCCTAACACTCAAGGGGGTCACCATGAGTCGGAGTCGACTTGATGGCAATGGCTAACTGGTCTCCTGTCCTCAATGTCCTCCAAGCTCTGGTCTGAGGCCTAGCGGGTGACATGGATGGACTCCAAAGATGAAGTCCACTCCCAGTGAAGACCTGACTGTTTCTGTCACACACAAGAGGCCCAGGAGTGGGAGTCGGCACCCGTTTGATCTGACCTGTTCTGAATCCTTTCCCCACTAAGGCTTAACCAAAATTGTCAGAACATGAACTCAATAGGGTCTTGGCAGAGGATTCCTATAATTGAATATATTACTTCCTAATTTCTCCTCCTTTTACCCTTTTGTGTCAAATGAAAAGTCTGCTTTTCATTACCTAGCCCTTCAGAATAGAAAACAATGGTTGGATGGCATGTTCTCTTTGGTCACTGAGCTTCCATTTGAACTGATCTTGGTAATTCGCAACAACAGAAATGTAAATAAGCAAATATTGGATACCTCATTCCTCTCCTGGCGGCTTCCTCACTTTACAAGTTCCTCTAACTGTTCTGCGGGACGGAGGGACAGAGGGGGAAAATCAGGCAGCCGTAAATAGATTTTACAGGCAGCAAAACAGGCATTTGGAGTAAGGTCAGCTAGAAAGATCTTGTTTCAACAACTTGATCTTCACATGTAGCTGAAGACTATGACGTGGAATCCGACTGCCCTTGGTGACTGCTTAATGCTGACACAAGGCAGAACAAAGTACATTTAACATGTGAAAGAAACTTGGCCCCGACGTCTCTGCTTCCTGCCTCTGCCGCAGCTCCGCCAGTGCTTGGCCCGCGGGGCAGCTGGAGGAGGCGTTTGTGAGGCCGCGAGTGGAAGGCAATGGGAACAACACATGTAAAATTGGCCTGGTGGGGCTGGGAGTGAATCCAGTGACGAGGAGCCAAGACGGAAAGTGCTGAACCACTGCACTTCTTAGGGTTCTGCATTTGCGTCTCCACTCACGGAACCCTGTCTCCCAGCACGCAAGCAAAAGCCCTGGGTCATCCTTGACCCTCCTTCGGCTTTCTCCCCATCACACGGTCACCACAGTCTCCCTCCAGCCTCTCTGCCACGACCCCAGTTCAGGCAGATCCCAACTCTCTGGGGCATCGATTACTGTGGCCTTCTAATGGGTCACCGCTCAGCACACTGATCCTCCTAACGCCAACCTGATCAGGTCGCTACCCTATCACCTGTAGGGAAGGCTGAAGGTTCTCAGCCCCAGGCACAGGGTGCACGAGGCTCACCGCCATGGAGACCCTGCCACCACTACAGTCCTGCTCTTCTCCCCTGTGAGCCAGTGATGCTGACTGTTATGGATTGAACTGTGTCCCCACAAAATACGTCTTGTAAATCCTAGCCCCTATACCTACATCATTAATATCACACACAAGTAAAATTTTGCTGAAGAGCATTCAAAAGCAGCTGCAGCAGTATGGCAACAGGGAACTGCCAGAAATTCAAGACGGATTCAGAAGAGAATGCAGAACCAGGGATATCATAGCTGATGTCAAATAGATCCTCGCTGAAAGCAGAGAGTACCAGAAAGATGTGTACCTGTGTTTTATTGACTATGCAAAGGCATTCAACTGTGTGGATCATAACAAATTATGGATAACATTGTGAAGAATAGGAATTCCAGAACACTTAATTGTGCTCATGAGGAACCTGTACATAGATCAAGAGGCAGTCGATTGAACAGAACAAGAGGGTTAGGGTTAGGAAAGGTGTGTGTCAGGATTGTATCCCTTCACCATACCTATTCAGTCTGTATGCTGAGCAAATATTCCAAGAAGCTGAACTATATGAAGAAGAACAGGGCATCAGGGTTGGAGGAAGACTCATTGACAACCTGCATTATGCAGATGACACCACCTTGCTTGCTGAAAGTGAAGAGGACTTGAAGCACTTACTGAGGAAGACGAAAGATCACAGCCTTCAGTATGGATTACACCTCAACATAAAGAAACAAAAATCCTCACAACTGGACCAATTAGCAATACAATGATAAACGGAGAAAAGTTCGAAGTTGTCAAGAATTTCATTTTACTTAGATCCATAATCAACGCCCAGGGAAGCAGTAGCCAAGAAATCAAACGACATATTGCAAATCTGCTGCAAAAGACCTCCTTAAAGTGTTAAAAAGCAAAGATGTCACTCTGAGGACTAACGTGCGCCCGACCCAAGCCATGGTGTTTTCAGTTGCCTCACATGCACTTGAAAGCTGGACAATGAATAAGGAAGACTGAAGAAGAATCGATGCCTTTGAATGGTGGTGTTGGCAAGGAATATTGAATATACTATGACTGCCAGAAGAACAAACAAATCCGTCTTGGAAGAAGTACAGCCACAATGCTCCTTGGAAGTGAGGATGGCGAGACTTCATCTCATGTATTTTGGACATGTTATCAGGAGGGATCCCTGGACAAGGACATCATGCTTGGTAAAGTAGAGGGTCAGCGAAGAAGAGGAAGACCCTCAACGAGATGGACTGACACGGCAGTGACAACAATGGGCACAAGCACAGCACCGATTATGAGGATGGCGCAGGACCAGCAGTGTTTTGTTCTCTTGGGTCCTTATGAGTTGGAACCGACTCAACAGCCCTAACAACAACCACAATAAAAGGAACCAGGGAATCGTAGAGAAACAGATGATTACAGAGCTGGACAGGGCAAATACAAGATGATACTAGAACATTCTGTGGTACCAGAAAACAGGAAGTGCTCAAAAAAAGGATGGAGTACATCAAATGGACACAGGAGCCAACTTAAAGGAGTTCTCAGTGGCCAAAGCTGGAAAAATTGGAGCAAATAAATAAATAATGATTGTATCAGATTATAACCCAAAGCATAAATACCCATGAATCCATGCTGATATAAATAAACAACTGAATAAATAAATGGGGTTCCAATTAATAAATGTAAAAGGAATGAGGGAAATAGAAAACGCCTGCTAAGAAGACACCACAGTAATAATTATTTCCAACAAGATTGATAGACGAATGTTCAAAACAGCTAATAAAAGTCTGGGGAGAAACAGGACACGTTCCAGGTTTGCCCTTGGTGACTATTACCTGGAAGTAACCACTAACCTTCTTGACCTTCAGGTATCCAATCTGTAAATGGGTGAGTTTGACTAGATGACCTCAAGAGAACCGTCCAGCTCTCAGGCTCCCATGGAAACAGAGGCACCTCCCATGTATTATCCAGAATATGAATTCTGTTTCCTTTCCTTGCCCTTCTCTCCCCCTTCTTTCCTCCCTTTACCATAACAGATTTCTTGAGAAAGAGAATTTAGAGAACTCTAGAAATGGAAGATGAAGGAAGTCAGAAGTCGGGGGTGGGGGAAATGTACCTCCTAATATTAACTGCAGGCTGGGTTACCATGGGGTGAGGACGGGGGCAGGATTGAGGAAAACAACCCCAACAGGAACGTCTCTTAGGATCAGCAGGAACAAAGAGGAAAGGGGCAATCTAAGGCTTGAGAGCCCTGTCCATCTGGGAGGTGGGCACAGCCTGCTCGGATCTTCCTGCCTTCCTACTCCTGGATCTCTCTAGACCACCATCTACCCTTTCCTGAACTACAGTCGTCCCTCGGTATCCACGGGGGATTGGTTCCAGGACCCCCAAGGATACCAAAATCTGTGGATGCTCAAGTCCCTTCTATAAAATGGTGTAGTGTTTGCACAGAACTACCCACAACCCCTCCTGTATGCTTTAAATCATCTCTAGATGACTCACAATACCTAATGCCATGTAAATGCTATGTAAACAGTTGTTTCATCACAATGGAAGACTTGCTCTGGAAGGTAGCCTTTCTCTTCTATGAGGGTCTTGAGCTCTTCTGGGAGCTTGGATGCTGCCTGGGCCTCAGCAGATGCCAATTCCCTGTGGTCTTGAAGTTCTGGAGGCTGCAGCGCTCTCCATAGCTGGCCGGCCATCCCTCACTAGCCGGAAACGCCTTCCTCTCGCTCCCCTCAACCTCTCACACTTAGCTTTTGAGGAATTGCTTTCACCATTTCATTGCTTTTTAGGAGCCATTTCTTCACAGAAACAAAGGGCACACACAACACAAGTAGTGAACGAACGAGATGCAAGGTGAACGGCGCTCAGACACTGAGAGCTGCAGACAGACTGAGGCCTGTGAGCTGGCGGAGGTCACACAGCAGGGGCGCCGCACATCCCGTCATTCACACACATTCAGTGCGGTGCTCGGGGCTCGGAGCGCGGCAAACTCAAGTTTTGCTTTTTGGAACTTTCTCTTCTGTTTCCAAATATTTTTGACCTGTGGTTGGTTGAATCCTCGGATGTGGAACCCACAGATGCGGAGGGCCTGCTGTACTGTGAAATGGCAATCAGTCACCCTTTCCCTCTCTCTGCAGTTTCAGAATTTTAAACCTTATATCTCAGTAGGGAATGGAAATGGTTTCCCTGTTAAAGGGATTTCAAGAGTCAGGCAGCAGAGAGGGGACCTTCCTTTTGGACAAGATGCTGTTTCCATAGGCAGCCTCCAAAGGCAGTAGAAAGACGCATCAAACTCAATAAAAACGACCAACTCAGGAAATTTGATTTCTAATCTGGCTTCCTGTCTTTGATGATCTGTCTCTGGAACAAAACTCTTGACATGCCTGTGCCATGAGACTTTGAGTACAACATCTGCTATTCAGGCCGCTGTACCGGTTTTTTAAAAGGTAACAAACGCAAACCAGCTGTCCTCACTCTTCATCTCCCCCACCTCCACCTGCACTCTCAGACGAGTACAAACAAGCCAGCACCAGATTAGCCCCCTCTGGGTTCATCCACAACGGCGCTGTCCGGCTCTACTCTGGATCCAACAGCCGCCACCCGACCAGAGCTCTGCAAGATCCCTGACTGATGACATTCTGACCGCCTACCCCCAGCGTGGGCTGGGTGTGCCATCCAATCACTAACACAGGCCGCTCAAAATCCCACAGACAAAAACGGAGATACTATTCCAAACCCTAATCAGGCAACCCAGCAAAGAAGCTAGTAGTCAAAGATTACAACAAACAAAATAGCTGGCATCATCTGTTAGAAAGACAGCGTTTACAAAGTTCTATGGTTTTATTCTGTTTAAAAGATCTAAATTAAGAGCTTTAAAGTCACACACACAAAAAGAGTAGACAGGTCGCACACTGACCACAATAAAAACCGTGGTGATAGTAATGTTTCCAAACAGAAAGCTCTAGGAAGCGACATTCTAATGAGCTTCATTTCCACCCAAACCTCCAGTTCTGAACAAGAAAAAAATAACTTAGGGTAGCTGTTTCCAAGTTATTGTACTGCTCACCCTCTGGAGTTTGAGAATGATTCACGACGTTCGTTTGCAAACCACTTCCCTTCTCCTTGTGACGCACCCTTGCAGTGCGGTGGAGGGCAATCCGATTCAGAGGTATTCTCTCCCAGGTGATTCTCATAACCCTGAAGTGCAGGCACCACTAGGTTGGTGGGAGATGTTACAGGGGATGAGAGACAGAACATGAATCAACTCCTAGTAAACTATTTTCAGCCCATCTATATTCTCATCCTCCACCTGCCCAATTTTTGTTATGTCTATTTTTTAAAAATAGTCATTTGTTAAACAAATTGGTTACTGGGAGCCTATTATGGATTGAACTGCGTCCCCCCGAAATACGTGCTGAGCTATGGGTCCTCGTCCCTGTGGATGCAATCCCGTTCAGAAACAGGTTTTCCTTTGGTTACATTAACGAGGTCATATCAGTGTAAGGCTGGCCTAAATCTAATCACTTCTGAGTTATACAAAGGCCAGAACAGCCACAGAGACACACACGGGGAAGACAGACACCACGTGAGGATCGTCCACAAGGCAAAGAATGCCAAGGCACCAAGGAAAGCACAGACCTACTGACAGCAAGGAACTGACGTGGCCGAGACCCTGATTTGGACTTGCAGCCTCCAGAACTGTGAGAAAATAAATTTCTGTTCTTTAAAGCTACTCACTTGTGGTATTTCTGTTATAGCAGCACTAGGTAGCTAAGACAGAATCTATAATTGTCTTCACTGACGAGTATCACAGAATGGCCAAGGTCCCCTTTAGGATATTCACAGCCCAACAAGTCATTGTTTATTGGTTTAGTTCTTCCCACCAACGGAAAAGGACGCAGCAACCATAGTGAGCAGTGGTTTGCAAGAGGACTTTGGAAAAGTGGAGAAGCACAGCTTCCAAGAGAAGATATGGGCTCACCCCATGCCCACCAGCACACCCAGGGGCATTTCCTGGCCCCTTTTTGAGTGAAATCCTGGCTACTCCAAGGAGGAGGAAATGCATTGTCGCATGATGTTGTTAGCTGTATTTTATAATCTAATCTCAGAAGTGATATACCACCACTTCTGCGGTAAATTATACAGACAAACCCTGGAACAATGTGGAGGGTTCTACACAAGGGTGGAAGTATTAGGAGGTGAGGATTCTTGGGGGCCCTCTTGGAAGCTGGCTACCATACACAGACATTATGTTATTTGGCACATAAAGGCTCATGGTGTGACACCATCAATTTGGTTTTGTACTGGTCAGTGCTTTTGAATTCTACTTTTTTAAAGAAATCTATTGTTGTCTCTTGCTATTTCATCTGTATCCTTTTCCTCTACAGTCTCGGAAAGCTAGTTGACCGATTTTATTTTCTCCAGTGTTAATTCTGCTCTCTAATACCTCTAGAGCCTTTTTTGTCTTTGGTTGTATCTTTCTCTTATTTTGGCTGGCTCCATGTCTGATCGGGGCAGGGTACATGAAGTGACTTCAATCCACCCAGATGCACACTCGGTGTCTGGCAGAGCCTCACCTCAGGTCTACACCTGGAGGATGAACTGATTTGCACAAGCCTTGGCTCAGCTTCCACAGGCACTCATCACGTGTGGCTCTGTTACACTAGTGTGGATCTCGACCGCTCACTGCTTCCATGGCTCTCCCTGTTTCTGAGCATGTCCTATGAGAACGCCATCCCCACGTGCCATCCTCCTCCTCCATTTTACCCACTCTGTGTTGTACGGGGAGATATAACCTTGGACTTAATGTGAAGAGAGAAGAACTGAAGGGGTAAAGTTGCATGGGGCCCAATTCTGGCCCCCTCAGATCTTAATTCCCATGGAGAGGGAGGGCAGAGGTCTGGTTTTGGGTTTTGGTAACCATGAGCCTCTGAGCCTGGGCAGAGAGTGGTATGAGTACAGCTTTGTCTTGGGGTCTTGCTGGGGCAGGCTATGTTTCCGCAAACCTGACTGGCATTGTACTTGGCAAAAATTCCTTCTAGATTTCTATCACTGGTTTTGGCAGATCTTCCTACCTTTCAGGCTAACTCATTGGTTAATTTTTATATATGCCTAATGTACCTTTTTTCCCCCCAGAGAAGAATGCATGGATTATACATATAGAACAATGGATTTTCGATTTCAATAAGGACAGAAAATTATTCTACTCACCAACTCCCATGGCAGCCACATGATGCTTGTGGTGGAATTCTAAAGGACATATGGAGGCTGACAGGAGCATCCCAGACTCCAAATGACGCTTGTGGTGGAATTCTAAAGACGACGTAAAGGAGGCTGACAGGAGCATCCAGGCCTCCACATGACACTTATGATGGAATTCTAAAGGAAGATATAAAGGAGGCTGACAGGAGCATCCGGGCCTCCACATGACGCTTGTGGTGGAATTCTAAAGATGATGTAAAGGAGGCTGACAGGAGCATCCAGGCCTCTACATGACACTTATGATGGAATCCTAAAGGAAGATATAAAGGAGGCTGACAAGAGCATCCGGGCCTCCACATGACGCTTGTGGTAGAATTCCAAAGGAAGATATAAAGGAGGCTGACAGGAGCATCCAGGCCTCCACATGATGCTTGTGGTGGAATTCTAAAGGAAGATATAAAGCAGGCTGACAGGAGCATCCGGGCCTCCACATGATGCTTGTGGTGGAATTCTAAAGGACGACGTAAAGAAGGCTGACAGTAGCATCTGGGCCTCCAAAGCAGGCAGTGCTGTCATCATGCAAAATGGCCTCTGGGACCCCAGCCATTTCCAGAAGGTTGTAACTAACCTGAATCTCTTCTACTACATTTAATGGATACTAACAAAAATATGAGAATATGCCTTAAACACATATATGTAACACAATGTATTTTTACCTTGTCATAAATCCTGGCCACCAAGCCCCGCTGAAGAACCCTTTCGCGAAAATTAACTGCTTTCAACAGGAAGGCGAGTTTACCGACTGAGTCCACGTCGGATGCCAGAAAACTGAAGGAAAAGCACAGTGATCATCATTATTTTGGCCTCACAAAAGAGTTTCATTTGAAAGAAAGACGTTTGTTTGTTGTTTTCAAAAAGAATTTTCTTCCAATTCAGTGACATTAATCACGTTCACCATGTTGTTCAACCATCACCACTACCCATCTGCAATTTTTTACATCGCCCTTAACAAAAGCTCAGCATCCCCCAAGCAATGAGTCTCCTTTTCCCCCTCTCTCCCACCCATGCTTGGTAACCACTAATAAACTTAGGTCTTTAGACACTTGCCTATTCTAAATATGTTACATATGTATTTACCATAATTAAAAAAAAAAACCTGAAGAAAAAAAAAGAATGTTCTTCCAATAGAAAAGTGGTATAAGTATACGTCATCTCCTCCCCGTCTCACACCTGTTGTGTGCGTACATCTCTTCAGTGTTTTGCTGATAATGCCTGGCTCTTGTCTGTTCTACGTGGTTGGCCTTGTGAGATGGAGATTCTTTGGTTTCCTGTGTTTTCCATTTACTATTTTATGAGTAGTTTTCAATATTTTACTTAGCTTTTCTTCATTAGCATCTATATAATTCCCATCAAGTGGTTTATAATAATTAATCATTGTTGGACACTTATTATAAATATTGTTTGAATTGAATATTAATAATCGAATACATCTGTCACTAAGTATTTGTCAAAGAATAATATTTATTAAATACATTATATATCAGGAACTTTGCTAAGTACTTTCCATCAATGATTTAATAATCTCAATAATTCTGTAACGTAGATACTATAATTATCCCAACTTACAGTTCAAGAAACCGAACCTCAGCCAAGATTTAGTCATTTGCCCAAATACACACAGGCAGAACATGGTAAATCTCGGGTTTTGTCTTAGAGTACACCAGTACTTAAGGGAAAAAGAGCCCGTGGCAGGGGGGTGGGGGGGGCAGTGAGAAGGAGGGACAAGCACAGGGGTAGTGGGCCACAGAGATGAGACTTTCTTCAGCAGGTAGGAATTTCCATCATCCCTATTTGGCAGATGAGAAAACAGAGGCACACAGTAGTTAAGGGACTTACGCACAGACTCCAATCATACAAATCTCCCTCCAACTCCCACATGCTATCTATCATGCTACTCTGTCTTTTGTGCTAATTTTGCCTCTCATGAAACTTCTGTCTTTAGAATCTAATAAATAGTTGTGATGGTTAATTTTACATGTCAAATTGTCTAGGCTATGGTGCCCAGTTGTTTGCTCAAACACTAGTCCAGATGATGTTAGGAAATAGTTACACGTGATTACATCAGCTGGTCTCAATTAAAGCAGATTACCCTTCATAACCTGGGTAGGCCTTACCCAATCAGTTGAAGGCTTTAAGAGCAAAAAGGGAGCATCCCTAGGGTGTGTTCTGCCTCCAGAATATAAATAGATTTTTCCAGAACTCTCTCCGTCTTCACTCTTTCCATCCCCTGACCTATAGATTTTGGGACACACGGCTGCAAGATTCTCCAGCCTGTTGTCCGACCTACAGAATCTGGACTTGCCAGCCAATGATCTCTTTAAAGTGTTGAAAAGCAGAGCTATCACCTTGAAGACTAAGGTGCACCTGACCCAAGCCATGGTGTTTTCAATTGCCTCATATACATGTGAAAGCTGGATGACGAATAAGGAAGATCGAAGAAGAATTGACATCTTTGAATTGCGGTGTTGGAGAAGAATACTGAATATACCACGGACTGCGAGAAGAACAAACAAATCTGTCTTAGAAGAAGTACAACCAGAATGCTCCTTAGAAGTGAGGATGGCGAGACTGCATCTCACATACTTTGGACATGTTATCAGGAGGGATCAGTCCCTGGAGAAGGACATCATGCCTGGTAAAGTAGAGGGTCAGTGAAAAAGAGGAAGATCCTCAATGAGATGGATTGACACAGTGGCTGCAACAATGGGCTCAAGCATAACAACGGTTGTGAGGATGGCGCAGGACCCGGCAGTGTTTCATTCTGTGGTACGTGAGGTTGCTATGAGTCAGAACAGACTTGAGGGCACCTAACAACAACAAAGCCCTCCACAACTGCACGAGCTGATTTCCTAACACCTCTCTCTCTGTGTTTCTCCAGAGAACCCTGACTAAGACAACAGCCGAGGGGTTAATACACACTTAGGGTTTCCAGTAGTGCAGCCACCCTTTGCTCTCCACCCCCATGTCCTGGGGAAATAAGTTATTCTAAGACCCAAATTAGTGGGATTCCTATTAATTCCTATTAATTAAAATTAAAAGCACACAAGTAGGCACTGTTGTTTAATCAGAGGCCAAGAGAGAAACTGAAGAAGCAACTGACAGAGTGCTTTTCGGAATGCCATGTGCTGGATTAACACCTGTCCTTGTATTGGACAGAGAAGATGGGAGGTCAGTGAATATTCACGTGCCAATTACCAGGCCATTTAATCACACTGATGTTACTCTGAATCTGGTTTTAGAGAGTTGAGTTTCTGCCTCAGACGATTTAACAAAGAAATTTGTTGAGAAATTTAACTTTGTGAAGAAAGTTAAGAACTTGCCTATTTTACCGAAAAGTATGTTTTAGTCATCCCAGGGACTGTCCCTGTGAAACCTGGAAACTGTGAGTGTTGTTATGGGAAGCCACCTTTCTTGGACGTTTGTGATAGATGTTTGTTCACCTGAGGCAATGAACTGCCTGGGCTCCAGGAAGGAGTTCCACCACCAGCCCTGAGATGATCCACGTGTGAACCACAACCTCACCGATGCAGCTCTAGAACTCGTGCAAAGCAGGAGACAGTGCCAACTCTCAACATCGGAACATCGCTGTGTTTGTTACCATAAGACCGATACGACTCTAACTTAAATAAATTTTAGATTAAATTCAAATGCACATCATTGGTTGCCAGAGAAATACAAATGCAAACCAGAATGAGGCTGCACTATACCTTCACCAGAATGACTAAGATGAAACATACTGACAACACCAAGTGCCAACAAGGCTGTGGAGCAACCAGAACTTTCATACTTGTTGATGGGAGTGTGAAGTAGTAAAACCTCCTTGGAGAAAGTTCTCACAGTTTCTCATAAAGCTAAACAAACGCATACCCTATGGCCCAGCAATTCCACTCCCACTATTTCCCTGAGAAACAAAAATATATGTTCACAAAAAAAGGATTGTATGAGAATGTCCATAGGAGTTCTATTCACGAGAGTGAAAAGCTGGAAACATCCCAGGTGTCTATCCATATATAAAGGAGCCCTGATGATGCACTGTTAAGTGCACGGCTGCTAACCAAAAGGTTGGGGGTTCAAACCCACCAACCTCTCTGCAGGAGAAAGATGTGACAGTCTGCTTCCGTAAAAATTACAGCCTTGGAAACCCTGTAGGGCAGTTCTACTCTGTCCTATAGAGTTGCTGAGAGTTGGAACTGACTCGATGGCAATGAGGTTTTTTTTTTTTAATCCATACATAGGAAAATAGAAAACAAATTACAGTATGCCCATAAAATAGAACGTATAGGGTCGCTATGAGTCGGAATCAACTCGACGGCAACGGGTACTCAGCAATACAAATGAATAAACTAATACACAAAACAACATGAATTAATCCAAAAAAAATTACGATAACTTAATAAATCCAGCCACAAAAGGGTACATACTGTATGGTTACACTTATATGAAATTCGACAGCTGGTAAAACCAATCTGTAGTGGGAAAAAAGTCAGAATAGTGGTATGCCTTGAGCAGTGGTGGCGGGATTGACTATGAAGGGGCGTGGGGGGAATTTCTGGAGTGATGGCGGACAACCTGTATCTTGTTCAGAGTTGGAATGACACAGGTGTATGTATTTTCAGAACCCAGTGAATGTACACTTAAGATTTGTGCATCTCACTGTATGTAAATACTGCATAAAAAAGAAATAAAACTAATGAAATACTTAACTGTAGTTAATCATGTTCATGCCGAAGTATTTAGAGAGAAGTGTGTTTATGTCTAAAGTGTACTTTGAAATTCATCAAAAAGGTAAAGTGAATTCATGGGTGTATTGAGGGATTGCTACACAGATAGATATGTGATAAGGCAAGCATAAACCAAAAAAAAAACCAAACTCGTTGCCTTCGAGTCGATTCCGACTCATAGTGATCCTATATGACAGAGTAGAACTGCCCCATAGGGTTTCTAAGGAGTGACTGGTAGTTTCCAACTGCCAACCTTTTGGTTAGCAGCTGAGCTCTTAACCACTGCGCCACCAGGGCTCCAAAGTAAGTACAGTAAAATATTAATGGCAGAATATAGATGGTGGGTATACACACGTTCACTGCAAAACTCTATCAACTCTGCTGAACATTTGAAAATTTTCATAATACCATATGGGAAAGCATTAAAATGCAACACAGATTCTCACCCTTCCTCAGCACGCACAGCTTCCTAGGGTATCTGGGCTGATGAGAGCAGCAGCGAGGGCTCCTGGCAGGCTGCCTTGGGGCGGGGTAAGTGAGGAGAGGCAGAACTCACTGGGACAAGAAAGGCAGAATGAGTTGTTTCCAAGTCAGATAACCCCCCTCTGAGGGCCACTTCCCTCAGCGCTCTCTGCCACCCCCTGCCCAACCTCACCTGGTCCCATGGAGCCTTTTCGAACCATGGCTGACTCCCCCAACATCCAAATGAGGGGCAGCCTCATGGTGAGCACACAATGGCCCCTACTTGGAGGGACTTCAGGGTACCAGAAGTTCTTGGCCCATCTTTCTTCAACTCCCCACCTGCTCAGATAGTTCTCTCGGGAGTTGTCAGTACAACTGCTGTCTGCCTTCTCCACTGGGGAGCCAGCTCCACGGTGGCCGACAGCCCACGGTAGGCGCCCCATCACCCATGCTGAGGAAAGCACCCAGCGCCCAGTGTCTGCTGAGGACTTGCTGGGTAAGAAAGGCTTCCTTTAACGTAAAAACCAGAGTAAGTGTGGTTTGGGGGCTTATGTGGGTAAACACAGACAGACTGATCAGTAAAGTCTAGATGGTCTGGATGTGTGTATGGTTTTTGAGGTTAATAACCGAGACAAAAATAAATGGACTGGAACTTTCCAAATATTTACCGTTGGAATACTGCCTTCAGCATATCTCAAATCTATTCTGGAAAATTTGCTCGAAATATAGATTTGCATATGGGTGACAGCCTGTCAGGCTTTCAAAATGATAGAAAGTCCTGCTTTCTTATCCAGAAGAGAAATAAAAGGGCAGATGATTTGCGGCCAGTTTAGTAGCAAGTTTCCTGAAAGGACGGAACTGATTCTGGTGGGAAGTCCACACTGGGCCCCTGCTCCCAGCAGTGACCTTGGGGTCCACAGCACTTCCCTAAAGCTGAGAAAGTGCTGCTCACTGAAGGGCCAGCAGGAGCTGCACGGCTGGTCCCGTCGCTTCCCTGGGGATGGACTGCTGAGCTCATTTGCTACTGCAGCTGCCTCCTTCAGAGAAGAGGCAACTGCTGGCTTCTCCTTCTTTCTCGGCTCTCCCTAACAACCCCAACAGATGAATAGCCAGGAAGCAAGGACCCTGGCGCTCCCTGCCTCGCACCCCGGCCCCAGCCTTGTCCACAGTTAAGCCATCGGCAGCAAGTTCTCCAGATGTTTCGGCCTCCTAAGCAAGAGGCTACTCTAGATTGGGCTACTGAGAAATGTTCATCACCCACCTGTCAACCCTCCAGCTACCCATGCTTCCACACCCCCTTCTCACACTCAGATCTGTTCATCAGTAACTGAATGAGTGCCACGTTCAGGCGTAGACCTGAGCTAGGCATTTTTAGTAGCAAACGTGTCCTCTCTATTTTCAACGTGTTCAGTGTCTCCTGTAGAGTCAAGGTTAAGACTCAGAGCCGAGGCTCTGGAGCCACCGCTCTGAGTTGTTATCTCACCCCTGAACTCGGTCTCCTCGCGCTAAAATGAGCGCTAGAGTAGAACCTACCTTAAAGGGTTGTTGTGAGGATAAAACGAGACAAGGCACACGGAGCATACAGAGTGGCGCTTGGCATTCAAAACGTGCTGAACACTTGTGGCTACTACCAGTTTTAGCACCATCCCTTTTTTTCCACGTCTTTGAATCCTTTAACTCTTTCAAAGCGCATCTCTTTTCAATCCTTTAAACCTTCAGCGTCAACTAGCTCAGCAGCATCAGGAAAATCCCGCTCATTTAAGGGCATTTGACAGTCCCTAGTCAACAGGAGGTGTGGCCCCTCGGAATCCGGGAGAAGATCTATCTCTGGTTCCTCGTGCTTCCACTACTGCCTCCCTCACCCCTCACGTGCCTTCAGCCCACGTGCGCTGAGATCCTTCTGCTGCCGAGCAACAGACCACTTCACAATCCTCACCCCTCCCCAAGACACTCCCTCACTCCATTCCACAGGTTCTCTCTGTAGACCTTACTGCTTTTCAGCATTCTGTCATCTGCATGTATACATGCCTATCTCCCAGCCTGGACTGGGTGTCCCTTGAGATCAAGCAGAATCAACTTCAAGATAAACATTATTAGGGATAGAAAGGATCATGTCATAAGGGTAAAAGAAAAAAAGGGTCAATTTATCGGGAAAATATAAGACCTACACGTTCATGGAAACAGGAGGAAGGAACTATAGGAAGAAACTGATGAACTCATCCTCAGAATGGCAAATTTCAACACACTTTCTCCATTACTAACAGGGCCAACAAGTAAAAATATGTTGTTGCTTTTGGTTGATGTCAAGTCAATTCCGACTCATGAACTGCTCCATGGGGTTTTCAAGGAGCAGCTGGTGGATTCAAACTGCTGACCTTTTGGTTAGCAGCCAAGCTCTTAACCACTGAGCCACAGGGCACCTTATTTATATTAGGAATAATTCAAATTCAGTAAATAAATTAATGCTATTAGGGGCCAAGATTTGCATGGCAAGAGAAAAGAAATGTAAATATAAAATAAAAGAAAGAAGAAAGCATAGTAAATGTTCAGTGTGATCTGAAAATATCAGTATGAACTCTAGATTTAGCAATAAATATCTTAGTTCTGTTCCCTGGGAAGGCCTAGAAGCAATGACACCCCAGTAACGATGAACACAGTTAAGACATAAATCTCGGTTTCTAAACACGATTCCTCATTGAAAGGCACCAGACCCCTCAGAGAGATGGATTCTAGGTCTGGGACAGGGAGAGCAAAATGTGAGCCGAGGATATCTTGTTGTGCCAGAAAGCAAAGACCAACGGTATTCTTTTTAAACGACGCTGGAGGGGCAGGTTGGAAGGCGCCCTCACTGGCCAAAGTTCAGGTTTAGCATCACAAAAAGAATCATAATAGTAAATACACATTATTACACAGCGAAACGAGAAAGAGCGAGAAGATAGAGGAAAAGGACATAAAAAGGTGAAGCCCTTCCTTACAGAAGAAGAAGAAAGACAGTATTGGCAAACAGCCATCAACAGATACTAAAACCACCGAGCGAACGGCTATGAAGAACAACACACTGTAAAAGTATCAAAGTGTCACCCCATAAGTTACGTTTTACTGACAAAGAGGAAAATGTACTTTTCCAATAGAGAAATCTAGGGGTCACCATCTTGACCAAGGTGTCAAACTTAGTGTCAGCAACAGGAGGACAACCCGATAGCATGCAACTGCTGATGGGATGGAACAGAAGCCCTCAATCTATCGCATTAAGATACAAAATGAGCAAAAAGAATAACAGCTGGAAAGAAAGAAAGAAAAATGCCACCATGTGTACATGCATTGTCTTCTATAGAGAAACCCCGCAGCATCTATGGACGCATCACCAGAAGAAAAATGTGTAAAGACAACTGCTTATATGACGTCTGTACAAAAGTTAACTGCATCTACAATAAACCAGGGACTACAAAAAGCGTATTTTAAACACACACATTTTACAGCAACCAAAATTATAAAGTGTCTAGTAACAAATCTATCAAAAAATGTACGAGTAGTTTGGAAACACTGGAAGACACTTAGAATATTAAAACCAAGAGGAAGAGTCAGTTTTATAAATACATCAATTTTCCTGAAAATCAATCTATAGATTTAATATGCTTTCAAAGAAAACTCCAGCAGGGGTTTTTTGTTTTGTTTTACTTGCGGAACTTGACAAACTGATTCTAAAATGTATATGGAAGGGCAAAGGACTCAGAACAGCCAACATAATTCTGAATATGTAAAAAGACTTATTATAAAGCTAGGGTAATTGTCAAGTATAGTGTTGGATCAAGGATATACAAACAGACCAGGAACAAAATTGACAGCCCATGAATGGACTCATGCATATATGGAAACTCAGTAAATGCCTGAGGAGGCATTGCAGACGACTAGAGAAGGAGAGTTAATTCAGTAAACGACTCGAGAAAACTGCCAGGTATGGGAAAACCTGACAATCCCTAAGGGAGAAAAAATGAAATGTGAGCCCTTCCTCACACCACAGACACAAATTTCCAATGGATTAAAGACTTAAAGGTGAAAAATGAAACCCTCAAACTGAAAAATCAGACTAGACAAGACACAGAAAGTGTTGACTGTAAAAGAAAAAATTGACAAATTCATTTCTAATTTAAGTATTTATGTTCACCAAAAGATACCAGAAAGAAAGTATAAGACAAGCCACAGATTTGGAGAAGGTAGTAGTAACATCTACAGTAATAAAAGATAAAGAATCACTAAATTAAGGGGGGGGGGACCATAGAAAAATTGGCAAAAGACATGAATGGGAATTTTACAGAAAATGAAATGCAAACGGTAAATAAACATGTGAACGTATGCTCGACCTTAATAGAAGTCAGGAAAATGCAGTTTAAAATCACAGTGAGATTTCACTGTTTTACATTAGATGACAGAAGACTGAATACCAAATTTTGGTGAGACCGTGGCTCCACAGGATACAAGCTGCTGGTGGGGGTGTAAATTTGTACGACCACTTTGAAAAATAATTTGGCACTATTTACTAAAGTTAAACACGGGCATACTCCACAAACAGTCATTCCTATCTAGGCAGCACAAGCCCCAGAGGCGTGTTTTTCAAACAACAGATTGCAAACTGACAGTGTCAGTAGTGATGGAAACAGTATCTCTCAATCTGAGTTACATCAAGCATGTCTGAAAGACCTGTAGAAACTCTTCTAAGTGTTCCCCAGAAAACACGTACAAGACCGTTCATAACCTTGTGCAAAATATCAAAAAACTGGACACAACTCAGATGCCTACTGACACTGGCGATTAGAATGAATAAATACATGGTGCATACGCACATAATGGAGCCCTGGTGGCGCTGGGGTTAAGAGCTCAGCTGCTAACCAAAACGTCAGCAGTTCAAATCCACCAGCTGCTCCTTGGAAATCCTATGGGGTCGCTAGGAGTCAGAATCAACTTGACAGCAACGGGTTTGGTTTTTTTGGTTTTGCACATAGTGGACTATTATGAGCAAAGAGATCAGCTCTTCAACTACAGGTAACAACTTGGATGACTCTTAGAAACAAAATGCTGAGCACAACAGGAAGTGAAGGCAACACACACGGCATGTCTCACTGAGAAAGCTTGAAGACGACACCAAGAAACCAACACCAACAACCAAAAGCATCGATCCGGAGCCACACTGCGTGGGTTCAAATCCCAGCGCTGCCACGCACCAGCCATGGTACCTGAGGCAAAACAGTGACCCTCTGCGCCTCAGCTCCCTCGTGTGTCCGACGGAAACAGTAACAGTATCTCTGCCTCACGGGGTTTTCCTGGGGATTAAAACTGTAAAGTCCTTGGAACAGTGAACATGGCAGGGACGGCGCAGGAGTTTCTAGAATAGAATCAGCAATGTTTTAGTTCTTAAATTGGGTGCATGGGCATTGATTTTGCATATATAATTCGTACATAGTTTCGTATGTATCCAATATTACTTAATAAAAAAATTCAAACAAGAGTAAGCTGTGGCATGACAAGGCTCTAAAGCTCAGGCTCAGTGATAAGACACGGAAAGCCGGGGACAGTGACAACCTGAGCAATATGTACCTGGTTCTCAGCTTGTCCCCCATGGACTCAGTCCAGTTTTGAAGCAGGCCAAAAAGCAGTCTTTCTTCAGACTGTCTGGAATATTGAGCCAGCAGTTCCCGCACCACAACCTGTCACAGAGTTTATCACTGTCAGTCACTTCTCAAAAATGTGAAAACCTCATCCTTCCAGGAGCCTCAATTTCCCCATGGCAAATGTGTGGTGCTGGTCCCCCCAGTCTGAATCCCTCCCCCGTGGCCGACTTCCCTGACTGCTTACAGCTCTCTCTCCCACTGATGCTGGGATCAACCTCCAATGCTGGTCCTGGGACCAACTGACTTGAGTTGACACTTTAGCTGAAACCTCCTTGGCTGATGTGTTCTATCTCTGACGGTCTCTGGTCAGGTAGGCCCTTGAGGAAGACTATGAAAATACACACACGAAGCAATCTCCATTAATCCCCTCTCTTAGCAGCTTTACATTTATAATTTGGGGCTCAAATACTTCATGCTTTTCCAAGTTTGTCAAAAATTTCTCCTGGAGACAGAGGCCCAGCTGATGCCACAGCATGCGTGAGCCCAGGCTAGGGCAGCAGAAAAACAGGCAGTGTGCACCCAGTCCAAATTCTCGACTTACAGAATCATAAGCTAAGAAATGGTTGCTGTTTTCAGTCACAATAATGTTGATTCATCCTCATACAGCTAGCAATTTTAGAATACTTTCTTCTGTTTCATATATGTGAGTGTTTTATAGAAAATCTTAAATACCCTTTCAGTCAACAGGATGCATGTCATCTCGTGGAGGATTCTATTTATCTGTTTCCACCATCACCGACAGCTGCCAACTAGTCAACCTCGACTCGTGACGACCCCATGTGTGTGTCAGAGTAGAACTATGCTCCACAGGGCTGTCAAAGGCTGATTTTTTGGAAGCAGATCACCAGGCCTTTCTTCTGAGGCACTCTGGGTAGACTCAAACCTCCAACCTTTCAATCTGCAAGCAGCTGAGTGTGTTAACCATTTGCACTCCTCAGGGACTCCATTTATCTGTTTAATGGCTATATGATGCTCTTCTGTTTGGATAAATCATAGCTAATTCAACATTTTCATTCTGTTGGATATTTAGTTTGGTTCCAATTTTATACTATTATTAACAACCTTGATATCAATATAGTCAGACAAATAGCATTGTTGTTTTCTTGAATTATTACCTGAAAATAAATCCTACGAGGAGAGCCACCTTGCCTATGATGGGGTACTGGAAACTTGCTGGGGCATCTTTGCCTGGGTGAGCTCTATGGCATTGGTGACCAAGCCCTGCCTGCAATGCACAGGACAGTTCCAGTCTAGGAGGACTATGCCACATCCAACATCCTGCTGAATGCCATGTGGACAAACACATGTTGGCAACTATGAGGCCAGAGCCGACCTCAGTTAGAGCAAAGCTTTCTGGTTCTCCTTCTCCCAGGCCTATGGAATGACAACTCCCCTGCTCCCTTGAAGTCAGAGGTCACCATCGGATGTGTGGTGACACGTGACATGTAGGCTGGTGCATGAGTGACTCAGCCCTTCTCTCCTTTCCTGCTACCACGGCAACGTTCCTGGTTGTGACTGGTCCACCATAACCTGGGCCTCAGTGTGCACGTGAGGCTACCGGTCAGGAAGCATGTATACAGACGCAGGCACCATCAGAACTTCCTGTGGTTTTGTGTTTACCTACTACAAATTACTTTCCTTGCGTTTCTTGACATTACTTTATTTTCTTGATGTTTCATCTTGAATTCTTGAAATTCTGTCTCCAGATAGGTTATATTATCCATGATTTCATCTCAAGATAGTAAAAGAGGCATTATAAAATATTTATTATACAATGGAGAAATTAGGTCTGATGGCTTGAGAATCACTGTATTATGGGTCAAAGGACATAACTGCTTTACAAAATAAGTGTTCAAATCACAGACTGCCAGCAATGTATGAAAGAAAAACTGGGGAAATTAACTTTAACTAGAATCAGGATTAAAGTGATACACCAATCAAGTTAGTTCCACTGCCATGTCACTAGGAATAATCATTTTCTTGGTTTTGCTAAACCAAACCAAACTCATTGCCGTTGAGTCGATTCCGACTCATAGCGACCCTAGTCCATTAAATTTATGATGCTTTAACTCTCTCTCCCTATTGCTATCAAAGCAACATCATCCTAAGCATTAAAAAAAATCTCTGATTCCCACTCCTCCATAACTTTACCTTACTTTATTCTTCTTCATAACATTACTGCTACTTGATGGTATATCACATAATAACTTGTTTATTGGTTTATTGTCTTTCTGCTTCCTGGAACGTAAACACCTGCAGGACACAGCCGTTCATCACTTTATCACCAACAATGTATGATTGAGTCAGGAGCTAAGAACTGTTCTTGAATGAGTGAACGAACTCAGGAATTAATTACTTTCTGCTTTTTAATACCTCATCGTATATGTTCAATTCCTTAATCACTTCCTGTAACTTTTGTCACTGCTTCCACCACTGACTCTAACTATAATTAAAATTAAAGTGATATAATAATAATCAAGTGCAGTTGCTAAACTTAAGAGAAAAGATAGATAAACTGGGTCCTGGGTAATATCACAAAGACAGATTACTCATTCGGGGTCTTTGATCCCATTTCTTTCCTTTTTGTTCCTTGCTTTTGGCATCTTTGCTCCTTTTCTAGGTCATGAGACAAGAAAACATGACTTAAAAAAATGAGCTCATTTTCTGCTGTTGATACCCCCGAGAAGAAAGATGTAGCAACTGAAGCTGTCAGCGACCATGGGGTTTGGGCGGTGTGGTCTTCTAGATCCAGTATATTGTTTGATAAAACACCAGGGGAGGTATGAATGTGTAAGTCACCATCAAGACTGAGCATGCAGCAAAGATGTACCTTTCCCCCAATAGACAGGTTCCTGAATATGCTATATAATACATTATATGTGTGTATATATATACACATACACATATATAGGTATATATAATTTTTAAAAGCTTTATTTAAAAATAATTATGTTGTTGTTATTAGGTGGTGTCAAGTCAATTCCGACTCACGGTGACCCCATGTGGCAGAGCAGAACGGCCCCCCCAGGGTTTCCTAGTCTGGAATCTTTAAGAGAGCAGATCGTCAGGTCTTTCTCTCCTGAAGGTACTGGGTGGGTTCAAATCGCCAACCTTTCAGTTATCAGCCAAGTGCTTAACCATTGCACCACCAGGATCCTTAAAATAATTAGTCTCACAAGAAGTTGCAAAACAGTAGAGAGAGGTCCTGTGTAGATGTTACCTGGCTTCCTCCAAAAGTAAGGTTTTACATAACCAGAGTCATTATCAAAGCCAGGAAATTCAATCAAATTTTTATAAACTGAATGTTTTAACTGTAGTAGAGGCTTCATTATTTCAAATAAACATAGTAGTAGATCATTTTGTAAAATGAAATTTTTTTTGCAACACAAATTATTACACGCCTATCTAAATCTGGTGTTTTGAACACTCCTACCAGATTGTCTTAAGACAACTTACGTTGTTATTTCTGTCTAGGTGATAATGGGTGGTGTTTTTGTGGTTTTTAAAGGAAGGGCTATTTACACAGTGCTCTGTTTCTAATATGGATGCGCTTTATTTTCCTATACTACATATTTGATTAATTTCCAGTGACAGATTAATTTCCAGGGTTCACCTGTTCAGGAGACCCCTTCTTAAGAAAACTCTACGATGACCGAGCACTCAGAACGGCCATGCTCTTTTCTTTTAAAAAAGATCCTGAGGCGGGGCCAAGATGGCGCAGTAGTCAGACATTTCCGGTGGACCCTCTTACAACAAAGACCCAAAAAAACAAGTGAATTGATTATATGTGGCAATCTGGGAGCCCTGAACATCAAAGGCAGAGTTGAGGAACCGGACCGAGTGCCAGGGGGAGGGAGAGATGGTTCGGAAGCAGTGAGGAGTTGCCAGACCTGAACCCTTCGGGCCTGAGCAGCGCACGAGTGAGAGGTGAGGCACGCAAGGAGCAGTGCTTAGGAGGTGCGTTTTCCGCACTGGGAGAGACCCATTGCCAGAGTGTCTACACGGCCACCCAGAACCACTGAGAAGCAGCCTTGGATCAGAGAAAGATAAGTACTTGCATACGGCCTACCATGTGGATCAAAAACACCCTCCTTAGGGAAAAATCTCTCTCCCATTTACCTCCCCGCTCACTTCTCTGCAATGGGCCCTGGACTGGCTTCAGCAATTGCTGAGTCCCCTGGGCCAGAAGTAGAATCCATCACAAGCCCGGAGCCATTCTCCCTGTCTTGGAGCGTGAACAAATTAACAAAGAGGGGAAAAAATAAACTGCCGACTCCTCTAAGCCAGGAACCCAAGGTAGGCACAGCACCTTTGCCTAGGCACAGGCATAAGGGATGCACGGACTTTGAGAGCCTTTCCCCCTGTAGAGACTTGTGTGGGCCCATTTCAACAGTGGAGGCCCTCATTACTGCAGTACAACAGGGTATATACCGGAACTCTAACTTCAACTGTTTCAGCTGTGAAGTGGCAGGTTCTTGACATTTGACAATGCTCTCCCCACTTGACATTTGACACTGCTCTGCCGACATCAGGGGCCTGAGGACTGGTGGCTCTACCCATGCCACCTAGACACCTGCGATAGGGGCCCAAGAATAAGAGGTGCCCCCCAGTCCTTACAGCCAACAGCATTAGGTGCTCATAGTCCGGCTGCAAAACCCACCCACCTACGTGCTCTAGGGAACAGGGACATGCCTTCCTCCTGGACACTTGGGGGTGGCCGTCAGCCCCCTGCGTTGCTCAGAGTGTGTCCCCCTGCTGCAGCCAGATACCTGTGCCTACACCAATCACCCATGCATGTCTAGGACTGTAAGTGAGAGCCTACACACACAACTGGTGGCTACCTACCTGGGCACCTGAGCTGAATCCATACAGGAGGAGTGGGCAAACTCCTGAGCTCACATACCTAGTAACAGATCTAACCACCTAGTGACAGGACATTAGAGCTTCAAAGGTGCCAATAACCAAACTAGCTCATACGAGCAGCCTATTTGGGCATATCCTAATAAAACAAGAAGCTAGGACACAGTAAGCAAACATAAAATAAATAAAAATAGTAACTCATTGATGGCTCAGAGACAAGAGTCAATAACAAATCACATAAAGAGGCAATCCATGAAGGCTTCAGCAAGCTCCCAAAATACAGAATCTGGAAATTTTCCAGAGGAGGAAAATTTCTTGGAATTACTGGAGGCACAATACAAAGGATTATTATACAGAACTCTTCAAGAAATTAGGAAGGAAATTAAGCAAAATGCAGAACACACAATAGAGGAAATTAAAAAGATTAGAGAAGAGCGTAATGACAGATTTAACAGGCTGCAAGAATCCACAGAGAGACAGCAATCAGAAGTCCAAAAGATTAACAATAAAATTGCAGAACTAGACAACTCAATAGAAAGTCATAGGAGCAGAATTGAGGCAATGGAAGTCAGAATTAGTGAGACTGAAGATAAAGCATTTGACACCAACTTATTTGAGGAAAAACCAGATTAAAGAATTTTAAAAAATGAAGAAACCCTAAGAATTATGTGGGACTCTATCAAGAGGAATAACCTATGAGTGACTGGAGTACCAGAACAGGGGGGAATAACAGAAAATACAGAGAGAATTGTTGAAGATTTGTTGGCAAAAAACTTCCCTGATACCATGAAAGATGACAACATATCTATCCAAGATGCTCATCGAACCCCACAGAAGATAGATCCCAAAAGAAAGTCACCAAGACATATTATAATCAAACTTTCCAAAACCAAAGATAAAGAGAGAATTTTAAGAGCGGCTAGGGATAAACGAAAAGTCATCTACAAAGGACAGTCAATAAGAATAAGCTTGGACTACTCAGCAGAAACCATGC
>NW_004443940.1:35768547-35780998 GCF_000243295.1 Trichechus manatus latirostris | reverse complement strand
GAACTCAAATTCTAGTAAGAAGACCAGACTTAATGGTCTGAGACTGGAGGAACCCCGGAAAGCACAGCCCCTGGATTCTCTATCAGCCCAAAACTAAATTTCCAAGGCCAACTCTTCAGACAGCGATTGGACTGGATTGTGGGACATAAAGTGATACTCATGAGGAGTTGCCTCTTAGCTCAAGTAGATACAAGAGACTAAACAGGCAGCTTCTGTCTGGAGGTGAGATGGGAAGGCAGAGAGGGTTAGGAGCTGGTTGAATGGACATGGGGAATCAGGGTTGGAAAGGAGAGCGTGTGCTGTCACAGTATGGGGAGAGCAATTAGGGTCACATAACAATGTATGTATAAATTTTTGTATGGGAAAAAAAAAAAGATCCCGTCTGCAGGAAAAATCAAGCTAATCCACAACCAGCATTTGGGAACCACGCGTCGAAGCAGCTGTACAGAATGATGGCATCCGAAGCAGCTGCTGAAATGAATCTCATTCGCTCATACGCATCACACAGTTAGAAACACTGATTATGTCACTTTAGTGATAAAGTTATTTTTTTAGGTCAAATGGCTGTATATACAAGGCATCGATGAAGCAACTAGCATTTCTACACACCAAGCATTTCCCTGATGTCTTCTGGGTACAGTGAGGCTGGGCCTAGAAAGGCTAGTAGTGGTGTTTGCTGCAGCTGTCAAGCTGTGACAATTTAGGTGGGCAGTCAGGCAAAGGCAGAGGGCCACCAGGACACAAACACTTAAAAAGTACCAGCTGTCATCCAGGTGACTCCAACTCATGGTGACCCCACGTGTGTTAGAGTAGAACTGTACCCCATAGGGTTTTCAATGGCTGATTTTTTGGAAGTAGATCACCAGGCCTTTCTTCCAAGGCACCTCTGGATGGACTCGAACCTCCAACCTTTCAGTCAGCAGCAGAGCGTGTCAGCCATTCGCACCACCCAGGGGGCTCCTAAAGACCATTAAAATAGAAAAACACATTTTCTAAGGGAAAGCCACCAGATACTGTCAGCTCTGTAACAAAGTCAGTCCAGGCAGTGGAGCGGCACTTGGGTTTGTACCGTGTGGGAAGGAGGACTCACTAAAGGGGCAGTACTTATTACACTGGGGTCCCACGTCACGCTCCAAGGAGCCCTAGTTAGGACCAGCTCCCTAATTTGTGGGGTTCAGTGTGCAATGAAAATGTGGGGCTCCTTGTTCAAAATTAACTAAGAATTTCAAGACAGTGATGGCAGAGCATTAAACCCTGTGCAACTCTGAAGGTCACATCCCATTGAGCTAGGCCTGGCCCTAGGGGTTCTGTAGGGTTCCCAGATAAAATATAGGCCACCCAGTTAATATCTGGACACCCAAATATTGCACAGATCATAAGCATATTAAAAGCTCACTTGTTGTTTATCTGAAATACAAATTTATCTGGGCCTCCTGTGTCTTTGTCTGCTAAATCTGACCATCGCAGGTTCCAGAAGGGGAGTTCAGGGGTCACCCAGGGGTGTGAAGGTAAAGAAAGACCACGTGAACATGAATCTCCACCAGGCACTTTAACTTTCTACATGTTGGACATCCTCTCAAGGTAAGACTACTCTGAGGAGAATCTTTACAAAGATTCCATGGCTGGAAACAAAAAGAAAAGCACCTCACACTTCACCTAAGTTCTGAATATATGAAGGAAGTGGGGAGGGAAGAGCGTCTTTAAGGAAACACACACACACACACACACACACACACACACACACACACACACACACACAGAAGCACAGCGGCCGGAGTGTGAGGGGGGACGGCTGAGGGGCAGGGGGCTGCCAGCCTACAGAGCTGACGTCACCCCGAGGGTGATGGCGAGCTGAGAGGCCACCAGACAAGGGCCGCAAGGGAGGCTTAAGGGAGAGGCAGGTGGCTGCCGGGTGAGCCACGCCTGCTGTTTCCTGTCAGAATTCCTGACCCCAGAATCCATGAGCACAGCACAGTGGTTGTGGTTTTAGAGCATTAAGTGTGGAAGTCTGAGGTGGTTTGTTAGGCAACAAGAGACAACCACGGCCGGGAGTTGTTCAGGGCCCTCTTTTCTTTCCTTGGGTCTTGATCTCGCTCTGTCTTTCTCTGTCTCTGTCTCGCTGTATTTGCTCACTGGTCTGTCCCAGAAGGTACAGGATCTTTCAACTGTATCTTAAATCGCCTGACCCACGGCCGCTCCATGTACCAGGACCGCATTACAGGCCCATTTTACAGGTGAGGACTCTAAGTTCCTGTGAGGCTAAGCCTAGCATTTCACAGTTAGTCAGAGCTGGTCAAACAAAGCCTCCCTCCCTCGTCGTCTCTCTGGCCTAAGTGGGCCTCCTGGTTCTCAAGGCCCCTCCTCTGCAGCCCCTTGGGATCGCCCAGACGTAGGGAGGTCTCTTCCCAACACTCTCGAGGTCAGCCCAGTTCCTGAAGCCCTGGCAGCAAACTCTCAGGAATGTACTGGACTGCAGGAAGGGAGCTCACGATGCTCACCCTCTCCCCTCCCGAGAGGTTGCGGCCTCATGACAACCTCACCTACAACAGAACCAAGCTGTCCGGTCCTGTACCATCTCCGTGAACTTTGATATTCTGGAGCCCATTGTTGTGCCATCATGTCAATCCATCTCACGGAGGGTTGCTGTCATTTTCACGGACCCTCTACTTTACCAAACATGATGTCCTTCTCTAGTGATTGGTCTTTACTGATGACGTGTCAAAGGTAAGCAAGCCAAAGTCTTGTCATCCTTGCTTGTTAAGGAGCATTCTGGTTGTATTTCTTCTAAGACTGATCTGTTCGTTCTTCTGGCAGTCCATGGTGTATTCAATATTCTTTGCCAAACCACAATTCAAACGCATCAATTCTTCTTCTGTCCTCTTTTTTCATTGTTCAGCTTTTGCACGCATATGAGGTGACTCAAAAGCCCACAGCTTGGGTCCTCAGGGGTACCAACCAGCTTCTAGGGCCTTTACGAGGCCATGTTTGCTAAAACAGAAACTTTCAAAGGAGTTAAGAAGTCTAGAGATGTGTGTGCCTTCTGTGTGCCAGGCTCTGTGGCCCATCACACAGATAGGGTTTGTTTGACAGCTCCCCTCCCACCTCGCCCACGCCCCCACCCCATCCCACTTCAATGTCTGCAGGAAAAAGATGTGGCAGTTGCTTCCTTGAAGATTACAGACTAGGAAACCCTTTGGGTCTACTCTGTCCTACAGTGTCTCTGTGAGTCAGAATAGACTCCAAGGTAATGGGTTTCACCCAATCCTTTGAAAAAATTTAAACCAACACTTAAAATTCAGGAGATTTCACACTGTAAGCAAATTGTGTGTTCATCTTCTCTTGAAAAACTGGAATTTCTGGGAAGCCTGAACTTGTCTTCCTTCAAAAAAACAGTCAGTGGGAGGCGAGTAGCAGCAGTCCCTCAAGAGGGTGCAAGGTCCTTCTGTCGCCCCCGTCCCCACCGGCCTCTGAGATTTCACGGGCCTGCTGCACTATTTAGATCCCTGTCTGGCCCTGAAGGCGAGTGAGCTAGTGACCCGGGTTAGTCAGAGGATCCCCTGCAGCTGGGCTTGAGGGGCCTGGAGTGTACCCCTGCCCTGTCGGACGGAGGCCATGAAGCCCGGTCACTGTGCTGGCCCAGTTCACTCAGGGCACACCCGCTTGGCTGGCGGCCACTGCTGGTTGGCTGCCTGGTACTGACCACCTCACCCCATGCCCTGCAGGCCTCCCGACCCCCTAGGGTGCCCCAACAGGCTTTTCTTTCTGGCCAAACCCGGCTCTCACTAGAGAGGTGGGGACCGCAGGCGGTCACCCGGCCTCACCAGCAGCTGGGGCAGCACAGTCCCGGCCAGTCGACCGCCACAGAGTTCAGCTGAGGGCTCCCAGGGAGGGTCCCCTTATGCCCTCGTCTTCTGCCTGGAACTGTGGCAGCCAACTGAAGAGGCCTAGGAGACCCCAGGACCCTCCAGGACCCCCCACCAGGAACCCACGTGCCAGAGGCTGGTGGAGCTGAAGGCTGCAGAGGCCGGGCCTCAAAGGCAGACCGGCCACTGAGCGGGCCTGGAGTCACCACGGGCGTGGTATGGGGTCACCACAGGTGGGGGGGGATATGGGGTCAGCACACAGGTGATATGGGGTCACCACAGGGGTGATACGGGGTCACCATGGGGGGGGATATGGGGTCACCATGGGTGGGGGGAATATGGGGTCACCATGGGGGGATATGGGGTCATCACGGGTGGGGGTGATATGAGGTCACCACGGGTGTGATATGGGGTCACCACAGGGGTGATACTGGGTCACCATGGGGGGGATATGGGGTCACCATGGGTGGGGGTGATATGGGGTCACCATGGGGGGGATATGGGGTCACCATAGGGGTGACATGTGTTCCTATGGTCTAAGGCACTTTAGTTGGGTATTCTGGTCTGTGCAGCCAAATCTGTCCTAACGGATACACCCTACTAGTAACTGGGTCCGAAATGGCCTCCCGCCCCGCAGTGTGCACGTGCATGTCGGCAGGGTGCGCCTGTGTGTCAGAAGTGTGCGCGTGCGCGTCAGCCTCTCCTTGAGACACTCCCCCAACCCTAAAAACAGTAACAGAATTTTAAAAAATGTCCAGTGTAGTATGAATAGATGTTACTTGTGTATTTATGTTTTTATGTAAAAGAGAAAAGAACTGAAGTTAAAATATAGCAAGACAATAAATTAAAAAAATAAATCGCAATAGGAGAACGAAGTTTCTTACAACTTGAATAAGGTACAAAGGACTTCTGAAGGAACAAAATTCTCCTTAGCCCACATTGTTGACTTAAGTTGTTTCAAATTATACCGTTACTAAAACATGTTCAAACATAAAACTAGATATAAACACCTTATGTTTATAGCTCTTGTTCAACTATAAACTATGAAATTAAATATAAGCAAAACTACAAAACCAATAAGATTCACATCAACAGGCCTAATACATGTGGTGGACTGTTCCGCAGCATGAACATGGCCCTCCCTAGCCTGGGAAGGTTCTGTGGCCCATTTATACTCACACTTGTGAGGCAGGAAGCGTAGGTTCTGTCATCCTTTCTGTGTGTGTGTGCGTGTGTGTGCGTGTGTGTGTGTGGATGTGCTGCATGTGTGTGCCTGTGAAATCCTCCCGCGAACAGCACATTATACTATCCCTTGCCCTTCACTTGACACAAACACATTTTTTTTTAATCATAGAAAACCTACATCTGTTCAGTCTTCATTGGTTCTGATGACCAAGGGGTGGTGTTATTTGGGGCCAAACCAGACCAAAACCCAAACCCACTGCCATTGAGTGGACTCTGACTCAGGGCAACCCCAGGTATTACAGAGTAGAACTGCTGCATGGGGTTTTCTTGGCTGTAATATGGACAGAAGCAGATAGCCAGGTCTTCCTTCTGCAGCACCACTGGGCGGTTCTGAACTGCCGATCTTGAGATTAGTAATCAACTACAAAACCATTTGCACCACCCAGAGACCTCCACTGGGAGCCAAGGAGCTTGTAAATACAAAGGTAATGCAAGGGCTGGAACCACTGTCTCTGGTCACAGGGTTGTTATACAGACAATCCACACACCCTGCCGAGACTATTTCTATTTAGATTATCATCAGAGTTAAAACACACCATTAATACATTCTTGTAAAGAACTTACAGACCCCAATCAGAAAAAAACAATGCTAAAATCAATCTCACGGCAAAACTAAGAGCCTGTACGTAAAGAAGTCGCTTCGGGGAGCAGAGAAATAAAGATAAACACGTAGCTCAGATCCAGAAGGAGCCTTTTCTCCAAATTCTCACACATGCAGTCCCTAAGGAGACCTTTAAATATTTAGATTTTGCAACATCTGGTTTTGAAAAAATTAGTGCCCGCTTTGCTTATGGGTCAGTGGATTTAGAAAGAGAAAAACAGAACGTCTGTTCAAACTACCTTGGTCAGCTTTTCTAAGAGCGCACAGTCCCAAAGCTTCTCTAAATTCTCAAAAAGTAAAATGCTTCATATCAGTTCTACCCTACAGGCAGATCTTAAAGACCTCCTCCTCACTCCAGTTCCAATGCTACCAGCTGGCCTGGGCACCACCAGCCTCTTCTAGGGAAGCTCAGCCCCAGGCCAGCTCCTGGCTGCCTCGATGGTCCTCCCTGGGCCCACCTCGGGCAGCCTCTCCAGCCTCATTTCAAGCATCTTCCCGGAGTTTTTCTGCCATCACCAAGGCTGCCTCTAGGTGTAACTCCCAGCCTGTAGGTCTTAGGGAAGATCCCAGAAACACTGGCCGCTGGTTCTGCTGGATCAAGCTGGCCCTCAGCCCTCTCCCTTGCTCTCTCTCTCCAGAAGCCCCTCAGAAGAGGAAGGCAGCTGACCTTTCAGGTAAGCAGAACTGGCAGCCACAGCCCGCTGTCCCCTGTACCAGCTGCTCCTTGTACCCCTGTTGCTGCCACTCAGATCTCACCTCCTTGGAACTGAAGCTCCATGGCCATGTGAGTGGGTGGACTGTACGTCTGCACTTTTCTCCTTACGCTCTCAACATCTCCACCTACTGATCACTGGGGCTCACCTTCAGCCAAAGGGTCCGGGTGATAACCTTCTTTCTGTTGTACTCCCTGGTTCCTTCCAGAGAAAATCTGTTCTTCAGCCTTACCCACCACTATACCCAGGCTGGGACCCAGGGCCTCATTCTAGCACCTAGTGTCTTGCTTGCCTGGGAGAAGAATCTGGAATTCCCCCTAGTGGTGGGGATGGGAGAGCATTAGGGCTAGAGGATGCGGTTGAGGGGAGGTCATGTGCTGGCCTGTGTTCTCTAGAGAAGAAGCTTTCCTTTCTTTGTTACTTGCTATTCCTTTTCTTCCCCCCTTCACTTTCTGTATTTAAGGGAGGGACTTTTTTTTTTTTTTTTTTTTACTTTAGGTGAAGGTTTACAGAACAAATAGATTATCATTAAACATTTATTACACATATTGTTTTATGACAGTGGTTAGCAATCCCACAACATGTCAACACTGTCCCTTCTCAACCTTGGGTTCCCTATTACCAGCTTTCCCGTCCCCCCTGCCTTCTAGTCCTTCTCCCTGGACTGTTGTGCCCCATTAGTCTCATTTTGTTTTATGGCGTGGTCTAATCCTTGGCTGAACGGTGAACCTCAGGAGTGCCTTCATTACTGAGCTAAAAGGGTGTCCGGGGGCCATACTCACGGGGTTTCTCCAGTCTCTGTCAGGCCGAGAGGGACCATTTTTTAAATGATTTTAAATATACTTGATTTTTAAAATTCAAACCATACAAAATGGTATTAAATAAAGAGTAAAAGTCTCCTACCCTATCCCTTACCTTCACTATCTCACTCCAGAAATAACCATTTTTTAAATGGTTTTTGTTCTGCTAGGAGGAGAAGCTTCCAAGTGTCAATGTCAACTAGATTCTCCCGTCACGTTTTAGTTTGTGTCACATTTGGAGCCTGCTTTTCTTGGGCAGTTTGTTTTCCCTGGAGTCTTCATGGAGTTTTCTTTCCCGTATTTCAAGAAGAAACATATGCCTTTTCCATCATATCACAAAGATCTTCCTGCTGCTCAGTCATACTGTTTGTTGAATAGAAACTACTGCCTTCTCGAAGGCATTCTTTTGATCCCTCTGACTTCTTGTTCTAATTTGGACTAATTGTTTTCTGCGTTTGCAGCATCACTACCATCCAGGTATTTCTTTACATGCTGCTCTGGGATTAGTTCCAGAAAGTAAACATGTCTTTTTAATTCCTAGCTCCTTTTATGTTTTTCTGCAGTTCATCCACAAGTAATATTTTCCAGAAAGTGCACAGTGGTAAACTTACTGAATATATGAATATCTATAAGTCTTTATTTTGCCCTCATAGTCGATCGATAATTTGGCTAGCTGCAAAGTTTTACATTCAAAATAACTTTCTTCTGAATTCTAAAGGTATTATTCCATTTTATTCTAAACCTTTGCCACTCAAAGTGTGGTCCATAGACCAACAGCCACAGCAACACCTATTGGTATTGGAATTTGGTAGAAATGCAGAATCCCAGGACCCACCCCAGAATCTGAATTTGAACAAGGTCCTCAGGGACCTACCGGCACATTAAGAGTTGAGAAACGCTGTTCCAGCCTTCAATGCTGCTGCTGAGGGATCTGAGGTCAATCTGGCTCTCATTCCTTAGTAAATAACCTAGTATTGTTTCAGTCTAAGGTTTTTGGGGTCATCGTCTACCACCCATTTGTCATACTGTGGTGACTTGCTTGCTTGTTGCAGTGTTGCTAGAAGCTATGCCACCCATGGGGGACAGATTTCAACAGCACTCCCAAACTAAGGCAGAGTGGGAAAAAAGGCCCTGGTGATCTACTTGCAAAAATTAGCCAGTGAAAACCTTATGGATCACAACACACCGTTGTCCGATTTGCCTGCTTTGGACACGTCATCAGCAGGGATCATTCACTAGAGGAGGACATCATGTTTGGTGAAGCAGAGGGCCAGCGGGGGTGATGGAGACCCTCAGGGAAATGGATTGAGACAATAGTTGCAATGATGGACTCGAACGTTCCAGTGACTGTGAGGACGACGCAGGCCCCGGCAACGTTTGGTTCCGTCAAACCTACGATCTCCATGAGTTGGAGCCAACTCAATGGCAACTAACAACAACTTTATCGTTACTTGGAATTCTGAAGTTCTCTAGACTATTTTTAAGCTCTGATCTCTTTTCAGTGAGTTGTTCCAGTCTAAAGATTTGTGTTCTTTTTCAGATCTGGGATGTGTTCTTTATTTCTCTGATTTTTGACTGCCACTCTGTATCCTCTGCTCCCCCTTTAGGGAATGTCATGGATTTCCTAGATTGTTCATCCATCAATCTTAAGCTTTCCCTTCTATTTCCCTTCATTTGGATTTCTGGTTTTTATTCTGCAAAGTTTTATCAAAGTTATCTTCTAGCTTTATATTGAAATGTTACGTTGTAAACATACTTTTAATTCGAAAGGCACTTCATGGTTCTCTGAGTGCTCATTTTTCATAGCAGGTGGTTCTTGTTTTATGGATGTGACATCATCTCCCGTCTCTAAGGCTACTAACTGCTTTCTCTGTTTTGTTTCCTCCAGGGCCGGTTGTCTGTTTGTTCATCTTGCTCCTTCTTGCTTATGTTGTTGATTTTCCTTGTGTCTGATAATCCTTGTTAGATAATACTATGGAATTACTGTTCATTGTCTTAGGTGTGATGATGGTATTATGGTTATATAAGAAAATGTCCTTTGGAGATGAATGTTGAGATTGTAGGGATGAAGTGTCTTCATGTCTGCCATTTACTTTCAAATGGTTTCACATACACATGCATACACACCTTCAGACAAACATATGTATAGAGGGAGCAAGAAAGAGAGAATTTAAATATAGCAATGTGTTAACATTTAATGGAACCAGGTGAAGAGAATACCCAGGTGTTATTGTACTAGTCTTTCAACTTTTCTCTTCAAAATTGTTTGAAATTTTTCAAAATAAAAAGTTTGAAAAAATTCCAAAAACAGAACAAAAATACCTGATGATTCTTGATTGCTCAGTCATATTTGATGATGCTTGTTATGAATATCCTTGGGAAACATAGCCCCTGGGGCCTGAAATGCCTGAGGACTCTACTTTCTTATAGGAAAACAAATACCATGGTCTGTAAGCAACTTAGGCTACAGGTCATTTGCATTTTTGCAATAGGGGTTAATAAACAATCTATGCAAAGCTTCTGACTGATATTCTTTAGGAAATCTGCCAGAGTGGACTAGGAAGGGGCCTATCCTGGTATACTGCTAATGAAGCAAAAGAAATTGATAATGGGATTTCATGGGTGTAGCTAGTAATAAGATTTGGTGGAGGGTGTAATTAAATTTCACCAAGGGCCTACAACCTCTGCCCTAAAGAAATAATGAAAGGATCAGAAGACATTCCTTCTTGTTTAAAGGGAAATGCGTAAAGGCTGCAGAAACTCTGAAGCACATGCCTACTCTGTCCACATCTCCTCAATCATGGGACAGTAGCCCCAGCTCTTGGGCCAGGACCTCTGGGACTGTGAAAGAGTCTAACTTTCCGGTAAAGCGTTGAAAGCAACTGTAGGTGATATCAGAATATTATGAAACACATCTATCAGTTTCTGTCCGCTGTTGTGGTTAGACGCAGTCTATTCAGTGACTACTTGTGGCAACCTAACATACAACAGAGTGAAATGGTGACTGGTTCTGTGTCACCTTCATGATCGTTGGCGTGTTGGAACCCATGGTTACAGTATTGTGTAGAGCCTTCCAACTTGGGAGCTCATCTTCCAGCCACTATGTTGGACGATATTCTGTTGTGATCTGTAAGATTTCCATTGGCTGATTTTTGGAAGTAGGTCACCAGGCCTTTCTTCCTAGTCTGGAAGCTCCGCTAAAACCTGTCCACCATGAGTGACTCTGCTGGTATTTGAAATACCGGTGGCATAGCTTCCAGCATCACAGCAACACATAAACCACCACAGTATGACAAACTGACAGAAGGGTGGTCGTCTGTCCCCTAGCTTCCTAAGATGTCTATCTCTACTTCAATAAATAGAATCAAGACATAATCCATCCCAGAGAAGGGTGACCTCTCCAAATGGGCACATTTCAGCCTACAAGACTATCAGTGGATGGCCAGGTTGATTAGTGAAGGCAGCAAGCACCCTTTCCCCATCTTTGTGTAGGTCTCGCCCCCACATGGCAGCCTGAAAGCTCTGGGTACAAAGTGGAGCATGTTGACTGACAGGTTTCTTGTTGGGGTGTGTTGACTGGTGGCAAGCTGATGCCCTCCCCAGTACGATGATATACTCCCAGATCTCCATCTCCCAGCCCAGGAGACCACGCCCTACCTGGGCAGGCTGTCAAGCATCCTTCCCAGAGCAGGTTCTGGAGTTGTGGCAAACACTATTGCTGTAGTCAGTTGCTTTGATGTGGAAGGATGACTGTCCTGCTGGTAGGCAGGTCTTTACAAAAATCCCCTGCTCTCTGCCCAAATCTTTCTCCTGCTCTTACTTCATATGGACCCAGAGTCTCTCCAGGGACATCTGAGAAAAACAACCCTCACCTCTAGCCACATCTACTCAGGTTGATCTTTCAGTTCCATTCCATCTGCTTTCCATTCTCCAGAAAGTAGTCAAAATCCTTGGCCCTCTAAAGCAAAGTCAACGAAGCTTCACAGACACGTCCAAACTCCCATAGGGATCAAGTTATTGGGCAGAGGGCTAGGGACCATCTAGCTCAACTGGCATAACATAGTTTATAAGGAAAATGTTCTACATCCTACTTTGGTGAGGAGCGTCTGGGGTCTTAAAAGCTTGTGAGCAGCCATCTAAGATATGTCTACTGGTCCCACCCCGTCTGGAGCAAGGGAGAATGAAGAAAATCAAAGACACAAGGGAAAGATTAGTCCAAAGGACTAATGGACCATAACTTTGACAGCCTCCACCAGACTGAGCCCAGCACAACTAGATGGTTCCTGGCTACCACCACTGACTGCTCTGACAGGGATCACAATAGAGGGTCCAGGACGGAGCTGGAGAAAAATGTAGAACAAAATTCTAACTAATAAAAAAAAGACCAGGCTTACTGGTCTGATGGAGACTGGAGAAACCCCGAGAGTATGGCCACTGGGCGCTCTTTTAACTCAGTACTGAAGTCACTCCTGAGGTTCAAGCTTCAGCCAAAGGTTAGACAGGTCCATAAAACAAACAATAATACGTGTAGCTCAGCCATGTATATGAGACTAAATGGGCACACCAGCCCAGGGGCAAGGATGAGATGGCAGAGGGGACTGGAAAGCTGGACAGATGAATGGAAATAGGGAACCCAAGGTCGAGAATGGGAGAGTGTTGACATGTCATGGGGTTGGCAACCAATGCCACAAAACAATATGTGTATTAATTGTTTAGTGAGAAACTGATTTGCTCTGTAAACCTTCATCTAAAGCACAACAAATAAAAAAAATCCCTGGTGCTCTGTTGGCTCCTCTCCACTGTCAATCCTATCACAGATTTATTCCCTTTTCTTCATTTCAGTTACTCCAATAGGATTGAAGAGGGAAGAGCAGTAATGTGGGTGCTCACATCTCTATCCTGACCCAGATGAAGTTCTTCCTTTGGCTTTTAGTCCTTCTACTTCTCCTGCATAGTCTGCCTCCTCATTTTCTTCTAATTCTGAATGCCTTGGGATCAGTTCCCCTCACCCCACCGCCACCACCTTTAGTCACTCCTCTTCTTAGCAACAAAACCAGGAAGGGGACCCGCTGTAAATTATGGTACCACATGCAGGACTCCTGTCTTACCTTATGTCACTAAGCGCAGGACTCCTGTCTTACCTTACGCCACCGTGTGCGGGGCGCCCGTCTTACCTTACGCCACCGTGTGCGGGGCGCCCGTCTTACCTTACGCCACCGTGTGCGGGGC
>NW_004443940.1:35764964-35768271 GCF_000243295.1 Trichechus manatus latirostris | reverse complement strand
CGTGTGCGGGGCGCCCGTCTTACCTTACGCCACCGTGTGCGGGGCGCCCGTCTTACCTTACGCCACCGTGTGCGGGGCGCCCGTCTTACCTTACGTCACCGTGTGCGGGGCACCTCTCCTACCTTATGTCATCGTGTGCAGGAGAGTTAACATGGCCGGCCTGAACCTGCCATCCTTAGAAAGGTCTGCTTGCAAGCTTCGCCCTGGGCTGGCATCCGGGAACTTGTATTTCAGGAGGGTTCCCTAGCTGATAAGGGTGGTTCACTGTGCCCAAACAATGTGTGCTAACAATGTGGTTTATGCAGATCACCTGCTTTCCTTCTGAGAGTCTGGAATTTTGGTGCATGCTCGGCAGTAGGGGCCTACGTGACCAGCCCCAGTAAAAACTCCAGAGGCTGAATCTCTAATTAAATAGAGAATGAAGCGTGTCTTGTATGACTCCACTGGGGAAGAACTCTTGGCACTCTGTGCCGGGTCTCCTGCAGCCTTTGCCCCACACGCCTTTTCCCTCTGGGGAGGCTGCATTTTGTCCTTTGTCTACAATGAATCATGAGTAGGACTACATGCCAAGTCCTATGAGACCCCGAGAGAATCGTCAAACTTGGGGGTGATCTTAGGGACCTTAATACTTGTCACTTATAAAATAAGTGTTTCCTGCTCTCGATAAGCTACGACCACGGCTTAAGATAGTATTTTTCCAGCACACATCTGGAAGATGTCAATCTGGCAGTGTCCAAACAAGACATTGTTGTTGTTATTTACCTTCAAGCTGATTCTGACTCATGGTGACCCCATGTGTTACGGAGTAGAACTGCTCCATGGGGTTTTCTGGGCTGTAATCTTAATGGAAGCAGATTGCCAGGTCTTTTCTTCCATAGTACCGCCGGGTGGGTTCGAACTACCAACCTGTAGATTAGCAGTCAAGCACACAGTGTTTGACCCACCTAGGACCTTTTGAAAAGGGCCACATAGGGTGTCAACCTGGGCCATCCCCTGATTTCCTTCCTCAGCTCAGGCCTGACACACCTGTATGTGCCCTAGTGTGTGAAGGTGGTCTGTCTCTTGGTGCTGACACACACCCTCCTGAGCAGGTGGCTCAGCCTGGCGCCAGCCTGTACCCCTGAACGCTAATGCTGTCTGCGGTCCAGAGTTCCTCCCTTTCTTTTCTTAGGTTTCCATTTATGTGATAAACAGCAAGAAGTCCCTGTTTCTCCCACAAGCTCCCACTTCAATTCATAGTTAGAAATCATGACCACTCCTGTAAATAAATAACATTAAACAGCCTTCCCATGATGCCCACAAGCTAGAGCTTTCAATTAAAGCACTGAATCACAACTTCAAGGGTCAAGCAATGTGGAACCACATGCTTAGGTTTAAATACGCTCCGTAACAGAAAGTTGCAGAAGAACCTCACCCACTTGGCTCACAGCAGAGATGGAGAATGTGAATTAGCGTGATGTCTGAGCTGCTGAATATTTTTCAAAAGTGGTTTTGTTATGACATTTTGGCAGGAAGGAGACAAAAGCACAGGCAAATTATAATTTATCCCAAACTAAATGGTAATTCTCAAATGATTCCTGCCCGTGATGGCTAATTTTATGCGTCAGCTTGGCTGGGCTATGATTCCCAGTGGTTTGGCTAGATCCTGAAGTGGTTACTGTTTCCTAACATAATGTAATGCGATACCGTGCAATCACTTTTCATGATGCCATCTGATGTGATCAGCCAATCAGTTGAAAGGGGAGGCTCCTTGGGGGTGCAGTCTGCCTCCGGAATATGAATAGATTCTGGAGGAATCTGCACTCTGCTTGTCATCTGACCAATGGATCTCAGGACATAAGCCTGCAGAAGTCTGCTGCCTGACCTATGGATAGCCCTGGTGGTGCAGTGGTTAAGAGCTCAGCTGTTAACCAAAAGGTCAGCAGTTTGATTCCACCAGTAGCCCCTTGGGAACCCTATGAGGCAGCTCTACTCCGTCCTACAGGGTCGCTATGAGTCAGAATCGACTCGATGGCAACAGGTTTTTTGTTTGTTAGTCCCACAATTGCATGAGCCAATCCCTTGTAGTAAATCAGTCTCTCTGCCTCTCTCCCCTCTGGAACCCAAACTAAGACACCACCCAAATACTACTTTACTATAGATAACCCTAAAAGCTAAAATAATAAGGGAAGGGATAGTTGCCACTTAGTACCACATAGTATTTCACTTTTCAACAGACTAAACTATATACCTGGGTAGTGTTCTATAAATGTTGGGCTTACTCTTTTTTTAAGTTAGTAATTTTTTCAAATTAGTCATCTAGTTTAAAAATAGAGAAAAATGAATATGATTTTATTTTACAATCTAGAGCCCTTACGACATAGAGACAATTATCTCCAATATTTTGGTGTATTTCTTTCAAAACTTACACATGAATAGGCTTTTGTTTGTTTTACCTCTTCATCTCTTTTTTAACTATTCATTTTGATATATTATAGATCCACATGCTGTTATAAGAAATATTTCAGAGATCTCATGGATCCTTTCCCCAGCTTCTCCCAGTGGAAACATCTTGCATAGCTACAATGTGATATCCCAACTAGGAGGAATGATATTGGTACAACTCAGGGTTTACTCAGATTTCACCAGTTTTCCATGCAGTGGGGCACGCCCGTGCGCGTGGGTTGTGTGTGTGTTTAAGTAGATGCAGTTTTGTCAAATGTGTAGACTCAGGTCGTCACCACCACAGTCAGGATGCGAACACTTCTATCTCCAGGATCCCTTGTGCTCTCCTTTTAAAGGCACAGCCTCCTGATCTCCATCTCTATAAGTTTGTCACTTCAGGAATGTTAAATAAACGGAATCATACAGTATGTAACCTTTGGAGATTGACTTTTTTTCCACTCAGAATAAATCCCTTGAGAACCATCCAAGTTGTTGCTGTAACAGCAGGTCACTCCTCTTTACAGCTGACTAATATTCCGTGGTATGGACGTACCACAGTTTGTTTCACCATTAATATTCCACAGTATGGATGTACCACAGTTTGTTTCACCATTAATATTCCATGGTATGGATGTACCACAGTTTGTTTCACCATTAATATTCCACAGTACGGACATACCACAGTCTATTTAACCATTAATATTCTATGGTATGGACATACCACAGTTTGTTTCACCATTAATATTCCATGGTATGGACGTACCACAGTCTATTTAACCATTAATATTCCATGGTATGGACATACCACAGTCTATTTAACCATTAATATTTCATGGTATGGACATACCACAGTCTGTTTAACCATTAATATTCCACGGTATGG
>NW_004443940.1:35712788-35764823 GCF_000243295.1 Trichechus manatus latirostris | reverse complement strand
TACCACAGTCTGTTTAACCATTAATATTCCACGGTATGGACGTACCACAGTCTGTTTCACCATTAACCCACTGAAGGACATGTAGGTTATTTCCAGTTTGGGGCTGTGAATTCACATGCAGCTCTTGTGTGAACACAGTTTCCATCTCTCTGGGGTAAATGCCCGAGAGGGCACGCGCTGGCTTATATGGTGATTGCATGTTTAGTTTCATGAGAAACAGCCATTTTCTTTCCTGAACATCTGTAATAGTTCACATTCCTACCAAGAATGTAGGAGTGATCCAGTTTCTCAGCATCCTCAGCAGCATCATGTGTTACTAATTTCTTTTTCATTTTAGCCATGCTGATAGGTGTAAAGTGGTATCTCAGTGTGGTTTGAATTTGTGTTTCCTTAACTGCGAATCATGTTGAACATCTTCTCATGTGCTTCTTTGCCATCTATTCCCTCTTCATTGAAATGTCTGTTCATGTCTTTTGCCCATTTTCTGATTGTCTGTGTTTTACTGTTGAGTTTTCAGCATTCTTTATATACTCTAGACCCAAGTCCTTTATTGGATGTGTGGTTTGCAAACATTTTCTCTCAGTCTGTAGTTTGTCTTTTCATCCCCTTCATAGGGTCTTTCACAGAGCAAAAGTTTTTCATTGGATGAGGTTCATTTGATCAATTTTTCCTTTTGTGAATTATGCTTTTGATGCCAAGTCTAAGAACTATTTGCCTAGCTGTAGATCTCAAAGATTTTCTCTGAGGCTTTTTTTTTTTTTAAGTTTTATGATTTTACACTTTATATTTAAGTCAGTGATCCATTTTGAGTTAATTTTCATAAGGTGTGAGACTTTAGCTGAGTTTATCTAATTGCCTCTGGATGCCCAGTTATTCCAGCACTGTTTGTTGAAAAGGCTCTGGCCTCCATTGAATTGTTTTTGCACCTTGTCAAAAATCTGTTGGGCATATTTGTGTGGCTCATTTCTGGGTTCTCTATTCTGTTCCATTTATCCACGTGTCTCTCTCTCCACCAATAGCAGGTGGTATTGATTATTGTAGCTATAAACCACTGGGAGGACTGCAATTTTTCCATTGACCGATGTAGAGTGGGTATTGCCAAAAAGGTTTTCTGTTGTTAGATCCCCCTCTCCCTGGTCCTTTGGCTGAGGGCTTTCCTTAGGGCTTTTTCTGTGTGTGCCTGTTGGCGGTTCAGGCTGGAGGTTTCTGCAGGCTTCTTCCCTCTCCAGAATATCTATATAGAAGGCAACAGGAACGCCAGGGAGCTTATCGCCCAGAGTTCCTCGAATCCTGAGGTGCCGAGGCAGCCCATCCTCTTTCTGCCTTTCAGAGTCTGTCTATGCCTGTTTGTTGTGTTACGTCCGGGGTTTTTAGCAGTAAGAGGGAACACCTGAGAGGAATGTGGCTTTTCCACCTCAGTGGGATTGGAAATTCTTATTCTTTTTTTAATTAAAACACAGAATTGTGATCATACGCTATACATAATTTTATATCATTCTACTTAACGTATAAGTTTTTAATTTCTGCTATAAACTCTTTTGTAAGTATAATTTTGTTGTTGTTGTTAGCTGTTGATTTGTTTCTGACTCATGGTGACCCCCTGTGTGCAGAGTAGAACTGCTCCGCAGGGTTTTCAAGGTTATGACCTTTCTGAAGCAGACAGCCAGGCCTGTCTCCCAAGGTGCCTCTGGGTGGGTTTGAACTGCCAACCTTTTGGCTAACACTCAAGCGCTTAACCATTTGTACCACCCAGGGTCGCCAAGGCTACATAACTCTCCTCTGAGCAGCCAGAATATAATTTACATAATCATTTTCTTATGATTAAAAATTTAGAGTCCACAACTTATACAAGGAAAGGTCATGGAAGCTCCATAGACACTTCCACACTCCCTGAGGGACTGAATTGCGGGGTGGAGGGCTGTGGGGACCACAGTCACAGGAACATCTAGCTCAACTGGCATAACACAGTTTATAAAGACAATGTTCTACATTCTACCTCGGTGAGCAGCATCTGGGGTCTTAAAAGCCTATGAGCAGCCATCTAAGATACTCCACTGGTTTCACCCCTTCGGGAGCAAGGGAGAATGAAGAGAACAAGACACAAGGAAAAGATTAGTCCAAAGGACTAATGGACCACAGCTACCAAGGCCTCCACCAGACTGAGTCCAGTACAGCTAGATGGTGCCTGGCTACCACCACTGACTGCTCTGACCAGGATCACAATATAGGGTCCAGGACAGAGCTGGAAAAGGATGTAGAACAGAATTCTAGCTCACAAAAAAAAAAGACAAGATTTACTGGCCTGACAGACTGGAGAAACCCCGAGAGTATGGCCCCCAGACACCCTTTTAGCTCAGTGGTGAAGCCCTTCCTGACGTTCACTGTTCAGCCAGGGACTGGACAGCCTCATAAAACAAAACGGGACTAATGAGGCACAGCAGTCCAGGGACAAGGACTAGAAGGCAGGAGGGAACAGGAAAGCTGGTGATAGGGAACCCAAGTTTGAGAAGGGACAATGTTTACATGTCATGGGGTTGTTAACCATTGTCATAGGGCAACATGTGTACTAATTGTTTAATGAGAAACTATTTGTTCTGTAAACCTTCATCTAAGGTACAAAAAAAAAGGAAGAATTATCTATGTGAGATCAAACTGACAACAGCAACTCAAAAGGTTTGATGGGAAGCCTAGGGGGCAGTGAGTTGAAGATAGTGGTGATGGAATAATTTGGAAAAGGATAGTGAGAATAGCAGCACAACTGGAAGAATATAATTGATGTCACTGAATTGTACCTGTAGAAACTTTCGAAATGTGTAACTTTGGCTATGTATATTTTCACCAAAAAAAAGGTCCTCAAGGTCAAGAAGGGAGAGTGCTGACATGTCGTGGGGTTGTTAACCAATGTCATAAAACAATATGTGTACTGACTGTTTAATGAGAAACTATTTGTTCTGTAAACCTTCATCTAAAGTACAATAAAAAAAAATTTAGATTCCAACATTATTGCTATAATAAAGAACAAACTGAAGGAAACATTTGTGCAGTAAACTCTTTCTGTCTCTAGGATTATCACCCTGGGAGGGGGTAGCAGCGTAGAGTTACACACAGCCGTGTAACACCACGGAAGAGCGTCCCTGCCGTCGTCAGCCCTGGGACGCCAGCGTTCTCGTCAACATGCGCCAGTGCTGACAGAGAAAGAAAACGCTATTGGGTTACGTCCTCGCGTGTACTGTTTCGATCACTAGTGAGTTGATCAATTGCCTTTCTTTTGTAAACTGGCTTTTCATGTCTTTTGCCTGTTCATCTTCTGGAGCCTTACATACTCTATGGGACTAGCTTTCCTAGCAGAAAAATCTGACTCAGTAGGTACAGGAAGTAGTTTTCTTAAACCAAAAAAAATATAATCCATTGTCAAAGACCAACTCAAAGTCCATTGCCATCGAGTCGCTTCTGACTCATAGCGACCCTGCAGGACAGAGTAGAACTGCCCCATAGGGTTTCCAAGGCTATAAATCTTTGCAGAATCAGACTGCCACATCTCTCTCCCGCAGAGGAGCTGGTGGGTTTGAACTGTCCACCCTTCTGTTAGTAGTCGAGTGCTTTAGCTGCTGTGCCACTAGGGCTCCTTCCAAAAACCAGCAAGGAGAGAAATAATTTAATCCCCCTTTCACAACTGCAAAAATCAAGTGCTTAACAGGAAAACACCTGCCAATCAAATAAAGACATCGGATAAAGATAAAACATACGAAATACTTCAGATTTTTAGATAACTCTTGATCTTGAAAATTATACCATTTATGAAAAATAAACATTTCCTGAATCTTACCTGAAGCATAACAACTTTGTCACCTTCAAAAGTTACAAGCACATCTGTGTCACACTTTAAGCCTGAGATTCGATTTTCCATCATGTAACCCTACTGCAGAAAAAAAAAGAAAATAAACACGTTAAATTTGCAATTCCATCATTACACAAGATTAACTTTTTTAAATAAAATATACAGAATATTAAAAGAAGAAAACAACCATATCTCTGGTATGCAGAATAACACTAAGGATGCTGATGCATTGTATCAGCTTTTAGTCTTCTGTATACAGATTATTTGGGGGTATTGACCTCACTGGTAGTAAACACATTTGAAAATAGTTATGTCACATTTTTCCAAGTATTTCAACAAAGTATGCTAATTTTTCTCTCTCTCTCTTCCAAATCTTATAAATTCCAGCAAATGTCAAGTTATTAATGATTACACCCTATCACACGCAGGGGACTGGTGTCTCCCACCCTTCCAAAAATTAGCTAACATAGCTATCATTTACGGGAGGCAGCATAAAAACCTTAAATTACCACTCCGCATCTCAATATCATTAAATACTATGCATCATAAAGTCACACTGCAGCTAGTTTTTTTTTAACTTCCTGAAATCCTTATCTCAATGGCAGTACTCTGCTGCTCACTTTCAAAGTATAAATAGCGAATGTGCGCACAGACTGGGGAATCAGCGCCCTAGAGAACACAGGTCCAGCCCCAGGCAAAATGTGAAGGAAGCAGAACTTGTCTTTGTTTAGCCTGTGGCCCCTTCCTCTCCTGAAAGTTTCTGCACTCTCCTCCCACCCAGCTCGTGCTCCCTCCACCCCCATTAAATCTCCAAAATCTTTCCCACTATCAAAATCTGGTTTCACAAATCAGTCCTAAAAAAGATATCTGAGAGACTGGTGTTATGTTACTGCTCCCAGGAGTATTTGCATTTAACGTTTGCATTAAGGATACATTTGCATTAGCACAAGATTTATCCCGTTAAAATTTTCAAGCATCGTGGGATATGGAGGGTCCCAGAAGGGTGCTCTCGCCTGGCAGTCACACACACAAGTCTCCCCATACCCTGAATGAATGCTTCGGAAGATGTGCCTCATTTCTGAAGATGGCCATGTGAGTCACAGAAGTCAGGGCTCCTGGGGTCCTGCTCCTTGTCTCCAGTATCAGCTGCCATCAAGTCGATTCCGACTCACGGCCACCCTATAGGACAGGACAGAACTGCCCCACAGTGTTTCCAAGGAGCAGCTGGTGGATTCATACTGCTGACCTTTTGGTTGGCAGCCGAGCTCTTAACCACTATGCCACCAGGGCTCCACAGAGTTTTTAATGGCTGATTTTTTGGAAGTAGATTGCCAGGCCTTTCTTCTGAGGCACCTCTGGGTAGACTGGAGCCTCCAACCTTCCAGTTAGCAGCAGAATGCATTAACCTTTGGAGCCACGCAGAGACTCCCCTGCTGCCTGCAGAGCCCTGTAAACCTGTGAGTACCAGCCCACTGCCTGCTGGGAGGCCAGGCCTCCTCCATCAGGCCCACCCTCCCTGTGTCTCTCAGCATCGGGGCAGTCCCAGCAGGTAAGAGTGGACAGTGTTAGCATCACAAGTTTACAGAAGCAAAGGAGTCTCCAGGAGGCTATAGAAATCCTTAATTAACAAGTTTAAACTGATTTTATTTATTGATAAATAGATCAGTAACAGAGTCCTGGTGGCGCAGTGGTTAAGAGCTCAGCTGCTAACCAAAAGGTCAGCAGTTTGAATCCACCAGCCACTCCTTGGAAACGCCTACAGGGCAGTTCTACTTTGTCCTATAGGGTCGCTGTGAGTCGGAATCAACTCGACCGCAACGGGTTTAAATCAGTAATATTTCCATGCTAGAGAAGTTCAGCCCTTCTTACGACCTCAGGTTAAACCCACCTCAGAGACAAACCACATGAAATCACGTTCTTACTGAATGCAATCACGTCTCACGGCGCTTCCCCACCCAAGGGCAGGGGTGACTCATTTGAATCATCACAGTTCTACCATTTAGTCCGACCCACTGCGAGCCACACGCTGTGCTGGGTGCTTTTATGTAAGCTTCATTTATTTCTCTTAATCCTTTTAGCTGTCACAGCAACTCTGTGGGATGGGCATCAAAACCCACTGCCCTCGGGTCGATTCCGACTCATAGTGACCCCAGAGGACAGAGCAGAGCTGCCCCACAGGGTTTCCAAGGAGCAGCTGGTGGATTCGAACTGCCGACCTTTTGGTTAGCAGCTGAGCTCTTAACCACTGCGCCACCAGGGCTCCAGGACGGGCATTATCACTCCCACTTTACAGATGACGAAAGCGAGTCTCAGAATGTTCTGGAATAATCTCTCAATGTTGAGTGTGGAAAAAGATTAACAAACACTAAATATTCAAACTCAGTGTTGAGAAGAAGCAGTTATATCTAAGACGCATAAATGCTAAATGCTCAAAATAAAAAATTTGGACAAGCAACGTACTTTTTCCCTAAGCAGGTTTGTGGTTCAGTTTGCTCTGGTCTACCTCAGTGGGGGTGGGGGTAAAAGGCTCCTGGTTGTTCCCTGACACTTTTGATCTTGTTCACACCCTAACCCTGGAAATGAGGTGACCAATAATCTACTCAAAGGGCAGCTGATTAGCAAACAAACGCCAACTGTCTCTCCGAGAACAGACAATACAGTCCTGTGAACACAAAGATTTTTTATCCTGTGTTGGTTATTCTCTCCTTGGCGGGGAAGCTGTACTGCCAGGTTGAGGGTCTGGTAAACTGCGTGACTGTCCTCCTGGGGATCCTAGCCTCTTCAAGGCGCGGACAGAGCTGCAGTATCTCAGTCCTCACGGCACGTTCAGAGGCAGAAAACAAAACAGCAAAGAGAAAATCCAGAGTCAAACATGGGTGACAAAGCCGGTGTGGTCATCACATCACTCAACCAAGGGCTTCTTTAGGATCCAGTTCCTGAGCAGAGAGAAGGCTCAGCCTCACTGAGACTAACCGAGTTCACGTGGTTTAGGCACTCTGCTCTGCGTGAGTGTACAGCGTCTGAGAGTTTAGAGAGATGTGTCATGCGGAGAAGCTACTTAATGGGAACTTACAGTTGTGCTCTTCAGGGATTTAAATTCCAAACTCGGGGCCCCTAATTCGATCCCTTGAGGCACTGGTGGTTCACCGGTAGAATTCTCGCCTTCTCTGCGGAAGACCTGGGCTCCACTCCCGACCAATGCATCTCATGTGCGGCCACCACCCATCAGTGGAAGCTTGTGTGTTGCTATGATGCTGAAGAGGTTTCAGTGGAGCTTCTAGACTAAGACAGACTAAGAAGAAAGGCCTGGCGACCTACTTCTAAAAATCGGCCCATGAAAACCCTACAGATCACAGCAGTCTGGTCCGCAGCCCATCATGGGGAGGGAGCAGGGCCACCATGAGTCAGGGACTGATTCAATGGCAGCTAACAACAGCAATTCTTCCCTGGGCGGCACAAGAGGTTAACCTGCCGACTGCTAACCAAAAAGGTGGAAGTTTGAGTCCATCCAGAAAGACCTGGCAATCTACTTCTGAAAATCAGCCACTGAAAACCCTGTGGAGCACAGTTTTACTCTGACACATATGGGACCATCAGGAGTGAGAGTCGACTGGACAGCAACCGGTTTATTCTTTGGGAACAAATGATATAAACAATTTGTACGCGTGTGTCATTTTTTAATTAAAAATGACCTTTTTGTTTTTTATTAATTACTAAAAGTAACATATAAGCATTGTAAAAGAAAACAAAAACCAGAAAACAGAGAAAAACAAAAGAAAAAAATAAGGAAATATCGTCCATAATAGACGACCCATAATGGGAGACAGACAGTTGCCTGAGGAAAAAAGACCCTAAGACAAAGCTTTGGCACAGGAGCTGGGGGTCAAGGGGAGGGAGGGAGGTGTGGGACAGGCAGGAGGAGGCCCAGAAACCAACAACAGAGCAAGTCTGGGAGAAGAGCATCATGGAGAGTTCTGGCAGGGCAGGAAGGGGACTGAGCACGGAAGTACAGCGGGCTGTGAGGGAAGGAGGGACTCGGAAAGCCACAACCAGGGCAGGAAGAAGGGAGAAAAGGAAGACGCTGGGTTTGGGGGGAAAGGGAAATAGAGTCAGTTTGTAGTGACCCACAGCAGCCGCCGTGGACAGCTAGACCGCCCTGTGCTCCACAGCCCAAGACTCCCTCCTCATCAGGTCAAGGCCTTACACCACTGTCACAGACGCCATGACTGGGGACCAAGTCTGTGTTACGTCTGAGATATCACTTCTCTTCTTCACGGCAACAGGAGAAAGCTGCGGTTTAGTGAAATTTCCTTGCTCTGCCCCTCCTTGAATGTTCCCTCTGCCTGGAACACTCCCCCAACTCAGTGGGGCTCACTCCCGTATCTGTCAGAGCTTCCCACCCAGGGAGGCTGTTCCTGACCCCTCTGAGTAAACGGCTGCCCCACCTGCCCCATCACTCTCTATCCATTTGTCTGTACTTACTTTTCTCTGCAAAACATACCATGCGGTCATAACTATGTATCAGTCATATAACCTGCTTACTTGTGCAGTTGTTCACCCTTTCTGCCCCTCCGGACTGTACACTCTACAAGGACACAGACTTTATCTAGTTGCCTGCAGTCTCCCCAGCACAGTGTGGAGGAGCACAGTGTGGCGTCTGCTGACCCACCAAGTGGGATCACTTGCTGGCAAATGGTTAAACAGGGTTGAACCCAGAGCCATCCAGCTCGAATGCCTGCATGCTTCCTTCTCTTCTACAGGGAGGATGGATGGCCGGACAGACACGTGGATGTGTGGATGGACGGAGAGGTGAGAAGACAAACATGCAGACACACTTTACGTGTCTGGACCTGACCAGCCCTGTCCTGGGTTGAGCTCCACAGAGCGGGAGCCCAGCTGGGCAGAGGGGCAAGGCTGGTTGCATTCCACGAGCCAAGGCAGAAGTTCAGAGGCAGCAGAGACAGAATGTAACGTGGAGCCCTACGGCCAGGGGCAGGGAAAGGCCAGGGTCTCTGGTCAATGCTGGGCATCAGGGAGAGGCAGGAGTGGCATGAGGGGCTCTGGAATGAGGTGGGGGCGGAGACCCTGGAAAACTGCCAACCCAGGTCACAGGTGACCAAGGCTCAGATCTACAGGGGTGAGTAAACCTAAGCGTCTGAAAGGTTGGAGGCGAGGCAAATACAGGTAGTCCCCGGCTAACGACATATTCGAGTTACAATGAACAGCACTTACGACCGTTCTTTTTTCTGGCACATCTTATCGTCCGTCATATGTACTGCACACAATGTTGCTGCTGGTAATTTGCTGATGTTATCATTCTCAGATGTTCACTCACAGGTGTTTACATGTAACGCTTCCAACCCCCAAAGACAAATAAAGATCAGATTTATAAAGATACTGTCTTAGTCATCTAGTGCTGCTATAACAGAAATACCACAAATGGATGGCTTTAACAAAGAAGTTTATTCTCTCACAGTCGATTAGGCTACAAGTACAAACTCAAGGCATCAGCTCCAGGGGAAGGCCTTCTCTCTCTGTCAGCTCTGGAGGAAGGTCCTTGTGATGCATCAGTCTTACCTTGGTCTGGGAGCATCCTCAGCACAGGAACCTCAGATCCAAACCATGTGCTCTGCTCCCAGCACTGCTATCTTGGTGATATGAAGTTCCCATGTGTCTCTGTTTGCTTCTCTCTTTTACATCTCAAAAGAGACTGGATTAAGACACTATCAAATCTTGTAAACCTCATCAGTATAACCTCATCATAGTGATAAGAGTTTACAACATATAAGGAAATCACATCAGATTTACAAAATGGTACACAATCATGCAATACTGGGAATCATGACCCAGCCAAGTTGACAGTTACTTTTGAGGGACACAATTCAATCTATGACAGATACTAATAATAAAAACCCCAACCCAAAACCGCTGCCGTTGAGTCAATTCTGACTCATAGTGACCCTACAGGACAAAGTAGAATTGCCTCATAGGGTTTCCAACGAGCGGCTGGTGGATTCGAACTGCCCACCTTTTAGTTGGCAGTTGTAACTCTTAACCACTACACCAACAGGGCTGATAATAAAAGGCAATTACAATAAAAACTTTAAAAAAAAAAAAAAAGACGCATTCGACCTACGTCAGAGCCCATTACGACAGAGTCCTCAGAACGGAACGCCGTCGTGAGTCAGGAACGCCGTCGTGAGTCAGGACCTCTGGTACCGGCGTCTGGGTCCACGTGGAGCACGCCAGCTGAGTGAGAACCAGTGAGCAGTGTCCTCCCAGAGCACGTCCCCCGTCCTTCCCAGCTGGGTTGTATGAGGTGCCCCAAGTGAGCCGTGGATATTTCAAGTATGGTGGATGAGTTAGCGCCTACGCCAGGCCAGGCAGGTCTTCCCAGGGTCAGTGCCTAAGGCTTGCGCTGACGAAGTCTTCCTGGGGGATGGGCTGGATCCTTCCCTTGTATACTTCTGTTGGGAACCTCTCCAGTGCACGGCCCTCAGTCTATCTAAAGTTAAAACTAAAAATGTACTTTGAGGAGGCCTACAAAAACATCACAGAGCAGAGAGTATGAGTGTGTCTGTGTGTGTGTGTGTGCGCGTGCACACACTTGCATACAGTGTTATTCCAAATTGTGCTTGTTCATGGCAAGAGATTAATCAGTGTTGACTGCTTATCCAACTTGAGTAAATCTTAGCGAATCTTAGGAAATCCTTCTCTAAGCCATCATCTGAAGGTGCACAATAGCATCTTAGGTTTTCATTATAAAATGAAATGGTAGTTCCCATATATTTTTTTCTTTCCACATTGGACTCCTGAGTGGGGGAATTTGCTTATATATTCCTGGTTGGGACGGGAGGGAAGATGGGAAGAAAGAGGGGAGTGAGGGAAGAAACAGGTTTCATCCAAAAAAAAAAATGAGTAATATTTTCCATTAGCTTACTTCATTTGTAATTTAAAAAAAGAAAGAAGGAAACATGGAGAGCAGAGGAAACTCTAAACTCAGGTTCCAAAAGCCAAGAAAATCCCCCCGGGGTCATGCAGCCCAGCATCCGTCTCCTTTGAAGAATGAGCGCTCGGTAAACGGTGTGCTCCGTTCGTTGCCTGCGTTACATCAACTACTGTGCCTGTCACTGAGGTTGTGTCTCATTTCAGTGAGAGTGCCATGAAACATATTTTATGATTCAAACACTGTACCCTAAAAGTTTAATGTTTTCCTGCTGTTTTTAATGTCTCTGAGTTTTTAACTGTGATTAATAAATGCATCAGAACAAATTCAAGACAGTCTTTTTCCCTCCTTTTCAAACAAAGTGCCATTGAGTTGTTCTGACTCACGACAACCCCACGTGTGCAGAGTAGAACCGTACTCCATAGGGTTTTCATGGACTTCCTTCCATGAGATGCCTCCGGGTGGGTTCAAACCACCAGCCTTTCAGTTAATAGTTGAGTGGCTTAACCACTAGTGCCACTCAGAGACGCCAAACTGAGGGCTGTCACTGTTGTTAGTTGCCATCAAGCTGATCCCAACTCATGGCGACCCACGTGTGCAGAGTAGAACTGCTCCATGGGGTTTTCAAGGCTGTGACCTTTCGGAAGCAGATCACCAGGCCTGTCTTCTGAAGCACCTCTGGATGGGTTTGAACCACCAACCTTTCGGCTAGGAGTCAAGAGCTGAACCATTTGCTCTACCCAGGGAAGAGGACAACATAAATCTTATTACAGGAGAGTTCACTTAAAAAAAATACTGAGACTGACTCAACAACCAGGAGGGGCTGAGTCTTAGTTGTATTAATTTTATACCTATATCTCTCCACCATCCCAGCTTCCACCGAAATTAAAGGAAAAGCCCACATGTATGGGGAGCTAGGCGTGTATGAGACTCGAGACTCACCACAGTCTTTACTGTGACAGCCACAATCTGGTTGAGTCTTCTAACGTACAGATTTCAGGGCCCAGCAGAGGTGATGATGGACTGTCTCGTCCAGTCCTCTATGCTCTGAGGTGACCCTGTTGCTGCTGTCCTGCACTCTCAGGGTTTAGGAGCTGAGAAAAGCCAGTGGGAGGGAATTCCTTTGTGTATCCCATCATCAAATGTGCACCAGGTCTCCTCCATGTCCAGGCACTATGCTACACATTGTGAGCACACAGTCATGGTCCTGGCCTCATGAGAAAGGCAGCTATCAGTCAGCAGACAAAATAAATAACTAAAAATCTGTGGAGCTTTATCCAGTGCTGTGGGAATGTAAAATGGTGCAGCCACTAGGGAAAACAGTTTGGCAGTTCCTCAAAAAGGTGAACATAGACTTACCATATGACCCAGCAATCCTAACCTTAGGTATATACCCAAAAAAAGTGAACGCAGGAACACAAACAGAAACATGCACACCAATGTTCACTGCAACACTTTTCACAATAACCAAAAGGTGGAAATAACTGCAATGTCCATCAACAAATGAATGGATAAACAAGATGTGGTCCATATATACAACGGAATATCACTCAGGCATAAAGAGAAAAGAAATTCTGATCCATGCCACACCATCGGTGAACCTTGAAAACACTACGCGGAGCAAAATAAGTCAGCTGCAAAAGGACAAACACTGGATCATCTTACTCATATGAAATAAGAAAATATACAGAAAGCAAAGAGTGTTAGTGGTTACCGGGGGTGGAAGGGAAGGGGAGAGGGAGAAATTTTACTTGGGGAGTATTGAGTTTATGTTAGCAATGATGGGATAATTCAGAAAAGGACAGCAAGAATGGTTACACAATTTGAAGAGTGTAATCAATGTCACTGAATTATACATGTAGAAATTGTTGAATGGTTAAATGTTTTGTTATATATTTTTCACCATACACACACACACACACACACACACACCCTAAAATCTATGGAAACTGCCAAAAAGGAAAAGATCTGGGTTCTGTAAGAAGAAAGATTACAAGCAAAAGCTTCTAACCTGGATGCCAGAGAAGGCATTCGGAGGCTTGCTTAGCTTGGCACCTTAAAGAAGAGAAGCCAGCCAAGCGTGGAACAAGAGAAAGTTTTTTCCCAGTGTGAGAACAGCAAGTACAAACACCCCGAGGCCACGAAGGAGCAGAGTGTTCTCAGATTCAAAAACGGCTGGGACAGGAGATGGCGAGTGAGGGGAGTGTGGCAAAGAAAGGTCGGAGAGGGAGACAGGGCTCAAGTCACTTGGGGCCTCCGGAGCCATCTTGGCGATTCACGTTATGCTATTTCAGGTGTAATGTATAGCCATTAAGGAATTTTAATTTTTGCAATAACATGACTTGTGATTTTAAAAGATTACTATAGCTGCTAGGTGGAGCACAGACTTTAGGAGGCGAGAGGGAAAATGACCAGGACTAATTGGTGCACGGGGATGGAAGATGTGGGTGGAACCGAGACGTGTGGTGAAGGGCTTGGAGAGGAATTGGGTACGTGTGTGAGAAAGAGGAAGGCAGGGTCACCTGGACAACTAGGTGGACAGCTGTGGTGCTTACTGCATTGGATAAATAAGTTTGTGGGGAAAGATCAAACACTCATGTGTGGAGATGTTACGTGTGAGAGACTGGGGAGGCATCCCAGCAGACCAGTCAAAATGAAAGTTAGATACGAGAATTTGGAGATGCGAAAAGAAGTCTGGGATAGAAATATGAACTAGACAGTCCTCTCCATATAGACTGTATTTAAAACTACAGGAAGGGATTCAATCACCAAGGGTACAAGTTCACAGAGAGGAAAGACAGCAGGAAGCTGGCAGAGGAGACTAAGAAGCTGAAGAAGTGGGAAGAAAGTCAAAGAGCATGGTATCCCGAAAGCTGAGAGGAGGGTGTGTCCAGAGAGAGAGGTGAACTGTAATGAATGCCGCTAAGAGGTCAGGCAGGTGAGCACCAAAAGGGTCCTTTGGGCTGAGTCACAGGGAATCAATGGTGACCTTGACACACAGTGAAGCCAGACTGGCTTAGGACATCTGTCTCTGCAATATGGCGGACTAAACATGGTGTACTAAAAAACTCTCCAGGAGAAATCACCGAAAATACACTCAATAAAATACTTTTTAAAAATTATTTTGAATGCATAGCTAAAATGACCAACAGAAATACTCTGAGGCTGAATACAATGACAGAACATGATTCCAAAGATGGCAGCTGGTGTTGAGGCCAGATAAGAGCCTACAAAAACCTGTCGTTGTTAGCAGTCATAGAGTTGGCTACGATTCAGGGAGACCCTATGTACAACATAACGAAACATTGTCCAGTCCTGAGCCATCTTCAGGCTCATTGGTCTATTTGAGTCCATTGTTGCGGCCACTGTTTAGTTCCCGCTCCCCTAGGGGGCTCATCTTCCAGCACTATATCAGACATATTCTGTTGTGATCCATAGGTTTTTCATTGGCTAATTTTCAGAATGGGATCACCAAGCCTTTCTTCCTAGTCTGTCTTAGTCTAGAAGCTCTGCTGAAACCTGTCCACCATAAGTGACCCTGCTGGTATTTGAAATATTGGTGGCATAGCTTCCAGCATCATAGCAACACAAAGCCATCACGGTATGACAAACTGACAAATGGGGGTGGTACATATATAAACCTAGGTCCTCTGAAAAATGACACCTACCATGAGTGAAACAGGAAAATATCACCTCCAGGGTGACCACAAAATGAACAGAAACAGAGTGTAAGCTACAAGAGGGGAAAACAGAAAGGGAAAAAAAACAATAAATCCAAAAGAAACTAAGTTAGTCAAACCAACAGAGATAAAGCAAGTAGAAAGTCAAGAGAAGATGGCAGAAATGAGTTCAAATATATCACTAATGACAATAAATGTTCAGACCAACCATCAGACAAAAGATGAGGTTGTCCAAGAAACATATTTAAAAGAAGGTATGGTCATTAGAAGGATGGCGAGACTACATCTCGCGCAGTTTGGACCTGTCATCAGGAGGGAGCAGTCCCTGCAGCAGGACTTCATGCTTGGGAAAGCAGAGGGTCAGCAAAAGAGAGGAAGATGCTCAACGAGATGGACTGCCACAGTGGCTGCAACAACGGGCTCGAGCATAACAACCATTGTGAGGATGGCGCAGGACCGGGCAGTGTTTCGTTCTGTAGTACATAGGGTCACTATGAGTTGGAACCGACTGGACAGCACCTAACAACACCCACAACAAATGTTGTTTGTAAGAAACATAAAATAAACATACAAAAAAGTTGAAAATAAAAGGATATGCCAGGTAAATACCAATTCCAGGACAGATGGAAGCTTGTGTCCTTATACGAATATTGAACAAAATACTGTCAAAGCATGACTAGAGGAAGAGAGTCACTACATAAGGATCAAAGATTCAATTCACCAGAAGGTATCACAACTCTAAACTTGTAAGCATCTAATAGCATAGCTTCAAAATATACGAGACAAAGGGACACTGACAAATTACCACCAATAGTGGGAGATCAGCGCTGCTCTCTCAGTAATTCATAGATTAAGCCGACCAGAAATTTGGCTAGGATAGGGAATATATGAATAACGCTATTAATAAGCCTGGTCAGTTAATCACATTGAGAACCCAGCACACAACTACCGAGAGCACGCTCCTTTGAAGCACACTGGGCCACGAAGTGGATCACAATAAACATCACATTACAAAAAATCTATCCCGCTTGCCATTTTCTCTGACTACAATGGAATTAAGCTGAAAAACTAGTATAATAATAACTTTTATTATTATTGTAACAACAAGAACAGTAACTAAAAAGAAGGCAGTATTTCACAGTGGTTAGACTCTGCAGCCAAACTGGTTTGAATCTTGGCTCTGTACACTCAGTAGCTGTGTGATGTTGGACAAGTTGCTTAAACCCTAACTGTCCGATTTTCACACGCATAATATTGCAGTAATAATATTCCTATGTTGTAGGGTTGTCGTGAAGATTACAAAAGTTAACCAATATATACAAAGTGTGAAGACTAGTTCCTGAGAAACACTAAGAATTTGATAAAGGTAGCTATTATTCTTCTTAATACCATACCTTAGGAAATTGAAAAATATACTCTTAACTAATTCGTGGGCTGAATAAATCATGATGGAAATCAAAATACACTCAGAATTGATCAACAGAAAATCTTAAATATCAAATCATGGTTTATACAGCCACAGTAGTTTTCTTTTTTTTTTAATTATAGCTTTAAATGTTTATAATAGAAAAGGAGAAATGAAGAAAATTAATTTTCCATTCACCTTGAGATACTAAAAGAAGGGCAGGAGACTAAACTGAAAGAAAGTAGAAGGAAATAAATAATAAAGATAAAAATCAACAAAATGGAAAAACTAGGCAGAATGGAGAGGGTTGATAGAGTAAAAGGGTTTATTACTTGAAAAAAATACAAAAATAAATCAGAGATAAGGAGGATGGGACAAAAACAATACTAGGAACTGAAAGGGTGTATAACTACAGACATAGCCGGGATTAAAAAGATAAGAGAGTATCATGAACTTTATGCCAATAAATGTTAAAACTGAGAAGAAATGGACAAATTACTGGAAAAATATAAATTACCAAAGTGGAGTCAGGAGGAAATAGAAAACTTGAATAGCTTATAACTGATAAAGAAACAATCAGTCATTTAAAATGTTCCCAGAGAGAAACCGCAGAGTCTATATGGCTTTACAGGTAGTTGTACCACCTATTTAAGGAATGAGTAATTCCAATTTTATACAAACTCTTCCAGAGAACAGAAAAAAGAAGGAACATTCCCCTAGTTATTTAAGGGGGTAGTATACCTTTGATATCCAAACTAGGTAAGGGTAATACTAGAAAGGAATAACACAGGCAGATTTCACTCATGATCACAGATGAAAAAATCCCAAAATCCCAAAGAAATACTAGCAAACAAAAACAGCTGTGCACTAAACATACACACACACACACACACACACACACACACACACACAAACACACCAGGAGCAAGCTGGATATATCCTCAAAATCAAGATTGATTAAAAATTAGAAAATGTGTTACTGTAAATTCACCATGTTACCGGATCAAAGGAAGGAAAAGGTATGATTACCTCCATAAAATCACATAAATAATTCCATAAAATTCAACACACACACACACAAATTCTCTTCATAGACTAAGGGTGAAATAGATCTTCCTTGACATGACAAAGGATATCTAGAAAGTACCCACACCAAATAACACCCTTAATGGTTAAACAGTAAGCACATTCCCTTTACAGTCAGGATTGAAGTACAGGTGCCTATTAACAATCACTTCTTTTAACTGTTGATTTCAAGGTTCTCACCACTTCAATAATATAAGACGAAGAAATAAATGAAAGAATTACAAAGGAAGAAGCAAAGCTGACATTTTTCACAGATGACATGATTATCTACATAGGAAATTCAAAGACTCTACAGACAAATTATCAGAATTAACACGACAGTTTAACATTGTTTGATATAAGATCAATACACAAAATTCAACTCCATTTCTATACACCAGCTACAAAGAGTTAATTAGAAAATATAAAAACAGCTATCATAAAACCAAACCAAACCTGTTGTCATCAAGTCGATTCCGACTAACAGTGGCTTTACAGGACAGAGTAGAAGTACCCCATAGGGTTTCCAAGGAGTGGCTGGTGAATTCAAACTGCCGACCTTTTGGTTAGCAGCCGTAGCTCTTAACCACAGAGCTACGAGGGCTCCATAAGTACTATGCTGATAATCTACTCAGCTACTACTCTCTGAGAACTGTCTTACCACCCCAGAAGAGGGGCATCAGCAGACGTGTTCATGATATGAATCCCAACTCTGACTCAAGCAAGGTCAGAAATTCAGCACTGTATCTGTGAGACACCATCTTGGAGTGTGGCTCAAATAAACTCAACAGACAAAGAATAATCACAAACGTAGAGAAGAAGAGCAAGGAGAAAAGGCAGAAACCAAGAGATACAAAGGCTGAGACTATGGGCCCCAAGGGAAGGAGAGACCAAGAGTAGAGTTACCTCCTCCAGACCCCAGCCCAGGTGTGGTCCTCATGGGACCTGGATTCCAGAACACTCCTCTCTCTCCTCAAGATGGATCCTCCTTTCTTGCCTGAGCAAGCTTGCAGTGGCTCTCTCTTCCTTGTATTCAAAAGAATCTTAACTAAGATGATCACAAATTCAGAAGTCAACCTGTGAAGCTTCATTTTTTCCCTTCTTCTTTTTTTGACATGATGGGATGAATCCTTCTGGACAGTTATGAGCCATCTCGAGAGGATAAAATGAGAAAGATAAACATCATACAGTAGATACGAAATTTGGCAAATTGGCCTAGGACCGATGCCAGCTCTATCCATTATTCTTTTAAATGTCTGGATGCTTTCCACTTCATGTGAAATTTATAATCACCTTGTTTATCACCGTAAGAAGTTTTGGCTAAAATCTTCAAAGGAATATTGCCAATAAAATGGATTATCTTTGGGTCATTTTAGCAATCTCTCTTTTATCAGTGAGGAGAGTCAGTTTTACTGCCTGCTACTCTCCCACTCCAATTTGCCTGACAAGACAGGACCTAGTAACACAAGAAACTCACAGAGATGACATGCAGATTTTCTCACATAGGGAGACTGTTTTTTCCAGCAACCACAGATTAACAGCCAAAGAAGGAGGCTTGTTTAAAAACTGTGGATTATGTTAAATAAAGGTTAAGTATAGAACACTCCACCACGTGTCTGTCAGCTTGTCGTAATGTGGTGGTTTGTGTGTTGCTGTGACACTGGAAGCTTTGCCACCAGTATTTCAAATACCAGCAAGGTCACCCTTGGTGGACAGGTTTCAGTGGAGCTTCCAGACTAAGACAGACTAGGAAAAAGGACCCGGCAATTTACTTCCGAAAAAATTGGCCACTGAAAACCTTATGAATAGCAGTGGAACACTCTCTAATATAGTGCCGGAAGACGAGCCCCCCAGGTTGGGGAAGAGTGCCTCCTCAAAGCAGATCCTCAAAGTAGATCTGAACGACATGGCTGGAGTCAAGCTTTCAGGACCTTTATCTGCTGATGTGGAATGACTCTAAAATGAGAAGAAACAGCTGCAAACATGCACTAATAAAACGTAGAATGTACGAAGTATGAATGTAGGAAAATTGGAAATTGTCAAAAATGAAATGGAATGCATAAACATCGATATCCTAGGCATTAGTGAGCTGAAACGGACTGGTACTGGCCATTTTGAATCAGACAATCATATGGTCTACTATGCCGGGAATGACAAATTGAAGAGGAAAGGCGTTGCGTTCATCGTCAAAAAGACCGTGTCAACCTTACCGAAGTACAGTGCTGTCAGTGATAGGATAATATCAACAACATGGAACACCGAATAACACCAGAGGGTCAGCTAATAAAGATGTCCCATTCTTCCTCCAAAAAACAAGGTTCTGAATTAGGGACAAGATTCTTGGATCTGGAAAACCTCAACGAGAACCCCTGCCTCTGCCTTTTACTAGATCTGGGAAAATCTCGTTTTACCTCTGGTCTTAGTTCTTCCATCCATGGGAAACCATAAGGATAATTCCTACTCACAGAACTGGTGAAGGATTAAAGGTATCAACACCTCTGCAGGCCTCTGCCTCTGCACCTAGCAGGGACTTGGGGAATGTCAGGTGACTTAAAGTTGGAAACTTCTGTTGAAAAAGAAGAGTTGATACTTCTAATCTTGGAGCAAGGTCCTTTCAAATTTGAGAAATAATTTATAATTATAAGGGGATTTTTACTGTGCTGTCTTTCTAAATCCTTACAATCAAATGTCCATTGCTTGCCTACTTCTCAGAAAGTGACACCAGAGGTGAAGAGAAGCCTAGAATTTCACCTGGAGCCCAGAATGCTGGGACTATTCTTGAAGTCCTCTAAACCATCTAGAGAAAGGGTCCTTGACCAATCAAAGAGAAAAGGAGGGATTGGTTAGAGACCAGCTGTGCCCTAGAAAACTTAGGATGGCTCTTGTCTTAGTTATCTAGGGCTGCCATAACAGAAATACCACAAGTGGATGGCTTTAACAAACAGAAATCTATTTTCTCACAGTGTAGGGGGCTAGAAGTCTGAATTCAGGGCACTGGCTCTAGGCGAAGGCTTTCTCTGTTGGCTCTGGGAGAAGGTCCTTATCTCTTCAGCTTGCTTCCTGGTTCCCTGGAGATCTCCATGTGGCTTGGCATCTATCTGCCCTCATCTCTGCTTGCTTGCTTCTCCTAACTTGCTCTTTTTATATTTTGTAAGAGATTGACTCAAAATACACCCTACACTAATTCTGCCTCATTAACATAACAAAGAACCCATTCCCAAATGGGATTATAACCACAGGCATAGAGGTTAAGATTTACAACACATATTTTTGGAGGACACAATTCAACCAATAACAGGGTTGAACAAAAGGGTCTGGCTGAAGAAAGTGTCATAATATCGCTGAGATGGCTCTTCTACTAAAGAGGTCATATCAATGTTTGGACTCCAACCAGGGCCTCCTCAGGAGATTTGCCAGATCCTACCCTGGCCCCTCTCTGACGATGGGCTGCATCTGATGCCCAGTTACTTGGTGGCATGGTGAAGCCTAACTCACCCTTGTCCTGCCCACATACACAGTCCCAGCCAGCTAGACCATGACCTTCAGGCTTAGAATCCTCCACCAGCATCAGTAGCCACACATGGCCCAGGCACCAGCCAGGATTTTTCTTGGCTCTGTTTCTTCTGAAGAAATTGGATGGGGAGCAAAATGGTCTCTGCAAATTTAGATGCAAGTCAGGCTGACCTACTTGTCTGCTGTAAGAAATATATTTCCAGGGGATTGCTAGAAAAAGCTAAGCGTTCAAACAAATACTATCTATTTCATTCCATGAAACAGTAACTCTGTATTATTTCTAGTATGGAGGGTGACCTTCAATAGATTGTTCTGGATAATCAAAGCCTGTCTGTCCTCACCCCATCTGCTTGCCTGCAAAGAGCTCACTTGGCTGAGGACTCCATGATGGGGACAAGCATCAGTTCCTCCTCAGGGCTAGGGAGGCGCCACAGAGGAACAGCACATGGGGCACCACCCACGTGGCCGTGGCTGCTGTGCTGTTCAATTTTTGAGTCTGGTTTTCATACTTCTGGCGCCCCTTTGCTCATCAGCAGTTACTCAGCACTCTCAGTGGGTCTGCATTCAAAAACGCTCTATCCTTGCTGGTCTGCAGCACCCTAGGAAACCCTGAACTGTGTGTCAGTGTCCAATGCGCATGACCAGGCTCCCAGCAGAGGTTAGCCAGGCTCACTCAGGAGTGGGGCAAGTGCCTGAGCTTTAGCACGTGGACACTGTGACACCTCTTCGGGATTCCCAGAGTTCTGTTTTGCTTATTTCAGAATCCTGGTTCTGCTCCCAGAGATGACTGATGCCAGACAAATGAGGTGGTAGGGAATTCCTCTAAGGAACTGGTCTTGGGGCTGCGCCTACTGGATGACCAGGGGCCTCAGCATCATACCACTTTTATTTTTTTAATTTACAAACACCTGTAACTGTTTAAGTGTTGTCTTATGCAATCATTAAAATATAATTAATCAGTCTATGTCCAGCTGGTTTACATCTGCAGACAACAAACAGCAGCCTCATGTCTAACATGAAAAGAATGGTCAAACCATGTTTGCTGATAACCTTATCGTCATGCTGGGTTGCAGAGCTCTCCTGAGACTTCATCCCGCTCCAGTTTTGTACAGACATTTCTTTGTTCTACTGCAGCCAGTTCTTCTCTTCCACGTGAGATTCTGGAACACACTGAAGAGAAATGCAGCAGCCAGGGGCTGAGCTGAGAAGGCTTTCCCGAGGGGCCCTGACTTGGGGTTGCTTAAAATCCTCTGCGGAGATGGGCCCTGGGGACCCAGTGAGCTCAGGAATGGTTTTTTCCAGTGCTGATAGCCAGGTGGCCAACAGGGAGGGCACGGCCTTGGCCACAGGCATCTAGGTAAAGGTAACACTCAGGAGCCAGGTGCGTGCTTTGGAAAGTCCCAGGTCTCAGTTTCCTGGTGCGGAGGTAACATAATACCACAAGTAGGCGGCTTTACAGAACAGAAATTTATTTTCTTTCAAAATTCTGGAGGCTACAAGTCTAAATCAGGGTCTTGGCCGTGTTGATTCCTTCACTGTAGGTGGCCCCAGGGGTTCACTGGATGGTAGACAGTCCTCACACAGTGTCTGCCCCACCTCTCCACGCCCTCCTCCCTGTGGTCACGAGTAGGTGTCTAATCTGCTGTTTTTATAACTCAGAAGCGATTAGGTTTAGGTCACACCCTACACTGGTATAGCCTCATTAACATAACAAAGAAAACCCTGTTTCCAAACAGGATCCCATCCACAGGTAGAGGGGTTAGGATTCCAACACATATTTTGAGAGGACACAACTCACTCCATAACATTCCAGGAAGAGTTTGGCTGTGCAAGCCCAAGTCAGAAGTTGGGGCTTGAGCAATAGCTCCACCCTGGTGGTGCTGGGGGCACCCCATGGGGTGGGGGGGCACCCCATGGGGTGGGGTGGGCTCCAGGCCTGTCTATAGCCACCACTGCTTTTCAGCCAGCTTTTGCTGAGAATGTGACTTGCTTCCCCAGCCCAAGGTTGCACCTCAAGCCCCGACCAGACAGCTCCCCTCTTTCACGCTGGAGGATCTGCATTTGCCCCTGCCAGGTGCCTGGAGAACCAGGGCCACACGAAGCTGCACCCTCTACTCAGGGCTTTGAGAGGCTTGTAGGAAGTATGACTGTGACGACAGGCTTATGGCTGGAAATTCTTATGGATCACAGTGCGGGTGGTGGTGGGGGCAGGGACAGAAAAGGGAGAGAGTTGGGATCCTTCAGTGCAATCTGTTATCATGTCCAGGTAAAGGGAGGGAAGGAGAATCATACACGTGCTGAGTGTCTGCCACGTGCTTCGAGATGAGGACACAGGCTCCCAGTGGGAGGTCCAAGGTCACAGAGCCTGTTAGTGAGATTCCACTCACTAAAATCCACCAGTACCCACTCCATGATGAGGTGCCCCTCCCACCTTCTCAGAATGGTCCCTCTGTACCCCAAAGTCCCACGCGAGGCAGCGACATAAGATCCAGAGCTCTGTTCCCTCAATTCCTCACTCATCCGATTTTAGGAAATTCAACCCGTATTGGCTTGGATATGGAAAAAGGAGGCAATGTGTCATTACAGTTAAATATCAACAGTCTTAAGAACTGGGTTGACCCCATCAATTTCTAGGGAAGTAAGGAGGGAAGCAAACAGAAGCGGCCAAGTCCTGAGTCACATGACCAATCAGAGCCGCTGAGTGGGAACCAAAAAGGCCGTGTCTCCTGTGGGTAGGTGAAGGGTTTTTCTCATGTCCAAACCAGGCCAGTTTGATTCTCCACTTACATGACTTACACTAGAAGCTGAAATGCAGAACACGCGTCAGCACGGGAGCCAAGGCCGGTGAAACTGTCACGGCTGTGCGCCAGGAGCGGGCTTTGCTTTCCAAGGCCTCCTGCGTGCGGCCCTCCCTGACGCACCGAAGAGGTTTGGGTGGAGTAGCTAAACCACATTCCACCTCACTCCCCTCAGCCCTACAACGGGAGCAAACATCAGGGAATCAGTGCAGAGGGCCCGAAAAGGCCCCGGTCCTGCCTGCTGAAGGCCACCACTGCAGGAAGATCCAGTTTAACAAACAGTAACCAGCTGGGCAGCTCAGCAACGCCAGTCGATGGAGACTTGGAAACTGAGGCTTGGGAAGGTGACGTGCCCACCCAAGATCACACAGCTGAAAAGTGACAGGTCAGATTCAGACTGGGCTCCTCCTCTAAAGAGCACTCAGCTGTTTTCTGGAGTGAAGAGAGGGCAGAAGCTAATACAACCTAGCTCGCTGACAGCAGAATGACGTGGAGGGTGGGCTCTGTGGCCAGACTCTTGGGATTCCAAGTCAAAGTCCAGCTCTGCCCCTTTTAACTTTGGGCAAGTCACTTCATCTTTCTGGCCTTAGTTTCCTCCTGTGTAAAGCAGGACTAAGGAGCCCTGTTCGCGACGTGTTTCCGCGCTCAGCTGCTAACTGAACGGTTCGTGGTTTGAACCCACCAGCTGCTCCAGGGGAGAAAGATGTGACAGTCTGCTTCCGCAAAGGTTGTTGTCATTGTTGTTAGGCGCCACTGAGTCAGTTCCAACTCATAGCAACCCTATGTACAACAGAACAAAACACTGCCTGGTCCTGCATCATCCTCACAATCGTTGCTGAGTCCATTGTTGCACCCACTGTGTCAATCCATCTCATTGGCCCTCCACTTTACCAAGCATGATGTCCTTCTCCAGGGACTGGTTCCTCCTGATAACATGTCCAAAGTTCATAAGATGAAGTCTCGCTATTCTCCCTTCTAAGGAGCATTCTGGCTATACTTGTTCCAAGACAGATTTGTTCATTCTTCTAGCAGTTCGTGGTATAGGCAATATTCTTCATCAATACCGTAATTCAAACATATCAATTCTTCTTTGGTTTTCCTTATTCATTGTCCAGTTTTCACATGCACAGGAGGTGACTGAAAATACCATGGCTTGGGTCAGGCGACCCTTAGTCCTCAAAGTGACATCTTGGTTTTTCAACACTTAGAAGACAGGATGATGAGACTTTGGTTTGCTTACTCTGGACACATCATCAGGAAAGTCCAATTGCTAGAAAAGGACATCATGGTTGGTAAAGGATCAGAAAAAATGAGGGAAATCCTCAATGAGATGGATTAACACAAGAGCCAATTGGTCAAGCTGTGCTGACTTCACCCGTATCTAGGATTATCTTTCCCGTCACCAAAAGCGACAGGTGTCTACTATCTAGAAAGTGATTCCCCCTCCTTCTTCCTCTCATCCCTGGGAACCATCAAAGAACTTCGCTTTCTGTATGTGTTTCTATCTCTTTACTTTTTATAGTAGTGGAAACATACAGTATTTATCTTTTTATGATTGACTTATTTCACTCAGCATAAGGTCCTCCAGATTCATCCACGGACTCTTCATTATTCTTTATAGTTGCACAGTATTCCATTGTATGTATGTGCCACAATTTGTTTATCCATTCATCCGCTGATGGGCACTTAGGTTGTTTCTGTCTTTCTGCTGCTGTGAATATTGCTGCGATGAACATAGGTGTGCATGTCTATTTGTGTCACTGCTTTTATATCGCTAGGATACGGACCTGGGAGTGGGATTGCTGGAGCAGAAGGTATCTCTATTTCTAGCTTTTTGAGGAAGCACACACTGTCTTCCATAGTAGTTGTATCATTGCACAGTCTCCCCAGCAATGCGTAATAGTTCCAATCCCCCTACAACCTCGTCAGCACTTGTTGTTTTCTGTTTTTTGATCATTGCCATTTTTGCAGGGGTCAACTATCTTTTAAAGAGTTTTAAATACCAAGAAAAAAATCTTCTATTTTTATTCATATAGTTACTATTTCTGGTGCTTTTCATCCCTTGTGTGGATTCATACCTCTATCTAGTGTCCTTATCTTTCTGCCTGAAGAATTTCCTTTATTTTCTTTACAGTGCAGTTGAGTTCTTTTGACTTTTGGAAGTCTAAAAATGTCTTGATTTCACCTCCCTTTTTGAACTATAATTCTGCTGGGTGTAGAATTTTAGATTGATTTTTTTCTTTCAGTACTTTAAAGATACGGCTCCACTTTCTTCTCCTTTGCATTGTTTCCAATAGAAGTCTGCAGTCATCCTTATCTTTGTTGTTTTACACATAACATTTCTTTTTCTCTCAGGCTGTGAGTATTAAGGTTTTCCAGATGGGCTGGTGGGAACAAGCACTATTCTTGGCCCCACGTGAGCAGCAGGGACTAGTCCCTCTAATCCTTTTGGGTGGTTCTTTCCTCATAGATAGCTGGTTTCCTCACACCCATGCCTAATCAGTATGCAGCCAAAGATCTGAGTTGTATCTCTGTCCAGTTCTCTTCCCTCCAGAACTCTATCCTGAAAACTCCCTGGTACCCCTAGACTCTTAGCTCCATCTTGTCAACTCAGAAGTCTGCTGGACTTTGCCTCGGTTCCTGCTCCCTGAGCCACAGCCTAGAAACTCTCTCAGGCAGTGATCTGGGGCAATCTTAGGGCTCATCTGGTTTGTCTTCTGTCTCTTAGAAATCACTGTCCTTCATTGCCAAATGCCCAGTATCTTGCACACTGTTCTGTACGTATATACACTGTTCATTTTTTGGTTGTTTCAGGCAAGAAGGTAAATGTGATGTCTGTTACTCCATCTTGCTCAGAAGCGGAACTCTATGCTTTTTTTTTACTGAAACCTTAGGGCCTTCCAGTTCTATCTTAATGTATACAGTGTGCCCCTTCTCCTCACATGGCCCCCAGTACGGGGAATATGTATAAGACGTTTTTATTCCCCCAGCACTGAGTGCACTGCTCTACACGTAGAAAGTACTTCAAAAGGTTTGACAAGACTCTTCCTCAGCAGTCATCAAAGCTATGAAGCGCTTGCATGAACATAAATTGCAAAAGTGTCAACATGAATTTTTCATTTAATGATCTGAGTTTGAAAGATTTTTATTTTTAAATAAAATCTCATTTATCCTAAGCTTTATGCACAAAAACTGACAGGCTATGTCAAAACGGTAGAGATAGTGAGAAAAGTTAAAGCTTGGGAAAAAAGGAGTTAAAAGGGAAAAAAAAATTATTTAATTCCAAAGTTTCACTTCTATTTGTACCTTGCATCTACTTCATTGTTAGGAATGTTATTTAAGCAATTATATATTACTCTTGCAACATTCAGCCTATCATCAAAGAAGGCAAGAATTGGCAAGACTCCTGTAGAAATATCCAACCTAAGACTTTCTCACGATTTCCTGACTCAGAGTGATCACGGTATTAAAACTGCTCACCAAGTGCTACGGAAACATTAATTTGTGGACAGAAAGAATCTCAGGACCCAAAGGTTTCCACAGAGTAGTTCAAGAGCAACAGTGCTGGGACCATGTCTCTCCCCTAAACAAACTCTGGGGGCGGCTGAGCACGTTCATCCACCCCTCCCCTCAGATCCAAGGTAACCAAGCAGGTAGATGAACTGATGCCGTTTTCTAAATGTCAGTGCTTAGGAGACATTTCAAGGTCTTTAGCTTTTTCCATTTTCAAATACAAAATCTTAAGTCCCAAAGGGCCAAATTAAAAACTTTCCAGTGAAAACAAGATTTTGGTCTCAGCAGAAGCCATCCCACGGCCTGGGCTAGAAAATGCATCCCCTAAAGCCCCCAGCTTCTTTCTCTCTCAATGGACTCGGTCTGCTGACCTGTGGGCTCTCAACTACATCAAGGAGCTTCCTGTTTGATCAGCCAGTCTGGGGCCACGTTTTGCAAACTAGAGGCTGATCCCCCAGTGGGGGATCAAATCAATTTAATGCATCATGACTATCTTTTCTTTAAAAATGGTATAAAACAAGTAGAAAATACGGGAGCACATCACAATAGTAAGGTCAGTACTGCTTCATGAAATTTCTTTTTTCCATTTCATATATGTATGTCTATAAATACTGCCTTGGAAAGAAACGAGTTTCTTTTACTTTGGGTCATGATCAAAAGAATTTGAAAGCTGTTGGTCCAGAACCTATTAAACACTCTGTGTTCAACTGCTGCTGGAATGGAAACTGGTATAGCATTTGTTGACAACAGCAATATCATCTAAGCATTTGACCCCAAGGCAACAATCACAGGTATGCAAAAAAAAACCAAACAAAAAAAAAGTTAGGCACTAGAATGTTTTCTATAGTATCATTTATAATAAAGAAAATAAATGGCATAATCTAAGGGATTTGTTGACTAAAATATGGTACATCCATGTGATAAACAAAAAACCAAAATTAAACCCACTGTTCTGATTCACAGCAATCCCATGTCTTAGAGTAGAACTGCGCCATAGGATTTTCTTGGCTGTAAACTTAACAGAAGCAGATCACCAGGCCTTTCTACTGCAGTACCACTTCATGGTTCAGACTGATAACCTTTAGGTTAGTAGTTGAGTGCAAACCATTTGTGGCACCTTAAACAAGTGATAAATAGGAGAAGTTATCAAAACTGTACTACAAAGGAATGGTCCGGAAGAGTGTCCATATCAAACTGTTTGGTGAAAAGAGGAGTTTATCAAATTTAATGCACAAGCGATAAAAATAATCTCTGAGAAGTATAATTTTTGTGGGATATATTTACTTTCTTCTTTGTGCTTTTCTATATTTTCAAAAATGTCTACAAAGAACACGCATTATTCTGTAACTGGTAAAAACAGGACAGTAACTGGGATTCCACATACGACCCACTCACAAAGAAGCCACCCTCCAGAGGGCATGCTCACTTGCGGCAATACTGGCAAATATTCACGCTAGTGGCTGAGACCAACAGGACTTCACAGCGCCACCTGCTTAGAGCAGAGGTACAATCAGGTGCCAGATACACTCACGTTTTGGAAAACTGCGTGATTTCCCATCCTAGCCTCTCCTCAAGTCCCTGTCTCCTTCATTAGATGCACTGACATCAAAATTGGTCCCCCAACATGAGCTGTCACGATGGGCCTGTGCAGGCCTCACAGGTAACGACTGCCTGGGCCCAGCCCATGCCTATTCTATGTTGCTCCATATGCCACACATCCTCACACCTTCATCCTGTGCACAGGTGTGCCCTGCCCAGCAGGACCTCCAACCCCCATCTGGAAAGTGTTGCCCATCATTTAGTGCTAAAACAGCACTTCTTCTGGAAGATCCGCAGACCCCGCCGAGTCCTTTCAACCCCTGCTGCTGCACGGAGCCTGCTGCAGTGTGCTAGGCTCTGCACACACCTGTCGATCTGCTATGGTGACAAGCAGAAAGAGACCACGTAGGTTTTTTTTCTCCAAATCCCCAGGGCTGATGGACATCATGGGTACTGTGTCAAGCATTTTATGCTCTCTGTCTCATTTAATTTAACCTCACAACCTCTGCAATGGAAGGTTGTTATCCCCATTTTACATATGGGAAGACTGAGGCATAGACAGGGGAGTAACTTGCACCAAGTCACACCCAGGGTTGTTGGCTCCAAAGAGAGTAAATTTGTGTTTAAACACATTTTTAGGAGCAAGACCTGCTTCATCCTACAGGCTCCTTCATCCTAAAGGAGGGCTCTTCAGTACCCTCTTAGCAGCCCCCAGACTCAGATCCCACATCTCCACTCCCAGAGACCTACTACCTGAAGAAGACGCAGCCTGTGGAAATCTGAACTTCAAGCAATTAGAAGCTGCTCGTGTCTACTTTAAACAAATACTTATGTCTCTCCAAATAGCCCCGTGCTGGGTGGATGCAGGGGTAGGGAGGAGGAGGAAAGGAACAGAAATGAAATCAGGGCCCTGGGCACTCAGGCTGCTGAGCAGCCACCAGGGAGGCTGCCGGGCACAGCGGGGTTGCAGGACCACATTCCATCCTGAAGAGTGGCCCTCCAGTGGGACCCAGGGCAGGCTTCTTAATGGCCACATCTCCTCTATAATATGGAAGGGGGTGGGCCTGGGAGCCAAGGGGAGCATGCCCAGCAGGACCACAGGGTGGCAGAGTGAGGGCTGTGCGCTCTGGGCAGCCCTTGAGGGCTCAGGGTTGACCACGGTCGAACACAGCCTCCTCCAGAACAGAGCACCGGGACCAGGGCTGAGGACAGAGTTGTCGTGAAGGTGCGCTGGATGCAGGAGGGCCAAGGGGAGGCCCCTGCAGCGGGTGTGAAGGCCTGGAGGCCTGCCAGCCCAAGAAAAGTGCAAAAGGGAATGAGCCCAACAAGGAGGGCCAGAGGAGGGGCCCACGGGCAGCACTGAGTGAGAGGGGCCCACGGGGGGTACCGAGTGAGAGGGGCCCACGGGGGGTACCGAGTGAGAGGGGCCCACGGGGGGTACCGAGTGAGAGGGGCCCACGGGGGGTACCGAGTGAGAGGGGCCACGGGGGGTACCGAGTGAGAGGGCCCACGGGGGGTACCGAGTGAGAGGGGCCCACACGGGGTACTGAGTGAGAGGGGCCACGGGGGGTACTGAGTGAGAGGGCCCACGGGGGGTACTGAGTGAGAGGGCCCACGGGGGGTACTGAGTGAGAGGGCCCACGGGGGGTACTGAGGGGGACCCACAGGCTGAGTGAGAGGGGTCCACAGTCTGAGAGGGACCCACGGGCAGTACTGAGAGGGGTCCACAGTCTGAGTGAGAGGGACCCATGGGCGGTACTGAGAGGGGCCCGCAGGTGGTACTGAGTGGACCCTCAGACTGAGTCGCCCATCAGGGTCTACATTACCTGAGCTGGCTCAGTGCCTCCAGCAGTGACCAAACCCCCCCCTCCCCCCACCGTGTCACTTCAGGTCTGACCTCCCACTGCCGACCGGAGCATTCTTGCTCGACCCCAGAAGCCCTGGGTTCTCTTCCCACCACTGCCAGCACGCTACTGTTTGAAGTGGCAGCCACCTCTCTGGAGCTGCAGGTGGGATCCAGACACCTGGCAGGGGACTCCTGACTTGCCAGGTCGCTAGGATGGCCACACCGAGCATTGCCCCAGGCCACCTTGGAGACCTCAGCCCCAGGCCCCACTGAGCCCAGCCGTCACCTTATTTCCCGCTCTCTTTCCTTCCCATGTAGATGCCCACACAGCATGCTCACGGGGACAAAGCCAACGTGTCCCCCACCAAGGCCCCCTCCTCCACACTGTTGTCACGGACACGCCTCTATTAGCCATCTGAAGGTAAGTGATCACCCCGCGGTCACCGTTACCTACGAGAAAAGTACAAGCTGTCCTCTCATACCTGCCTGCGTTGTTCACAGGGGGGAAGCCCTCCAGCTTCTGACCGAAGCTGCACCGCCATGAAGACGCAGCCCCCTCAGCCCTCTGCACCCCTCCCACGCTGGTGTGGAGGCCGGCTGTAGGCTTGTCAGACGCAAGTCCGCCTTTTATTTTCTATGGCTGCACTTGACCTACTCTTGACCCCTGCTTCACTGGCTGCAAAAACTCTTCATCCCTGCTTCAAGTCTAGAGCCGCTGTTTTCAGGCTAATATTCAGCCAAATTCAGAATTAAAATTCAGATCAAAGTCCCAGCAGGGGCGCCCTCTGCCCACCCTTCTCCAGGAGGATGATCTAGAGCTTCAGTAGCCACTGCCCCATCCCTGCTTCCGTGGGTCAGGCACTGCAGGTCGCCCATGGGGTTCCATCTGGGGCCGAACCCTAGGTGCCACCACAGCTGATGCCTGTGGTCTTGTCATGCTATGAAGTCACAGGCCACAAACCCCACAGTCGTGCCCTCAGAGAGCCCACAAGGGTCCTCTCCCCTCCAGCTCTGGGACCCCACAGGGGGCAGAAGCTCCCAGCATCCTGCAGGTGCCTCCGCGCTCAGGGTTGTGGGGGAAGAGGGCATAACTCCCACCGTTCCCAGATTCTCCCCCAACTCACCGAAGATTCACATGGGAGTTCTCACATCTTGAGCCCCCTCACCCCACAATTCAGCTTGAGGCCCAGAGCAGGGGACACCCCAGGCGGTCGCTATACTTGGCACTTCCCTGTGGCTTCTGTCTCCTTCCTCGGGTAGGAAACCCTTGAGGTCATATCCTGCGCTCTCCCCAAGGGGTAAAAAGGCTGGAGCAGAGCTGTGACCGTCACAACCCTGGGGGCGCTTTCCCATGTCCAGAGCCACCATCAACAGAAATGGTATCTGCTGTGGGATTCCATGGGCCAGGCACTGCAGGCCAAGCATTTTACAGACATTACCTGTATCAGTCCTTGTAGTACTGAATGAGGTGGACAGACATAGACTACAAGGCTAAGCAGTGTGCTGAGTCACACAGCAGAGTCAGGTTTCCATCTGACTCTGGAGCCCATGCTCCCCTCCCACACGGTGCCCCCCACGAGTGCTGTTCTGTGGAGACCCCAGCAGCTGTAGCGCCCCTCTGTCCCCGCGGGCCGCCCAGCCTGGCCTCACCATGCCTCCAGTGCACTCTGGACAGTCCTGCAAGCAGCTGACATTCTCCCAGGTACTGCAGGCCTTCAGGCCTGCCACCAGAGCCTGCAGTGGGCGGCTGCTGACGAGCTCCTTCCCGTAGAAGATGTCCTCATCCAGGAGGACCCCAGCACACCTGTGAGGAAAAGCAGAGACGTGGACAGATACAGCAGCACACTCAGCACCCATGAGAAGGAACACAAGAAATGACCAAGGCATGCAGTCATCTGAGGTAAACCATCAGACTGAAACCTGCACCTCCCTCAGTCCTTCAAAGGTTCTGCGTGCCCGTGATGGTCAATTTTATGTGTCAACTTGGCGAGGCTATGATTTCCAGTGGATTGGCCAAAGACTAGACTAGCTGCTATTCCACAATGTAGTCTAACGTAATGTAATGTAATCACTTTCCACAATGTAATTTAATATAATTAATCCATCAGTTGAATGGGGAGTTTCTTTAAGGTGTGGTCTGCCTCCAGACTATAGTTAGATATTTTGGAAGAACTCATTCTCTCTTTCCACTTTGTACTCTTTCCCTTGCCCGACCTACAGACCTTGGGGTGCAAGCCTGCAGAAGTTTCTAGCCTTCCAGCTGACCTATGGATTTTGGACTTGAGCTAATCCTTGAAGTAAATCAATCTCTTTCACTCTCTCTCTCTCTCTCTATATATATATATATGTGTGTGTGTGTGTATATATATATATATATATATATATATATATATATACATGGTTCTGTTTCCCTAGATAACCCTAAGATAGTGCCCTTCAAAACTGTCACTGTGCACCATGGCCATATCTGCAGCCCTGAGCCTCCACCTCACCATTCTCCCCTTGGCAAACCTCTCTCTCATTTTCTGTCCAAGTATAATCTGGCATCATTGCTATGTCAACATTTGTCTTCCCACCCCTTGACCCAATACAAAGTGGACATTACCTATAACTCTTGCCATATCTTGACTTACAAAAGTTGAAGATCCTGAGATGGGAAGATGATCCTGGATTATCTGGGGGGGCCCAATGTAATCACAAGGGTCTTGTAAGTGAAAGAGGGAGGAGGAAGGTCAGAAAAGATGTCACCATGGAGGCAGCGTCAAAGTGATGTGAGAAAGACTTGACCATCCATTGCTGGTTTTGAAGATGGAAGGGGGCTACAAGCCAAGGAAAGCAGGTGGCCCCTAGAAGCAGGTAAAAGCACAGAAACAGATTTTCCCCTGGAGCCTCCATAAGGAACACAGCCCTGCTGATACCTTGATTTTAGCCCAGTGAGACACATTCAGATTTCTGGCCTCAGAATTATAAGATAATCAGTTTATGTTGTTTTAAGCCCCAAGTTTGTGGTAGTTTGTTACAGCAGCACTAGAAAACTAATACAAATTGTGAGCAACTTCATCCTTCAAAATGTTAAGAGTCACCATTTTCCCTCATTTCAGCCACCTGACTTTTCCTCAAATAAGTTGGTGTCAAGTGCTTTATCTTCAATCTTACTAATTCTGACTTCCATTGCCTCAATTCTGCTCCTATGACTTTCTATTGAGTTGTCTATTTCTGAAATTTTATTGTTAATCTTCTGGATTTCTGTTTACTGTCTCTCTATGGATTCTTGGAGCCTGTTAAATTTGTCATTATGCTCTTCTATAATCTTCTTAAGTACCTCTATTTCTTTGTCTGTGTGTATCCTGGCTTGTTCTGCATTTTGCCTGATCTCCTTCCTGGTGTCTTGAGGAGTTCTGTATATTAATCTTTTGTATTCTACCTACAGTAATTCCAATAAGTTCTCTTCCTCTTGAAAATTTCTTGATTCTTTGTTTTGGTTGCTTGCTGATGCCATCATGGTCTGCCTCTTTACGCGATTTGATATTGACTGTTGTCTCCAAACCATCAATAAGTTATTATATCTATTTATGTTTGCTTACTGTGTCCTAGCTTCTTGTTTTGTTTTGTTCTGATATGCCCAAATAGGCTGCTCATGTGAGCTAGTTTGATTATTTGTGCCTCTGAAGCTCTAACGTACTGACACCAGGTGGTTAGATCTATGAGCCCAGGAGTCCATTTACTTTTCTTGTATGGATTCAGCTCAGGTGTCCAAGTAGTCGGTTACCAAGTGTGTGGTGCAGGCTCTCACCTACAGTCCTAGAGGGCAGGGGCAACTGGTGTAGGCACAGGTATCTGGCCGCAGTCGGGGGTCACACACTGAGCAAGGCAGGGGGCTGACAGCTGCCCCTGAGTGTTTGGGAGGAAAGTGTGTCCCTGTTCCCTAGAGCACGCAGGTGGGTGAGTTTTGCAGCAGGACTATGGGCACCCAACGCTGTTACCTGTAAAGACTGGGAGGTACCACTTACTCTTGGACCCCTGTCGCAGGTGGCTAGATGGCATGGGTGAAGCCACCAGTCCTCATGCCCCTGATCTGGGTAGGTGAGGGCCCTGCTTAATGGGCAGAGTGGTGTCAAATGTTACAGACCTGCCACTCTACCACATAGCTGATACAGTTGAAGTTAGGCTTCGTGTATATACCCTGTTGTACTGTGCTAATGAGGGCCTAAGCTGTTGAAATGGGCCCACACAGGTCTATGCAGGGGTGAGAGGCATTCAGAGTCCATGGCCCCCTTATGCCTGTGCCTAGGCAAAGGAGCTGTGCCTACCCTGAGTTCCCAGCTTAGAGGAGCTGGCAGATTATTTTTTCCTTTTGTTAACTTGTTCCCTCTCCAAGGCTGGGAGAATGGCTCAGGGTGCGTGACAGGTCCTGCTTCTGGCCCAAGGGATGTGGCAAGTGCAGAGTGGGGAGGGGGCAGGTAAATGGGAGAGATATTTTTCCCAAAGGGGGTGTTTTTTGATCCTTGCAGTAGGTCAGACGCATGTATCTATCTTTTGCCAATTGAGTGCCGCTTTTCACTAGTTCTGGAGGCCCAAGTAGACTCTCTGCCACTTGGTCTCTCTCAATGTGGAAAATGCCTCCCGAGTGCCATTGCTGCCTGGCCTGTCTTAGGCTGGGTTCTCTAGAGAAGCAAAACCAGTAAAGTGTATAAATATATATAGAGATTATATCAAGGAAACAGCTCATGTGATTGTAGAGGCTAGAACATCCCAAGTCCGTGGATCAGGGTAGGGGCCTCTCCCAAGTCACACAGCTGCAGAAGCTGGCAAGCCCAAGATCAGAAGGTCGGAGAGCAGGGCTCCCACTCACAGACTGTGCAGATCGATGAATCCCAGGTTCGGCAGATAAGCTGACACCTCAAGTCCCAAGAACAGGAGATGAGACGACAGGAAGCAGCTGCAGGATCCAGAGAGAGCAAAAAGCCAGAACGTCTGCCTATATACAGATGTGGGCCACACCCCCAAGGAGACTCCTTTCATCTGATTGGCTACTCACAGTATATTCAGTCATGGGAGGGATTACATTAAAACACGGAGAATCATGGCCCAGCCAAGCTGACACACAATCTTAACCATCACATTGTGCATGCCAGCAGATCTGGCCTGAAAGCTGCCGGCTCCTGCCACGTCAGGTCTGGCAACTCCTTGCTACTTCCGAACTGTCTCTCCCTCCCCCTGCCACTCAATCCGATTCCTCAACTTTGTCTTTGATGTTCAGGGCTCTTAGATTGTCATATATAATCAATTCACTTGTTTTTTTGGGGGGGTCTTTGTTGAAAGAGGGACCACCAGAAGCATCTGACTACTCCATTGTCTTGGCCCCGCCTGTGAGTTGCCCTGGCTCTTCAGAGTCCTCCACAGCTGCACAGAGGAAATGCTGCCACCCTTAGTCCACAGGATATGGCAACACCAGGCCCGGGGTCTAATGCTACCCACAGAGAAAAGCAAAAGAGTGCGTCATTTGATTTCTTGACTGCTGCTTCCATGGGTTTTGATTGCAGATCCAAGTAAAATGAAATCTTTGATGACTTCAGTCTTTTCTCCATTTATCATGATGTTACTTATTGGTCTAGTTGTGAGGATTTTTGTTTTCTTTATGTTGACGTGTAATCCATACTGAAGGCTGTGGTCTTTGATCTTCATCAGTAAGTGCCTCAAGTCCTCTTCACTTTCAGCAAGTAAGGTTGTGTCATCTGCATAACGCAGGTTAATGAGTCTTCCTCCAACCCTGATGCCACATTCTTCTTCATATAGTCCAGCTTCTTGGATTATTCACTCAGCATACAGATTGAATAAATATGATGAAAGGTACAACCCTGATGCACACCTTTCCTGACTTTAAACCACGCATTATCCCCTTGTTCTGTTCAAATGACTGCCTCTTGATCTATGCACAGGTTCTGCATGAGTACAATTAAGTGTTCTGGAATTCGCATTCTTCCCAATGTTATCCATAGTTTGTTATGATCCACATAGTCAAATGCCTTTGCATAGTCAATAAAACACAGGCAAACATCTTTCTGGTATTCACTGCTTTCAGCCAAGATCCATCTGATATCCTCTTCTGAATCCAGCTTGAATTTCTAGCAGTTCCTTGTCGATATACTGCTGCAACCGCTTTTGAATGATCTTCAGCAAAATTTTACTTGCATGTGATATTAATGATATTGTTCTATAATTCCCACATTGGGTTGAATCACCTTTCTTTGGAATAGGCATAAATATGGATCTCCTCCAGTCGGTTGGCCAGGTAGCAGTCTTCCAAATTTCTTGGCATAGACCAGTGAGCACTTCCAGCGCTGCATCTGTTTGTTGAAACATCTCAGTTGGTAGTCTGTCAATTCCTGGAGCCTTGTTTTTCGCCAATGCCTTCAGTGCAGCTTGGACTTCTTTCTTCAGTACCATTGGTTCCTGATTATATGCTACGTCCTGAAATGACTGAATTTCAACCAATTCTTTTTGGTACAGTGACTCTGTGTATTCCTTCCATCTTCTTTTGATGCTTCTTGCGTCGTTTAATATTTTCCCAGTAGAATCCTTCAGTACTGCAACTTGAGGTCTGAATTTTTTCTTCAGTTCTTTCAGCTTGAGAAATGCCAAGCGTGCTCTTCCCTTTCAGTTTTCTAACTCTGGATCTTTGCACATGTCATTATAATACTTTACTTTGTCTTCTCAGGCTGCCCTTTGAAATCTTCTGTTCAGCTCTTTTACTTCATCATTTCTTCCATTCACTGTAGTTACTCAATGTTCAAGAGCAATTTTCAGAGTCTCTTCTGACACCCATTTTGGTCTTTTCTTTCTTTCCTGTCTTTTTAATGACCTCTTGCTTTCTTCATGTATGATGTCCTTGATGCCATTCCACAACTCGTCTAGTCTTCAGTCTTAGTGCTCAATGCATCAAATCTTTTCTTGAGATGGTCTCTAAACTTAGGTGGGATATACTCAAGGTTGTACTTTGGCTCTCGTGGATTTGTTCTAATTTACCTCAGCTTCAACTTGAACTTGCATACGAGCAATTGATGGTCTGTTCCACAGTTGGCCCCTGGCCTTGTTCTGACTGATGATATTGAGCTTTTCTGTCATCTCTTTCCACAGTTGTAGTCAATTTGATTCCTGTGTATTCCATCTGGTGAGGTCCACATGTATAGTTACCATTTATGTTGTTAAAAAAGGTATTTTCAATGAAGTCGTTGGTCTTGCAAAATTCTGTCATGCGATCTCCGGCATTGTTTCTATCACCAAGGCCATATTTTCCAATTACCAATCCTTCTTCTTTGTTTCCAACTTTCCCATTCCAATCACCAGTAACTATCAATGCATCCTTATTGCATATTCGATCAATTTCAGACTGCAGAAGTTGGTAAAACTTCTTCAGTTTCTTCATCTTTGGCATTACTGGTTGGTGTGTAAATTTGAATAATAGTTGTATTAACTGGTCTTCCTTGTAGGCCTACGGATATTATCCTATCACTGTCAGCTTTATACTTCAGGACAGAACTTGAAATGTCCTTTTTGACAACGAACGCAATGCCATTCCTCTTAAATTTGTCATTCCTAGCATAGGAGACCATATGATTGTCCAATTCAAAATGGCCAATACCAGTCCATTTCAGCTCACTAATGCCTAGGATATTGATGTTTATGCATTCCATTTCATTTTTGACAATTTCCAATTTTCCTAGATTCATACTTTGTACATTGCACTTTCCAATTATTAATGGATGTTTGCAGCTGTTTCTTCTCATTTTGAGTCATTCCACATCAGCAAATGGAAGTCCTGAAAGCTTGACTCCATCCACGTCATTAAGGTTAACTCTACTTTGAGGAGGCAGCTCTTCTCTAGTTGTATTTTGAGTGCCTTCCAACCTGAGGAGCTCATCTTCTGGTACTATATCAGACAATGTTCTCTGCTATTCATAAGGTTTTCCTAGCTAATTTTTTTCAGAAGTAGACTGTCAGATCCTTCTTCCTAGTCTTCCTAGTCTGTCTTAGTCTGGAAGCTCAGCTGACTAAGAACAAGAAGAGTTACAAACCAAAAATACCATAAAATTGGCCTTTATATTTATCCATATAATTACCTTTACTGAAAATCTTTTTATCCTCATGTGGCTTCAAGTTAATATCTAGTGTCTTTCATTTCAATCTAAAGGACTCCCTTTAGCACTGCCCGTAGGGCAGGACTCATGGTAACAAACTCCCTCAGTTTTTGTTTCTCTAGGAATGTTTTAATTTCACCCTCATTTTTTTGAAGGATAGTTTTGCTGGATATAGAATTCTTCATTGACATTCTCTTCTTTCAATACTTTAAATATGTCTTCCCACTGCCTTCTGGCCATGGTTTCTGTGGAGAAAGCAGTGTTTAATCTTACTGAGGATCTCTTTTACATGACAGTTGGCCTTGCTCTTGCTTCTTTCAAGATTCTCTTGTTATCTCTGGTTTTCAAGAGTTTGATCATAATGTGTCTTGCTGTGGATCTCTTTGGGTTTATCCCACTTGGGAGTTCGTTGAGCTTCTTGGATGTGTAGATCCATCTTCCATCAAACTTGGGAAGTTTTTGGCCATTATTTCCTCAAATATTCTTTTTGCCTCTTTCTCCCTCTCTCTTCTCCTTCTGGGGTTCCCACAATGTGTATATTGGTCTGCTTGATGTTATCTCACAATTCCCTTAGGCTCTGTTCACTTTTCTTCATTCTTTTTTTCTTTTTGTTCCCCAGACTTGAAAATTTCAATTATTCCATCTTCAGGTTTGCTGATATTTTCTTTCACCAGCTCATATCTGCTGTTGAGCCCCTCCAGTGGAATTTTCATTTCAATTATTGTACTTTTCAGCTCTAGTATTTCTATTTGGTTCCTTTTTATAATTTCTATCTCTTTATTGATATTGTTGTTTTGTTCATGAATCGTTTCCCTGATTTCCTGTAGTTTTTCATTTGTTTTTCCTTGAGCTTTTTGAGAATATTTAATACTGTTGTTTTAAAGTCTTTGTCTAGTAAGTCTGTTATCTCCTCCCACCCCAGGATGGTTTCTGGCACTTAGTTTTATTCTTTTGAATGGTCTATCCTATTTCTTTGTATACCTTGTGGATTTTTTGTTTTGTTTTTGTTGTTGTTGTTGAAGCCACGACATTTGAATGATATAATGTGGTGACTCTGGGAATCAGATTCTCCCTCTTCCTCTGGGTGTGCTTTTTTTTAAAAAAAAAAAAAATGAAAAACAAAAAAACTTTGTTGAAGGCTGTAACAACAGTCTCTTTCTTTAGTAACTTCCCCTAACTATTTTTGCAAAGTCTGCCCCCCTGGATATGTGTGAGTACTCAAGTCTCTGTAACTTGGGTTCTACTAGTGTTTTCACAGAGATTTCCTTGAATGCCAGAAAAAAGTAAAATAAAACCTCTCCCCATCTTTGAAAATTGTCTCTTTGCTGAATCTCTCCTTCAGCAGTTAGCCCAGCTTGCACCAAGCCTAGTGATTCGCCTGAAGTGAAAGTATAGGTTCTTGTCAAATAATGTCTGAACATGTATCTTTCCCTGGGCATGTGTGTGGCTATCTCTATTCTCTCATATACATGGTACTTTTGAAAGCCCTAATTTCCAAAAGAAACTCTCTCCCTGGCTTGTCCTTCAAGTCTTTATGTATCTTCTATTCCTTAATGGAAGTCTCTAACCCCAGGTGGCTACAAGCAGTTACAGCCTTCTGTTATTACTTGCTGCCCCTCCACCCTCATGAGCTCTCAGACAGACCAGAGACAAGCACTTTGCTTTAGTCCTTCATGCAGCCCCTAGATAGGTTAGAACAGACACACACAATAATTTGCTAACAAACTCTGCTCTGTTCCTTCTAGAAAAAGAGACCAGACTCTGTCTGGGAATATGGACCACCCTCGCCACTTTAAAATGGCCATAGTGATCTGGGGAGGGAGGTGGGATATAGCATGTAGAAAACCAAAGCTTTCCTACCATTTTGTTGTTGTTAGGTGCCATCCAGTCAGTTCTGACTCACAGTGACACCATGTACAACAGAATGAAACACTACCCAGTCCTGAGCCATCCTCACAATTATTATACTTGAGCCCATTGTTGCAGCCACTGTGTCAATCCATCTTGTTGAGGGTTTTCCTCTTTTTCACTGGCCATCTACTTTACCAAGCATGATGCCCTTCTCCAGGGACTGATGCCTCCTGATAACATGTCCAAAGTATCTGAGACATAGTCTTGCCATCTTGCTTCTAAGGAGCATTCTGGTTGTACTTCTTCTGAGACAGATTTGTTAGTTCTTTTGGCAGTCCCCAGTATATTCAGTATTCTTCGCCAACACCATAATTCAAAGGCATTGATTCTTCTTCCGTCTTCCTTATTCATTCTCCAGCTTTCACATGCATACGAGGCGATTGAAAACACTATGGCTTGGGTCAGGCGCACCTTAGTCTTCAAGGTGATATATTTGCGTTTTAACACTTTAAAGAGATCTTTTGCAGTGGATTTGCTCGATGCAATGCGTGGTTTGATTTCTTGACTGCTGCTTCCATGGGTGTTGATTGTGGATCCAAGTAAAATAGCTATTCTAGTGGATGTGAAATGGTATCTCATTATGATTTTAATTTGCCTTTCCCTAATGAATAATGATGTTGAGCATCTTTTCATGTGCTTATTGGCCATTTGTATATCTTCTGTAGAGAAATATCCATCAAGATTCTTTGACCATTTTTTGAGTTATTTGTCATTTTATTGTTGAATTATAAGAGTTCTTTATATATCTTGAATTGTTGTTGTTGTTGTTAGCTGTTGTTGTGTCAGCCCCCAACTCATGGCAACCCCATGCACAACGGAATGAAATGCTTCCCAATCCTATGCCATTCCCATGATCAGTTGTGGATTGAATCCTTGTGATCCATAAGGTTTTCACTGGCTGATTTTTGGAAGTAGATCACCAGGTCTTTCTTTATAGTCCATCTTAGTCTCAAAACTCTGCTGAAACCTGTTCAGCATCATAGCAACACACAAGTCTCCAATGACAGAGAGTGGTGGCTGCACATAAGGTGCATTGGCTGGGAATTAAACCTGGATCTCCTGCAATGAAGGCAAGAATCCTACCACTTAATCATTGCTGTCCTCTATATCTTGAATAACCAGTAAAACCAGCTGCCACCAAGTCAATTCTGACTCATGGTGACCACCCCCCTCCTCCATGCATGCAGAATAGAACTGTGCTCCATAGGATTTTCAAGGCTATAACCTTTCAGATGCACATCAGCAAGCCTTTCTTCCAGGATATACTGAATAAAGTCCCTAATCAGATATATGATTTGCAAATATTTTCTCCCGTTCTGTGAGCTATCTTTATACTTTCTTGATAGTATCCACTGAAGCACAAAGAGAATTTACTTTGTATGAAGTCCAATTTATCTACTTTTTCTTTTATCACTTGTGCTGTTGGTGTTGTAGCTAAGAAATCATTGATAGCCCAAGGTCACAAACATTTATTCTTATGTTTTCTTCTAAGAGTTCTTATTGTTTTGGCTCTTACATTCAGGCCTATGATTCATTTCAAGTTAAATTTTATATGTGGTGTGAGGTAGGGGCCAACTTCATTATTTTGTATGTGGATATCCAGTTGTTTCAGAGCCATTTCCCTCACTGAATTATGTTGGCACTCTTAATAAAGATAAATTGACCATGAACATAAGGGTTTACCTCTGTACTCTCAATTCTATTACATTGATCTATATCTTTATGCCAGTACCACCTTGTCTTGATTACTGTAGCTTTGTAGCATGTTTTCAAACTGGGAAGTGTTAATCCTCCAACTCTGTCCTTTTTTCTTTTTTTTGAAGATTGTTTTGGTTATTCTGGGTCCTTTGCATTTCCATGTGAATTTTAGTGTCAATTTGTCAATTTCTGGGGAGGAAAAAAAGGCAGCAGGGATTCTGATAGAGATGGCAGTGAATCTGTAGATCATTTGGGGATAGTATTTCCTTCTTAACAATATTAAGTTTTCCAATTCATGAATACAGATTGTTATATTCCTGAGTATTTTTTTTGATACTGTTGTAAATGGAACTGTTTTCTTAATTCCATTTTTTGATTGTTCATTGCCAGTGTACAAAAATAGAACTGACTTTTGTATATTGATCTTGTATAGTGCAACTTTACTGAACTCACGTATTATTTCTAATAGTTTTTTAGTGCATTCCTTAGAATCTTCTGAATACAAAATCATGTCATCCGCAACAGAGATAGTTTTACTTTTTCCTTCCCAAACTGATGTCTTTTATTTCTTATACTTGCTTGGCTTCCCTGGCTAGAACCTTCAGCACAATACTGAACAGAAGTGATGACAGCAGACATTCTTGTCATTTTCCTGATATTAGTGGGAAAGCATCTAGTTCTTCACCAATAAGTATGATGTTTTCAGTGGATCTTTTTGTAGATGACTATTATCAGGTTGAAGAATTCCCTTATATTCTTAGTTTGTTGAGTGTTTTTATCATGAAAGGGTGTTGAATTTTGTCAAATGCTCTTGCTACATCTTTTGAGATGATCATGTGGCCTTTTGTCATCTATTTTCTTACTATGGTGTGTTATACTGACTGATTTTGAGATGTTAAGATAACCTTGTACTCCTGGAATAAATCCCACTTAGTCATGCTGTATAACCCTTTTATATGTGGCTGGATTCAGTGTGCTAGTATTTTCTTGAGGAGTTTTACATCTATGTTCATAAGTGACACTGGTCTGTAGTGTTCTTTTCTTTTGATGTTTTTGTCTAGTTTTGGTATCCAGTAATACTGGTCTCATACAATAAGTTGAGAATCTTCCCTCCTCTTCTATGTTTTAGAAGAATTTGTTTGGACTGATATTAATTCCTCTTTAAATTTTTAGTAGAATTCACCAATAAAGCCTGGGCTTTTCCTTGTGGGAAGTTTTTAAATTACTAAATCAATCTCTTTACCTGGTCTATTAATATTTTCTATTTTTTTCTCAAGTCAGTTTTTATGGTATATGTCTTTCTGGGACTTTGTCCACTTAATTTAGGTTATCTAACTTGTTGGCATACTCTTGACCTTGGTATTCCCCTATATTTCTTTTTATTTCTGTAAGGTCAGTGTCACTACCAGATTTAAGACTTACTATAAAGCTACAGTTATTAAGATGTCGTAGAAAGGACACAGAAACCACTAACCATAAAAGGAAAAAATCGGTAAATCAGACTTCATATTAAATTTTTCTGCTCACCAAAAGACACTATTAAGAAAATACAAGCACAAGCTCCAGACTCGATGAAAATATTTGCAGTCAGCATTTATCACAAAGAATTTATGTTTAGAATATAAAGAACCTAATAATTCAGTACTAAAAAGGAAAACAACCCAACTTAGAAAAATATGCAAGAACTTAAGCAGATCTTCACAAAAAGAGAAACACAAATAGCCAATGACCACATGAAAATGTTTTCAACGTCATTACTGAAAACCAAACCCGCTGCCACCAAACTAATTCCAACTCACGGTGACCCTACTGGACAGAGTAGAACTGCACCATAGGGTTTCCAAGGAGCAGCTGGTGGATTTGAACTGCCGGCCTTTTGGTTAGCAGCCAAGCTCTTAACCACTGCGCCACCAGGGCTCCTTCAACATCATTAGCTACCAGGTAAATGTGAATTAAAACCAAAATGAAATACCACTTCATACTACTAGTCTGGATAAAATTAAGGAACTGAGGAAACTAACATTAGTCAGGATGTGGAACAACTGAAACTCTCACACGTTCCTGGAGGGAATGTAAAACGAAAAACTGAAAAACTGGCCATTTCTTACAAACTGAAACATACCCAACGATCCAGAAATTTCTCTCTAAGTATTTACTCTAAGAGAAATGAAAAACTTGCACAAAATATTCACTGCAGCTTATTCACAACAGATAAAAGCTTGGAAACAATCCAAATGTCCATCATTAGGAGAATGGATAAACAAATTGTGGCTTATTCATTCAGAGTTATATAACTCAATAATAAAAATTAACAAACTATCAACAGCATTGATAAATATCAAGACTGCTCAATGAGATAAACTGGACACGGAAGAGTACATACTGTATTACTCATTTCTACAAAGTTCAAGAACAGGCAAAACTAAGCTATGGGGATAGAAATCAGAAAAGTGGTTTTCTCTGCTGCAGTGGTAAGCAGGGAGCTGACTGAGAGGAGGCGTGAGGGAATTTTCTGGGGTGATGGAAAAGTTTTATATTTGGTTTGAGTGCTGTTTACACAGGTGTGTATATCTTTGTCCAAACTCATTGAACTATACCCTAAGATTTGCATATTTTACTGTATGCAGATTAAACCTCAGTGAAAAATATCCAAAAACAATTTAAGTCACACATATTAGATTCAGTGATTTCAATTTTCTTCCAGACTGCCTGGATCCACCTGAGTGCTGTTACCTGAAGCTCAGTCTGCAGAACTTGCTGTACGTGTACCCTGGGATAGTGGCGGCAGTAAGAGCAGAAGTGTGTCCACCCCTCACCCCTGAGCCAGGCCAGCAGCAGGCCGGCGGCCCCACAAGTCAGCAACACATCAGATATGGCAGTCTCTCTGATTACCTTCCTTTTATAAACCCTGTCCCTAGTTTACCCATCAGTGTGGTCTATGTCATACATATGTCAATTATAAATTATTCATATATTATTGTAGCTACCTCTGAGAAGCAGTATGGCCTACTGCAGGGAAGAAAGAACACAGGATGAGGGTCCACATTTGGAGCTCTGTTCCCAGTCAACCTACTCCCAGGCCCTGTGATCCCCAAACCCCCAAGGTTCTTATCTTTAGAATGCAGTGGTGATGGTGATAGGACACAAAGCTGCCCAGGCACCTCCGAGGGCTTTGAGGAAGAACAGCTAAGGGCGCACAGACCAGAACCTGCAGGGAACGTACAGTTGCACGTGAATTCACAGTCCTATTTCTGCTGCTTGATTCAATGCCCCCACTCCCTCTCCTGCCAACACACAGCTCCACCCATTATTTGAAAATTCTACTGTAAATTAGAACCTTTACCAGAAGGTAGAGAATACTGACATTTTAACTATTCAAGTCTGTCTTTACTTCGGGAAATACTGGGGAAACATTGGTTCGAGTCTTCTCAAATTCTCCGTGGATCCCATTTACCTGGATATGTGGACAATCAAAATTAGGCCATCACTTTTAACCCGAGCGTCTGATTTTAACCACAGACTCCGTCCTGCTCACAGTCAGAAAGTGAAACCCGTGGCTGCCTCTGGTCTCCCCTCCTTTCTTGTGCCAGTTCGCCATACCACAAGCCATCTCACCTCTAACGAAGGTCAGGGCCAAGGCCGTGGCCAGGTGAGGCATCAGTCCAACGGTCTGTTTGGTGCTCAATGATCCTGACTTCTTCCTTGGCTTTCGGCCCAAACTGCCACGGGCTAGAAAGAGTCAAGAAAAGACCATTTTTACCGAAATCCGATAGGCAACCATATTTTCAGAGCTAAAAGTGTCAAGCAGCCATTTGCCCATTCAGTGCTTCAAAATATATTTCTGAGTCCCCTCAAAGATGGTTCAGACTTCAAGAATTTTGGAAGATAGTCCAAAAGAAAGCTTTTCAGCTCTTCTAGAAATTAACCTTTCTACCATGGGATTTTTTTTAAAGCTGCATATCCACTGAATACAGAGTAATTTTTACTCCTTAGCATTTACATGGCATTTTATAGTTGCGAGAGCCCTGTGATGATTAATTATTCCACTTTCCTGAGTTTGTGATATAATTAACAGGACAGGAGCGATATCCTAGAACATACTTCAAAAGGACATTCTCAGCAAGGAGGGTGAAGTTAACCTGGTGCTCTCATCAGAGTCACACGCGGGTCATTACCTTCCGCTCACCTAAACCCCCCTGCAGGTTCCCGTGGAGCGCTGGGCTCCACATCCTGCCTTAAAAGGCTGCACTGCTTCTCTGCTGCCCTGTGAGCAGTGCTGTGCTTCTCTCTGGCCTCTGTGCCAGGGCAAACCAAGGCCTCCTGGGAGCAGTTGATAAAGTTCTATGGAATCGTCCCCACAGACAGTGCCCATGAACACATCATACAGCATCCCGGTACAGACTGAAGGAGCCCCGGCCTGTCGTGGAGCTCGTCCCTCTGCCCCGTACAGGCTGATGTTCTCACATCCTAGTCTTTGAACACCTCTGACCTTACAGGCGTCTTCTGAAGGAACAGCATTTCTCTCTCTCTGTCTTCCCTCTCCCTACACACACACAGTGCTACGTTATCAAACAGGCAGGGAAAACCCGTGCTTTGTACACCAGTGAAGTGAGGATATTTATCAATCACTCAAAGAGAGAGAGGAGGGAAAGACAATTTTTAATAAAAAAAACCTATTTGAGGACTTCCTTAAATAAGTTTCATATTTTAATACTGGTTTTATTTGTAATTCAAAGAAGGGCTCCATAACCTTTTAGTGTGTAGGGCATTCACAACTTCGCCCTGTTATGTGAACGGGGAGGTGGAGAGGTACATACATACAAACACATACACAGGGCAGCCACTCACAAGTGCTGTGAGCACAAGCTTGTTTTCCTAAGAGCAAGACCTCTCCCAGGTACAACCACAAATGGTCGTTCAAGGAACACCCTACAGCACCCTGTCCTTTGAAGAGACCCTTCCTTTCATCCCAGCGTTCACCCAACCACGGTAGTGCCTGGCGCCCAACCAGAGGCCTGACGGTCTGTAGGGAAATCTCAGCTTTTGCTGGATTGCTCTGAAATGGATAAAAAATCACAGACCCAATAATGACATCATCACAGTGTTAGGTCATTTTGCAAATTCCGTTTGTCCCCACTCTCTTAATTTTCGTTTTTAAATGCTGTGATTATTTTTTTGTTTGCTTGGTCGTTGCCGTTGAGTCAGTCCCTACTCGCGACAGAAGGAGACGCTGCCCGGTTCTGCATCATCTTCACGATCATTGGGATGTTTTAGCCCATTGTTGGGGCTAGTGTGTCAATCCGTCCCACTGAGGGTGTCCTTCGCTTTCGCTAACCCTCTACTTTACCAAACACGATGTCCGTTTCTAGCAATTAGTCTTTCCTGATGATGTTGAAGTCGGGCCATCTTCTTTACTAAGAAAAATCCCGGTTATATTTCTTCTAAGACATTTGTTCATTCTTCTGGCCGTCTATAGTATACTCAATATTCTGAGTTTCTTATATAGTTAAACAGACCCAATGACCCAGCAATTTCTAAGTATTTTCGCTAAGAGAAATGAAACACTTGTACAAGAATATTCACTGCAGTTTATTCATAAGAGCTAAAATCCTAGAAATAATCCAAATGTCCATCAGTGGACACCACAGTCCAACACCGTAGTTAGAATGCATCGATTTTATTTTGTCTTCATTTTTCATGTCCAACTTTCACATGCATGTGAGGTGACTGAAAAGACCTGCGCTTGGGTCAGGGGCACCTTAGTCATCAAAGTGACATCTTCGTTTTTAAAACTTTAAAGAGGTCTTTTGCAGCAGATTTGCCCAATGTAAGAAATGTCATTTGATTTCTTGACTGCTGCTCCATACTGTCAACTTTTTCTGTGGTCATTGTGGCTAAGATCTTGTCAACTGAAACCAGACATCGCCACCTGGGATCCACTCTCCTAGGGCACGTCTACACGCCTGCTCGGAGCTGGGCGTCCTCAGTGGTACAGAAGGCCCAGGCCCAGCCATTGAGCTTACAGCCTGAGACTCAGGTAAGAGCCAGACAAGAGGGGCGGGGGACGAGAGCCTTGTGCAGGGCCCCCCACCCACCCCCGCAGGGTCAGGTCAGTCCCCCATATTCCTCTCTGTGCTGTCAGAACATCGTTTCAGGGAACTTCACTTACATATCAACAGCAGAAGAAATGGCTGATCACAACACCTTTTAGTTTTTGTTTGGCTGGAAAATAATTACAACAAGTAGAATTTTGAACAAGACCCCATCAAATTTTCCATTTTCATGTGTGAAGTCTTTGTCTTGATGTAGCATGCAATGATGTTTGTTGAATTAATGAAAGTATTAATGAGCTTTGCAAATGAGAAAATGCAGATGAAGAACAGCAGAGGACACTCAAGGCCTCAGAGAAGGTCTCTGGCTGCCAGACCTGGGCCCGGACCTGCGCCTTGGTAGTCCAGTGTCAGTATACCTTGGAATGGTCCCATTTCCACTTTGACCCTCACAATCTGTATCAGTTTCTTGGGGCTACTGTGACAAAGTACCACGAACCGGGTGGCTTCAAACCACAGAAATTTAGTCTCTCACAGCTCAGGAGGCCAGAAGTCTGAAATCAGGGTGTCAGTGAGATTGGTTCCTTCTGGCAGGCCTGGTCCCATATCGCTCTCCTTGCTTTGGGTGGTTGCCAGCAATCTTTGGCATTGCTTGGCTGGTAGGTGCATCACTCCAGTCTCTGCCTCTGTCGTCATATGGCCTTCTTACAAAGACACCAGTAACTGCTGCAAATGGTTAATGCGCTCGGCCGCTAACTATAAGGTTGAAGGTTCCAGTCCACCCAGAGGTGCCTTGGAAGAAAGGTCTAGCGATCTACTTCAAAAAATCAGCCACTGAAAACCCTATGGAGCACAGTTTTACTCTGACACACGTGGGGGTCACCAAGAGTCAGAGTCAGCTGAATGGCAACTGGGTTTTTTGTTTGTTTTATTTTTTAATAATCCAGTATGATCTCACCCTAACTTAACAATTACATCTGCAAAGGTCTTATTTCCAAATAAGATCACATTTTGGGGTTCCAGATGGACGTGAAGATTGGGGGAACACTGTCTGACCCAGCACACAGTTCAAGTGGGATGCCGGCTGCAAAGCAGAGAGAGGCCACCCAGGGCGCACGTGGGTGGGAGGTGTCACAGGGCTTCTTCACTGTGCTGACAGAAGGGGGGGGACTAGCCGCCACAACGCCAAGTTACCGACAAATCAGGAGACTCCACAAGAATCATCTGAATTCCCTGCCTTTCTTGAAAAATCAGACCATCTTGTAACACTGGTCCCCACTCTCATGATGTGACAGTCCACTGGTGCTCAGAGGCCACTGACCCCTTCAGGTAGGGCACAACTGTCCAGTCCCTACAGGCCCAGGAGCGCGTCCACTTGCTGGCATTACCTGCTGGCCCCTGGATTTTTTTAATCAGAGAGGATTTCTTTCTTCCTTTTTTATCCAGAACACATCCACATCGGCATTCTAACTTGTCGATTCAGTTCTATGAATATGATATACGGCCAAGCACAGGCGTTCTACATAGTCTATGAATTTATTGGGAGAATTTATTTCTCTGGCCAGCTTATCTAGAATACAATCCAAATGCCTCAGCTCAGCATTTAAGGGACCAGTCTGGCCTCCCTTGAGCTTTCCAGCTGTTTCTCCTGCTAAGCCCGCAGGCGCCCCTGTGAACCCTGATGGGCCCTCCACCTTCCTACCCTGGGCCTCTGCCTGCAGCCAACTCAATCCTAGCTGCCCCACATCAACATAGCTCAGCCAATTTCCCCTCCTCCACTGAGATCTGCTGATCCTTCCCTCCTCAGCAGCCCCTTCAAAACAAAACAAAATCAATCAAAGCAGGAAGCTGCCTCTCCTCAGATGTCCTCAGCATTTCATCTACTCTTCCCCTTGTGGGGCCTGGCACTCCTCCTCCACGCTGTGGGCCTGTCCCTTCCTCACTGACTCACAGCTCACTGAGGGCCTGCCTGCCCCGTCTCCGTCTCCGTGTGCCCAGCCTGGCCTGTGTGGGCGCTCAGGACAGACTGAAGTCAGGAGGGCCCCCACTTCTCCTTGGAATGTTTACTTCTTACTAGATGCTCCCAGTGAAAGGCCAGCTGGTGGACACTGGCGTGCTGGTGTGGACTAGCGGGATGGTCACCACAAGGATGGAGGAAGTGAACAGAGGTAGAGTCCAGCCTCCTCTCACGCCCAACACCCACCCACTGCTGGCTTTTTTGCTAGGGACCACAAAGGAACAGTGGGTGAGTAGAGACGGGTTGTCCCACCTTCCCTCACTCCCTTCTTCCCTCCCTCCCTCAGTCCTAAGATGCTGACAGCTCCCAGAACATTGAGGAGGGAGGTTCCTGCTGGCTTCTCACCCATCAGATCTGCTCTCTGGCTTCGCAGGTGGAAAACCTGCCACCGAAGGCTAATGACCCTTCTGCCCCAAGACAGAGCCAGGGCCAGCCCATGACTGCCATCATTAGTCCCTGCCCCCAAGCCGGCAGCCTGGCTCCAGCGGAGGCAGCAGAAGTGGGGGGACCTCAAGGCCTGTGTGCCAAGAGGGCCTGGCCCCTGGGGGACTCTGCCATGACACTGTGTAGTCACCCTCTCATTTACCCTCAGGCCCCAGTCGACGGCCCTGAGGCCAGGGATGGCCCACGTGTCCCGCTGCCAGCATCCTGGCCAGCTGCCACGCACAGCTCCCAGACCCACCGTCCCTGCAGCCGGCCAGCAATCACTGCCCGCCACAAGATTTCATGGTTCCAGCCTGCGACCTATAAGACAAGTATTCTTCCTGTCCCTTCCCTTCACTGGGTTACTATTTTTCTTTTAAAACACAAGCAAAAGGCTATACTTTTCTCTGTAAGCATAATTTTTATTTCCATGCTGAGAAAACCCCAAAGTCACTTAGCTCAAATTGTTCACGGTCTTTCAACAAAAAGCGGTGTGAGCGCACAGAGCTCTGTCCACGTGAAAACTGAGCCAAGGTTCTAAGAGGGCTGTGAATGGTGCCATTCAAAATTACAGATGTGGAAAGCTATTTCTGGATTCCAGCAACCCATAAGGAAGAGAGGAAGCATTTATTTTGGTGGTTTTACTTCATTTCCACTCAGTTGTGAGCTCTGCTGCTTAAAGCAACATTCGTGGAAAGCGGCACGGCTATTCATCACCAGCAAAGCTCCTGTTCCCGCAGCCTCTGGGGGCGTCCACGCAGCCCGCCTCTCCCCGCCCTCCCTCCGCTCTGCTCTCCCGGAGGACGCAAGCGACCTTCTAAAAAGACACTTGCTTCACGGTTTTCCTGCTTGGCAGCATCACCGCGTCAGTCTGCTGTGAAGGACATCCAGCCAAATCGGAGGAAGGAAAGGCGTTCTGTGGCGGGGCCCTCACCCTTCACCCCACTCTCCTGGGCCACGAGCCTGGCTCGAAGGCGTCGCTGCTGCTGAGGGTGAGAGGAGAAAGCCTCCCTGCTCACTGTCAAGGTGGTGACCTCTTCAGACAAAAGCTAAGCTCCTTCCTGGAAAAAAGCTAAGCTCACTTCCCTCATTAATAACCCAGCCACAGACACGGTCCCAGAGACCTGTGAGGCCTCTGCAGCTGGACCACTACGCCCCATCCCCAGTGCCCCCCCAAAGACCCTCTGACTTCTCAGAGCCCTTCTCAGGGTGCTCCTGGACACAGAGACCCAAGGAGGATGTTCTATGAAGCAGGACGTTTTAATGCCACCATTGGACCTGGCAAATTTGACCCCGTTGGCCAAATGGATGTAAAAACCGGGTTTCTTGCCATCAAGTAATGTGTGAACAGACACCCTGACGCCCAGACCCAAGCCTCACTACACCTAACCCCACCCTATCCCACCATGGGGTCAGGCTTGGCATCAGGGAAGGAGGCACGCTGCATACAACTCTTACTGTTATCTTTTTCTTAAAACTGAAAGTTTAACGATTTGTCCTTTGGGCTCTGACAAGACAATCCTACATTGAAATATTAAGGTCAAAATGTCACATCCACCATGTTTCAGTTCTTGTCCTTCAAATGGGCAACTTGTAATCCACCTGTAGGGGAAATGGAAGGGGTATGTGTGTGTGTGTGGGTGTGTGTGGGTGTG
>NW_004443940.1:35680500-35712688 GCF_000243295.1 Trichechus manatus latirostris | reverse complement strand
GGTGGGTGGGTTACAGATAAATGTTTTGCTAATAGAAGGCTTGCTTGTGATTAAATCTGCAAAATAGCCCCAAGAGGCAGTTCTTAAAGCACACTTCCAATCCTGCAGAAATCCCAACAAATAATCACTTTTGCACATTCCAAACACCTTTTTTCCTCCCTACTCTCAACAATCTATTTATCAATCCAACCACCACATAATAGAATAGATGATCCTCAATTGTTGTGATGAGGTTGATGACAATCTTTAAACATGGAACATCTCAGATACAGAAAGAATCAAGGGTTCAGTGCTTTGGTGTCATGGTCACCAAGTCTACATAAAGAGCAGAGGCAGTCCACCCAAAACCCCCAAACAAGACATTAGAGTCCACCCTTGGCCAGAGAGGGCAGCCCTTCAGGAAGGAGCCCTTCCATTCCTCTTTCCCTTTCTCAAAGTTCATGCCGAATCAAAACCCAGGAATGTAAAGTCCCTCCTCAACAGGAAACCCACTGGTCCCAGTGAGGACTGCCACTCCACTACCCAGGGCTGCAAAAGGTGACTACCCTGTCCATTAGCACCAGAAGAGTAATGCTGAGTGGAGCAGGCCTCAGGGCCACAAGTGATGAGTGTCTTAGTTATACAGTGCTGTGTCTTAGGCTAGGTTCTCCAGAGAAGCAAAACCAATAAAGTGTATAAACATATATAGAGAGAGTTATTTCAAGGAGATGGCTCATGTGGTTGTAGAGGCTGGAACATCCCAAGTCCATGGGTCAGAATAGAGGCTTCTCCTGATTCCCGTAACTGCAGGAGCTGGCGGGTCAGAGAGCAGGTCTCTTGCTCACAGGCTGTGAAGATTGACGAATCCCAAGATTGGCAGGCAAGACCACAGGTAAGCTGCTAGCTCAAGTCCCATTAACCGGAGGTCAGATGAACAGGAACCAGCTGCAGGATCCAGAGCAAGCAAAAGCTAGGAGCCTTGCCAGAATGTCAACTTATATTCATTGCAGGCCACATACCCAAGGAAACTCCCTTTCAACTAACTGGCTACTCACATCAGATCCCATCATGGAGGTGATCACATTATATCAAATCTCATCATGGAAGTGATCACAACATTATATGACAGCCAAACCACTGAGAATCATGACCCAGCCAAGTTGACACACAACTTTAACCATCACATGTGCTACAACAGAAATACCACAAGTAGACGGCTTTAACAAAGAGAAATTTATTCTCTCATGGTCGAGTAGGCTAGAAGTCCGAATTCAGGGTGCCAGCTCCAGAGGAAGGCTTTCTCCTTCTATCAGCTCTGGGGAAAGGTCCTTGTCATCAACCTTCCCTGGTCGAGGAGCTTCTCAGAGCAGGGACCCCAGGTCCAAAGGACACGCTATTCTCCTGGCTCTTGTTTGTTGGTGGTATGAGGTCGCCAGGTCTCTCTGCTCACTTCTCTCTTTTATATCTCAAAAGAGACTGGCTTAAGACATAATCTAATCTTATAGATTGAGTCTCATCAACGTAACTGCTGCTAATCTCATCTCATTAACATCATAGAGATAGATTTACAACACATAGGAAAATCACATCAGATGACAAAATGGTAAACAATCACACAATACTGGGAATCACAGCCTAGCCAAGTTGACAGATATTTTAGGGGGACGCAATTCAATCCATAACAATGAGCATCAGGCCACTTCCTCCACTGCTGACAGATGACTCCAGTGGAGGCCCTAAAACCCTTCAGATCAGAGACAACAGAGAGCAGAGTAAACCAGCAGCCCTGTCTCCATATTTCCACAGGGTGGGCCATTTCTGGCCAATGTATAACCCTGACTGTCAAGGATCAGTGGAAAGCCAGCCTGGGTCACCTGGGTCACCTGGATCTGAAGATTGGCCAATTTCGATTCTTCATTGAGCATTCAATTAAAACAAACAAGAGTGGGTCTGACCCAACACACTATGGTTCCAACCCCTTTACAATAAATGCCAGCAAACATGGCTGCCTCTACACTGTGTTTGTTCTTGTCCTGTTCTGGTGCCTAATGCTCGTAATCTACTAGTCTACCCATGGGAGGCCATCCTGGGAGTCAAGATCAAGTCACCACAGGCATCCCAGGAAGGGAGGGAGGGAACAGAGTGGCTAAAATCTCAGACTTTGGTCAGACAAACCTGGTTTACACACAGATTCTAACACCTGCCAGCTGTGTTATCTTGGGCGAGTTACACAAACTCTCTGAGCCTTGGTTTCCTCAACCATTAAATGAGACGAATAAGAATGAACAAATCAGTCATAGAAGAAAAACAACCAGAATGTTCTTTAAAAGTGAGGATGGCAAACGAAAGAGGAGAGTCAGGAACAGCAGGAGGATATGGAATGTGTGGCTAATTGCCTTCATGAATAATGCCCCCTTTGCCATGAGACCAGAAGAACTGGATGGTGCCTGGCTACCATTACTGAACATTTTGATCAAAGATTCCATAGAAGAATCCTGATCAAAAGAGGGGGAAATGCAGAACAGAATTTAAAATTCCCATAGACTCTAGACTTTCTGGAGCCATCGAGGGTGGATGAATCCCTGAAATTATTGACCTGAGATAATCTTTAAACCTCAAACTAAAAATATTCCCTAAGTCATCTTAAAACCAAATAATAGTTTAGCTTAACTAGTAAAAAGTCTGCCTTGAGCATTATGCTCTTTTAAGAACTATCTGTATGGGATCAAACTGACAACAGTAACTCGAAAGATTAGGTAGGAACATTAGGGGGCAGTGAGTTTATGTTAATGAGGGAGGAACAACTCAGAAAAGGAAGGTGAGAATGGTTGCACAACTCGAAGAATGTAATCAATGTCACTAAATTATACATGTAGAAACTGTTGAATGTTTTGCTGTGTATATTCTCAACAACAACAACAAAATAAATAAAACTGAGAGGAAAAAAAAGTGAGGATTGTGAGCCTTCGACTCCCTTACTTTGGACACATCATCAGGAAAGACCATTGGCTAGAAAAGGACATGACATTCAGTAGAGGGCCAATGAAAACAAGGGGAACCCTCAGTGAGGTGGACTGACACAATAGCTGCAACAATGGACTCAAACATACCAACAATCATGAAGATGGAGCAGGACCAGGCAACATTTCACTCTGTTATACGTAACGTCGCCCGAGTCTGATGTGACTTGACAACAACCAGCAACAACAATAACAATAGTGACAGTCTTCCAGGGTGACGATGAGGACTAAGTGAGATGTCTCACTTATGTGCTTGGCCCCATGCCTGGAGCCCAGTGCATGTTCAAGGCATGGCAGGTGTCACCATCACAGTCATTACCGTTACACCAGAGTCCCTGCGACTCCCCACCATTCTACTCATCTTTGATCTAGGAAAGCGAATTTAAAATTTACCAAAAGCAGCACTCTTTTCCCTTTACCCCAAAGCACTAACTTCTTCTGCATCACTAAAACTGTTGTAAAAAGAGTATCAGGGTGAAAAGGCAGTCTATTCCTCCCAATATTAATTAAAGATAACGAAATTGCTGAAAGAGAAGAAAAGAAGCTAAGCCCATTGATATGTTGTTGTTGTTAGGTGCTGTCAAGTCGGTTCCAACTCATAGCGACCCTATGTACAACAGAAGGAAACACTTCCCGGTCCTGTGACATCCTCACAATTGTTGTTATGCTTGAGCCCATTGTTGCAGTCACTGCATCAATTCATCTCATTGAGGGTCTTCCTCTTTTTCTTCTGACCCTCTGCTTTACCAAGCATGATGTCCTTCTCCAGGGGCTGATCCCTCCTGATAATATTTCCAAAGTATGTGAGATGTAGTCTCGTCATCTTTGCTTCTAAGGAGAATTCTGGCTGTACTGATGTGTTAGGAAATCTATCTATGTGAGTATGAAGCTTTCTAACAGCATCTGCCCCTTTTATGTGCCCAAGAACCCCAGCCAGTTTCCTTCTTCCCAAATTCCAGGGAGAGGCAAGGTTGACAAGGCGAAGCCACAGAAGGTGGTTTGGCAGAGCCTCTCTGCCCACATTGCCGTAGAAGCAGCGGGTTCTTTCCAGAGTCAATCTGCCTGCCCGAGGGAGGAACCGAACGTTATTCAGATGGCTCCCACACTATTTAATTTATTTTTCAGAATTACAGTCTCGGCAATATCTATGAGTGACATGTTGCTAATGTTAGTTGTCAGAATTATGACTTCTTGATAGTCTTCTTTAAAAAAAAAAAATCCTATCTTAATGAATGCAAAACAAAAGCACAAAGGTAGGAGACTTGAAGCCATAAATTATAACTGAAACTGCCTGGGGTGCGCTAATGATTTCACTGCTGAATTATTTTCATATTTTAGAAAATGAATCTACAAAGAGAAACTCCCATCATTAGCACCACTGCAGAGACACTGCAGAGCCCCTGCAGCTCAGCCATTAGGGTGAGAAAGCAAGAGAGCCAACCCCTCTGGGAGCCGGGCCTTCTTTCCTCTTTCCCCTCCATTCCACGGCAGGTGCAGACCCTGCGCATCCTACCTGCTGCAACAGCCAGACAGCAAGACTGACCGACAGTGTGCGTCCAGTGAGAGGAAGGAGCTGAGTGCTGAGGCTCCAGCACTCTGCAGGTCCCTCCTTTACTGAAGCTGAACATCAGAGACAAAGTAATAAAGTCTTATGCTCTTTAAGGCTGGCGTCCATTTCTCAGTGCCTTTAGGCTGGCTTTAGACTGTTACCAGCAATGGGAATTGCCCAAGCAGTTTAAGGGCGGGCTGCTGCCTGCACTGCCCCTTTCCAACCACAGCCTTGAAGGTAAATGTTCCTGTAAACTCTTAAAACAACAGCAGTCTTCCAGTCCAGAAACATGATATACCTACCTCTCCATTTATTTAGATCTTTGGTTTCTTTCATCAGTGTTTTCAAGTTTTTGGCATATATGCTCCGTACATGTTTTGTTAAATCTGCACCCAGGTATTTCAATGTTTATGAGCAATTGTAAACGCTATTATATTTTCAGTTTTGGTGCCCATATGTTTCTTGCTAGTAGACAGAAATACAATCGATTTTTGTTATGTTTATCTTGCATCCTGCAACTTTGCTAAAACCACTTCTTAGTTCTAGGAGGGTTTTTCTGTAGGTATCTCCAGATTTTCTACATAAACAATCAAGTCATTTGAAAACAGGAATAGTTTTATTTCTTCCTTTCCAGTCTGTATATCTTTTATTTCCTTTTCTTGCTTTGCTGCACTGGGTAAGACTTCCAGCACTGTGTTGAATAAGATTGGTGAGAGCATATATCCTTGCCTTTTTCCCAATCTTAGGAGAAAAATATTTAAGTCTAATGTTGGCTATGGGTTTTGGTTTTTGTAGATGTTCTTCATAAAGCTGAGGAAGTACCTCTATATTCCTGTCTGCACTTTTTTTTTTTATCATGAACGCATGTTGAATTTTATTAAATGTTTTTTCTGCATCAATTGATATAATTATGTAATTTTTCTTCTTTAGTCTATCGATATGATGGATTACATTGATTGCTTTTTAATATTAAATTAGCTTTGCATCCCTGGAATAAACCCTACTTGGTCATTATATATACATACATACACACACACACACACAAACACACTAATATTTTCTTGAGTCTCTATTCAACAGAGATAGTGTTCTGTGGTTTCCTTTTATTATATTGTCTTTCTGTTGTTTGGGGAAATCAGGATATAATTAGCTTCATAAAATCAACTGGAAAGTGTTCCCTCCTCTTCCATTTTCTAGAAGAGTTGTATAGAATTGGTGTTTTTTTCTAAACATTTGGTATAATTCTCCAGTGAAATCATCTGGCCTGGAGATTACTTTAGAAGTTTTGAAATTATGAATTCAATCTCCTTAATAGTTACAAGGCTCTTCAAATTATCTTACATATTAGGTGAGTTGTAGCAGTTTGTGTCCTTCGAGGACTGGTCCATTTCATCAAAGTTTTCAAATTTACGCTTATAGAGTTGTTCCTAGTATCCCCTTATTATCATTTTGATGTTTGTAGTGTTTGTGGTAATATTCCCAGTCTCATTCTTGCTATTAGTAATTTCTGTCTTCTCTCTTGTCAGTCTTCCTAGAGATTTGTCAAATTCATTGATCTTTCAAAGAACCAGCTCTTTGCTTCACTGATATTCTCTGTTGTTTTTCTGTTTACAATTTCAATGATTTCTACTTTTACCTTTATTATTTTATTCAATCTGTTCAGTCTCAGCTTATTTTGCTCTTCTTTTTTAGGTTCTTGAGCTGGGAACTTAGATATTAATTTGAGACTTTTCCTCTTTTCTAATGTATGCATTTAGTGCTGTAAGTTTCCCTCTCAGCACTATTTAAGCTGTGTCCCACAAATTTTGATATGTTGCATTTTTATTTCTATTCAGTTCAATGTATTTTTTTTTTTTTAATTTCACTTGAGACTTCCTCTTTTTACCATGGGATACTTATAAGTGTGCTGTTTAATTTGCAAGAGTTTGGAGATTTTCCTGTTATCTCTTGGTTCTTGATTTCTAGCTTGAATCCATTTTGGTCAGGGAACACACTCTATATTATTTCAATTTTTTTAAACATTTGAGGTTTGTTTTATGGTGCAGGATATGGCCTATCCTGGTAATGTTATATGGGCACTTAAAAAGAATGTGTACCCTGCTTTTGTTGGATGGAGTGTTCTACAAATGATGATTAGATCCTGTCAGCTGATGGTGTTGTTGAGTTTTTCTATATTCTTGATGATTTTCTGTCTAGTTGTTCTATCAGTTGTTGAGGGAGGGATGTTGAGATCTCTTACTATAACTGTGGATTAGTCTATTTCTCCTTTCAGGTGAATCAATTTTTACTTCATATATTTTGTATCTCTGTTGTGTTTTACATACACTTTTAGGATTGCTCTATCTTCTGAATGGATTGACCTTTTTATCATTATTTAATGTTGCTCTCTGCCTCTGTTAATTTTCTTTGCTCTGAACCCTATATGATAACCATATAGCCATTCCTGCTTCTCTTTGATTTCCACAATATATCTTCTTCCATCCTTTTACATAGAGTCTTCCCACGTCATTATATTTGAAGTGAGTTTCTTAAAGACAGCATATAGTTCAATCATGTTTTTTAATCCACTCTGCCAATCTCTGTCTTTTAATTGAATTATTTACACCATTTACATTTAATGTAATAATTAAGGTGTTAGGGTTTAAATCTGACTTTTTTGGTTGTTCTCTCTGTTTTGCACATCTCTGTTTTATTTTTCTTGTCTTCCTTCAGGTTGAGTATTTTTTAGAATTCTATTTTGATATCTCCATACTGTTCTTGAGTATATTTCTTTGTATATCTTTTTTTTAGTGGTTGCTCTAGATATTACATTATTTGTACATAATTTATCACAGTCTACTGGTGCTATCATTTTACTAGTTCAAGTGACACTTAGAAACCTTACCTTTCTCATGTCGCTGTACTCCCCCCTACCAGTCTATAATTGCCTCAAATGTTTTCTCTACTTTCATTTGAAACCACATCAGACAATATTGTAACTTTTGATTCTACTATCAAATATAATTTTAAAAACTCAAGAGAAGGAAAGTCTATTGTATCTACCTATTTTTTTTTTATCATGTTCTTTCTTCCTTCCTGTTGTTTCAAAGTTTCTTTCCTTTTTTTCTTTTTTTCATTTTCTTTCTGTTAGGAGAACTTTATCTGTACTTTTAGGATATGTCTACTGGCAGAAAACTCTTGTTTTCCTTCATCTGAGCATGTCTTGATTTCCCTTTCTTTCCTGAACAGTATTTTTGCTGGGTACAGGATTCTGGCTTGGCAGTTCTTTTCTTTCTGCTCTTGAAAAATTTTGTGCCTCTTCTTTCTGACCTCTGTGGTGTTTGATGAGAAATCTGCCGTCATTCAAACTGTTCACTCTCACTGCTTTCAAAATTTTTCCTTTGTCTTCAGTTTTCTGAGTTTCACACTGATGTGTGCTGGTGTGAATTTCTCTGGGTTTATCATGTTTAGTGTTTGCTCAGTTTCTGGAATCTATACGTTTATATCTTTTGCCAAATTTGGAAAGTTTTCAGCCATTATTTCTCTGAGTACTTTTTCAACCCCACTCTCTCTCTTCTCCTTCTGGAACTTTGAGGACATGAATATGAGATCTTCTGTTATACTCCCCAGGTCTCTGAGACCGTGTTCATTTTTTTCTTCAGTCTATCTTCTTTTATTTAGATTGGGTAATTTCCATTATTCTATCTTCCAGTTCACTTTTTCCTCTGTGCCTTTCATTCTGCTGTGTTTTTTATTTAAGTTATTTTGTTTTTCTGTTCTAAAATTTCCATTTGGTTCTCCTTGATAGCTTCCATTTCTTTGTTTAGGCTTTCTATTTCTTTGCCGAGACTTTCTATATTTACATTTGTTTCAATCATGTTTGTAACTGCTCTTTGAAGCAGTTTTATGATAGCCGCTTTAACGTCTTGGTCAGATTATTCTAACACTCTGTCATCTCAGTGTTGGCATGTATTACCTTTTTTCATTCAGTTTAAGTTCTTCTTGATTCTTGGTATGATGAATCTTTCTTATTGAAGCATGTACAATTTTCATGTTATGTTTTGAGACTTTGGTCTTATCTAAAATAAACATTTTGTTTTAGATGGTTTTCTCTGACGCCATTGTGGCAGAAGAAAGAGTCACTACTGACAGGTGGAGGTAGAAGTATAGATTCCCCACTTGTCTGTTTTGACACCTGAAGGCTGAAGGTGGGCTTCTCATTACTGCTGGGCAAGGGTAGGAGTTCTGGATTTCCATGTAGTCTCCACTGATACAATTGTGAGTGCAGCGTCATTAATACTGGTTTGTGGTGAAAGCGCTAACTCTCCACTTTGCCTCTCCTGTCACCACTGCAGGGGTTGGGAAGGGTTTCTTGGTAGAAGTAGATGCCCCAGTTCCCCACTTGGCCTCCACTGACACCACAAGGGGTAGGGACTTGAAAGTCCAGGCTCCCTGCTCAGCCTTCTCTGATACCACAAAGTTTTTAGTTGTGCTTAGTGGTAATTTGACTTGTAGTGTTGGAGAAGAATACTGAATACATCATGGACTGCTAGAAGAATGAACAAATAGGTTTTGGAGGATATATAGCCAGAGCGCTCTTTAGAAGCAAGGATGGTGAAACTTTGTCTTGCTTACTTTGAACACAAAAACAGGAAAGATCAATTGCTAGAAAAGGTCATCATGTTTAGTAAAGTAGAAGGTCAGTGAAAATGAGGGAAACCCCCCATGAGGTGGATCAACACAACAGCTGCAACAATAGGCTCAAGTATACCAACAATTTTAAGAATGGTGCAGGACTGGGCAATGTTCTGTTCTGTTATACCTAAGACTGGCACGAGTCAGCGCTGACTCAGTGGCAACTGACAACAACAGCAGGCAGAATAGGGAAAATATAGCTACTCTATCTTCCTAGAAGCAGAAGTCCTATTGCAAATTTCTAAACATGACATATTTAGGTTTGAAGTGAATTTTAGAAAGTTCAGACGTGTGGCAGAAATGTAGAAATTGACAACATTAGATTTATTTTGCTTTCATATACATAAAGGGAGACAGAAAGACAAAGAAAAAGACAGAACATCATGTATACTCCTTGCTGTCAAGTCAATTCCAACTCATAATGACCCTACAGGACAGAGCAGAACTGCCCCATAGGCCTTCCAAGGAGTGGCTGTTGGATTCAAACTGTTGACCTTTTGGTTAGCAGCTGAGCTCATAACCACTGTGCCACCAGGGCTCCAAGATCATGTAGAGATGTTAATACATAATATGGATATATTTCCCCCATTTAAAAAAAAAAACTCTTTAAAATACACCACTGAACTACCAATAATTTATCAAGAATAAGAAAATACTACACGGTAAGTGTGCACAAAATTACGGACAGCCTCCAATGTCAAAGAAAGTAAAATTGATAAGTATGTGTGTTACAGTGAAGGGATATTGAATATCTCCAACATACATCAATAGGTTCAGTTAGGAATATATCATGGAGAGTTCTATATTCTGTTAGTTTTTTTTAACCTAAGATTTTATTGCATGCAATTTCCCATGCCATTAAATATTCTCTGAAGTCACAATTTTAATTGCATAACATTTCATATGAATGTAGCATAAGTTCTTAAGCATGACCTATTGTTGACCATTCAGGTTTCCCCAATTGTGTCCTATTATTAACTGTGGAAATAAACTGTACTTCTACATAAACCCTTATATCTCTGATTATTTCCTTAGGGACAATTTCTTGAAAAAAATATTACTGGATCAAAAAAATGTAAACCTTGAGAATTTAGAGGGGTTGTGGGGTTGTTAACCAATGTCATAAAACAACGTGTGTACTACTGTTTCATGAGAAACTATTTGTTCTGTAAGCCTTCACCTGAAGTACAATAAAATATAAAAAATAAAAATTAAAAAATAAAAAATATAAAAATGTAAAAAAAAAAAATGTAAACCTTTTTAAAAGCTCTGGATGCCTACTGCCAATTCACTTTCCAGAAGGACTGTATCAATTTTTATCTTCTCACAGTGTGTAAGCTTGCCCACTTTAATACATGCCTGTCAGCACTCAGACTTGTCCTTTCAAAAAAGTCTTTTATTTCAACAAAGTAGAAGTTTATCTCATTTTAATTTGCCTTTCTTTGATTGCTAATAATTAGTTTACGTATTTATTAGCCATGCATATATCTTCTTCATATCCATGCATATGTCTTCCACGCATACATCTATTATCTTGTCTGCCCATTTATATACTGTTGTGTTACTATTTGTCTTATTTATTTATAGAAGCTCTTTATATATTATAAATATTACCTCAAAGTATTTTTACACAAATAACACGCACTTTCTGCATTTGTTTGCCAGCTGTGCCCTCCCCCAACAAGGCACCATCACAAGTGCCGCCATGCCAATCCTCTTCCACACATTGCTGTAAAAAAATGATCAGAGCACACTTACAAAAATACCTCACAGGGGGAGGGCACAGCCAGCAAACAAATGCAGATGGTATGCACTATCTGCGTAAAAATATGGTGTGTATTTACGTGTGTATGTGTACCAGTGATATTTATTTAAATATTTCTCTACTGTGTAATGTTTTAGGCTTAGCTTTTGAACTACATACTTTTTTAAATTTTTATATAATCAACTTAATCTATCATTTTTGCTTTGGGATTATCTTTTCTTATAAGGAAATTTATTAAACTACTCAAAAGGCTGGGTCACTTTTTTCCTTAATCTATGTTATCTTGTGGTTGTTGTTAACTTTTAGAGATGAGCAGAGGTGAGAGATGTAGGACTACCCCAGTGGGATACAGGAATAAATCTACCAACATAGTTAACTATAGCAAGTGCCTCTAGGTTGACCCAAGAAGGATCTATGAAGGTGAACACTCTTGTTTATATCAGCTTAAAATAGGCATTCCCTGGTCCCAGACAATCCCCTTGATCTTCCTCCTTCCAATCAACCAGGCAGACATGTCCTTGCTTTAACCTCTCTCCATAATTGACTCTCTAATCTGCCAGGAAATTAATGAAAGTCCTGAGCCTCCCTAAACACAGCCTTTTTCTAGAATTCTTTTTCATCTTTGACTCCACAATTGAAATAAAAAATAAAAGCAAATTTTTCTGTGCTGCTGGCAAAAGAATGTGTTCCTTGAGGGACTATCCCTAAGATAGAAAAAATCTCTTTGGGTGGGTCTATATTGTAATAACCACCCCTTCCAGCAAAAACTAAACACTTCAGTCTCCATCTAAAAGTTTCTAGCTACCCAGATGGTGGGCCCCATTTATATACAGCATCTGGATGTCAGGTATTGGATGAACACATCTGTCCTCAAAGCCTACAACACAGCCATGAAAGGTCTCCTCAGCCGGAGTTGCCCAGAGGACACACCTTTGGTGTGCCTCCCCTCAGCCACAGATGGACCTCTATGGTGCCCAATACGCCTGCAGGTTCCCCAGGGCTTCATTTCAGGACACTCTTCCTTCACCATCCAGATTCCCCACCACATTTTACCCAGAAATATTTACCTAATACATTTTCTGGCTCCAGCACCCTCTCCTGGGCCTTCCCAAAGAAACGCTATCATCTGGGTTATGACAAGTCCACCTCATGTCTTTGTATTGATGTACCCTTGAACATAATTTAAAAAATTTAAAGAAAATAATCTCACTGTTGTTTTCTTTACAAAAAAGAACCTTAAAAATTAACAATTTACTGTGCCTGTGACAAAAATAATTCATCTGCTTTGCAGGGATGCATCCTAGAAATAAACTTCCACAAGGTCATTTGAGTTTTTGTGTAAGATCTTAGGATACTAGCAATTATCCAAGTCATGGATGCCAAAACACACATCACAAGATGGCAGCCTGAGTGAACGCATTTCAAAAAGGTTCAGGGAGGACAATGGGGGCTGGATCACAGAGGCCCTACCAGGAGTCAGGATGCCTGGGTCCCTGTATTACTTCTGCCATGGACTGGACCTGACATAACAGCAAATTTCTGGACTTTGCTCAAAAAGGAAACCTAATTTTCATCCTTTTCTGAACTCCACTACTTTTGCCAACCTACACACAAAGGTACTGATACCAAAGTACTTTTCATTTAATTCCTACACATTATTAAAAAAAACTTAAAGTCTCCGAAAATTGTCCTAAGGTCATATAGCAAATTGAAAAACATCTATTCAAAAATCTACTAAGTCCCAGAAAAAAAAAGTGAGTCTGTGGCATTTGAGCAATGACTCACTCACATCCACCAACTCCCCCCCGAGAGCGCAGTGTGATGGAAGCTATAGTCCAGGCAAGTGCAGCCAAGGAGATGAGGCTACTTCTCTCCTTAGCTCTCAGTCTAGGGCTACCGTTTTACCCCAGGAGAAGCAGGCCAATGGTATTTCTCATTCCTCCCAGCTCCATATTGCAGAAGCTCTATCCCAAGCTCAGTCCCAAGAGGACCTTCTCCCAGCCAGCCCCAACTCAAAGGGCAGAAACTCTACTCCAGGCACAGTAAATCAAGAATACTGGACTCTGAATTTCCCCACTCCAGTAAGCTTCTAGGGTAAAGATCTCACAACAGGAACAGTAAGTTGAGAAGACCAGGAACTACCATCACTGCCCAGAGTCCTACTTGTACAGCAGAAGTGTCACTTCAAGAGAAGCAAGCCACTACCCCACCCCCAGCTCTGATGAAGTGGTACAGATATTCTGCACAGAGGGAGAGGTGGGCCATAAGAACAGAGAGCTCTGAAGTTATGCCTAAGGGGGCCGACTTATTTGGAAAAGAACATGGGAAGATGATGCCTATGAATGTTGTCAAAAACAATGGAGATCTTGGCGGTGAGCAATTAATAGGTTGCTGATAGTTCCATGATTCTTTCAGCAACAAGCTAAATGTAACTACAAATTAAATAATAATAACTTTGAAAACCCAAAGAAAGAGACAGCAAAGAAGAGTCTTCCTGGGGTTGGAGCAGCCTGAAAGACTGGCAACACCTTGCGTCTATGATAGGATCTGACTTTAACTGGATCTGACTGTGGTGTAATATATGCCCCAAGGGATTGTTAGAGAAAAACAGCGCAATCAGCTAGCAATTAACAATTAGTGGGGGCTCATATCTGGTATGATACCAATAGAGGCATTCCAGCCAAAAGCTTAAGGGGAAAATGAGGGAAAGAGACAGTCAAAGAAAGATGAGCTAAAATCAGTCATCTGAGGCACACAGAGAAATAGCTGCACGCCCATAACAGTAGCCTTTCTGGAGCTACATCAGATGCTGCACACTTCAAAGAAAACAGAGTTCAATGAAGTAGCCTAGCCAAGTCACAAAACAAATAAATGAGCAAACAAGCAACAAGTCCCAGAAGAAAGAACCACTATCCAGAGTTGCCACAATATATTATTTAAAATGTCTGTGGTTGTTGTCAGGTGCCATCAAGTCAGTTCTGACTCATAGCGACCCTGTATACAGAAGGAAACACTGCCTGGTCCTGCGCCATCCTCACAATAGTTGCTCTGCTTCAGCCCATTATTGCAGCCACTGTATCAATTCATCTCATTGAGGGTCTTCCTCTTTTTCACTGACCCTCTACTTTACCAAGCATGATGTCCTTCTCCAAGGACTGATCCCTCCTGATAACAAGTCCAAAGTATGTGAGACGTAGTCTAGTTTTGAAAATAATTTTAAAAATTACAATACATGCAAATAAACATGATAATGTGTCCCATACATAGGGGAAAAAAAAAAAACCTATAAAAACGTAAACCTATTGCCATCAAGTTGATTCCGACTCACAGTGACCCAACAGGATGGAGTAGAACTGCCCCACAGGGTTTCCAAGAAGCGCCTGATGGATTCGAATTGCTAATCTTTTGGTTAGCAGCCATAGCTCTTAACCACTTTGAGGCAACTGAACTTGGGAGACAAAGACTTTGAAGTAGTTATCATAAGTAAGTTTTAAAAAACTAAAGGAAATCATTTTAAAAGAATTAAAAGGAGATATGATGACAATGTTTAGTCTAATTAAAAATACCAATAAGGAGATAGAATTTATAAACAATAAACAAAAGAAAATTCAGGAGTTGAAAAGTACAATAACTGAAATGAAAAAATTCACTAGAGGGGATTAACAGTAGATTTGAGCTGGAAGAAGAAAGAATCAGAAAATTTGAATATAGAGTGTTAAAGATTACACCATCTGAAAAACAGAAAAGAATGAAGTAAAACGGACAGACCTTCAGAGTAATGTGGGACAACATTACGCAAACCAACATACATGTAATGGAAGTACCAAAGGAGAGGAAAGAGCAGAAAAGTATTTGAAGAAATAATGGCTAAAAACTTACCAAATACGATGAAAAACATATTCTACACATATCCAAGAATCTCAATGAACTCAAGGAAGACAAACTTAAAGAGATCCACACCCAGACACGTAGTCAAAATGTTGAAGTCAAAGACAAAGAGAAAATCTTAATGAAGCGAGAGAAAAATGATTCATCACATACAAGGGAACACCACTAAGATAACAGGAGACTCCTAATTAGAAACAATTAAGGCCCAAAGGCACTGGGACAACCTATTTAAAGTTCTAGGGGTGGGGAAATATGTCAAGTAAGAATCATATATCCAGCAAACCTTTTATTTCAGAAATGAAAATAACTAAGATATTCCCAGATAAACAAAAACAGGGAACTTATTGCTAGCAGACCCACCGTATGAGATATACTAAAGAAAGTTCTTGAAGCTGAAATCAAATTATGTCAGACAGTAATTCAAGGCCACACAAAAAATAAAGAACAATGGCAAAGGTAATTATTTAGGTAATTATATAAGGTGGTATAATTTCATTTCTTCTCTTAACTGGTTTTAAAAGCATCTGAATTAAACAATATTATATACTTATATTATTTGGCCAAATACATTTAAAAATTTAACATATTTGACAATAACTATACAAAAGATGGGGGTGGGAAGAAAGCTGTATTGGAGTAAGAAAATGACACCAGATGGTGACTTTAACCCAAGGAAGAAATGAAGAGAATGAGAATGGTAAATAAGAAGGTTAATGTAACAAACTTTATAAATATATACTTGCTCTCCATTTCTTCTCTCAAATTCTATAAAATAAATTATATAAAGTAATAATTATACCAGTATATTGTTGGGTTTGTAATATCTTTAGATGTAATTTGTGCAATAGTAATGCAAAAAAAGGAAGGTAGAAATAGAGCTGTATTTGAGTCAAGTTTGGCAGTAACTCAAAACAGTAAACATCCAGTTGATTCAGCAATTCCACTCTTAGGTAGAGAAATGAAAATCTACATGTACACAAAAACGTGGGCATGACTGTGCATAGCAGCATTATTCACAACAGCCAAAAAGTGGAAGCAATCCAACCTGCAATGTACAAGGTTTCTTTCGGGGGTGACCAAAATGTTCTAAAATCAGATTATGGTCGTGAACGCACAACTTGGTGAATATACTAAAAGCCACTGAAGTGTATGACCTAAATGGGCCAATTTTATGGTATGTAAGCTACCTCTCAATAAAAGTGCTTAAAAAAAAACAGATGGGATAGGTAATTTCACTTCATCATGGGCCCTTGAACTTCCAATCTTACACAATCAGAAACCTGCTCTACACTGAGGAAGCACTTCTGTATTACACTGTAGATATACGCTGCTGTTGTTGGTAGGTGCCAGCGAGTTGGTTCCAACTCACAGCAACCTTATGTACAACAGAATGAAACCCTGCCCAGTCCCGCGCCATCCTCACAATCGTTGTTATGCTTGAGCCCATTGTTGCAGCCACTGCGTCAATCCATCTCGTTGAGGGTCTTCCTCTTTTTCGCTGACCCTCTACTTTACCAAGCATGATGTCCTTCTCCAGGGGCTGATTCCTCCTGATAACATGTCCAAAGTATGTGAGACTCTTGCCATCCTTGCTTCTAAACATCATATATAGAGACATACATAGAGATATATACACATACAGATATCTCCACGAGGCAATTTGTGTAGCTGTGTGTTAAATACATACAGTGCTTCAAGATTCTATAGAATTGAGTGCAAAATAGAAATTAAAATGTCCCCAGGTGTTCATCTTGGTAATAAGACAGAAGACCTCTGAAAGGTAAGACAAAATCCACTTGAGGAACACTCATGCAGGAGGCCCTCTATACTAAGCTAATTGGCTGAACGAAAGCCACTGGGCTGGCATCTTTGGTTTGCACTGCAATTCTCTTCAGGCAAACAGGTTCAGTCTCATAACCATAAATTTCCTTTTGCTTATACATTATTCACAAGTTTTAAATGGCACCTTCTTCCACAATTTCCCCCCAGATACTGAAAACTTCCTTCAAGTTCTATTCTAACTTGAAAATGCACTTTCCTCCTCCTGAGCAGACTGACCACTCAAGTTAACTTATGTTCAAATGAGGTCACCGCTCTTCCTCCCTGGTCTGCAGGTGCAGCCGCAGCTTTGGACAATACCAGCCCAGGTAAGGAGAGTACAGGATCGAAGGCTAGCACAAACTAGAGTCAGCATGGACCACTAGCATTCTGTCGAGGCGAACAGCCAAACGAGCTGCTACTGAGTTGGCTTCAACTCACGGTGACCCCATGTGTGTCAGAGTAGAACTGTGCTCCACTGGGTTTTCAGTGGCTGATTTTTTGGAAGTAGATCGCCAGCCCTTTCTTCTAGGTGCCTCTGGGTAGACTCAAACCTCCCACCTTTTAGTTAGCAGCTGAGCACCACCCACGGACTCCCATCAAGGCATACCCATCATCAGGACTTTGTGAGAATCCTGACAGTTCACAGTTCCATCGGCTTTCTCCTGGGCCCTGAGACAGGAGGCCCAGTGGGGAGATTCTGGCTATTATGGGGTTGTCATGTGTAAGTGTATTTGGGATAAAGAAAAGAAATGAGAATTTACAGAGCAACTGCCCCAAGTGTGGGCACCCTGCTGGGCGAATTCGCGTAATAACCTTTTGAGGGAGGTATTAGTAAACCTCCATTTCCAGAAGAAGAAACCAAATTCCAGTGATGCTACATTGTTTGCCTGAGGTCCCAGAGTAAGCCCATGTTGGAACCTGACCCTCACCCTGCGTGTCCCCTCCGGCCCTCTGCCAGGGTGATCCACGACCGGGGTGGTGGGGTTGTGTTTGGGTCAGCCTTGAGGCCACTGTCTCTGAAGGAAGCCAACGTCTGAGATTTCACCGACTATAAATACTGGCTAAAAGGAGAGAAAGCAGAGAGGCACCCTCGTCATCATGAGCACACTGAATATTTATCAGCAGGTAAAGTGGGGCATCATTTAAAATATTTACTTATTCAAACAACTGAAGAATTTCTCTTCAAATCCACGTTGGGAATCTTGCGTGCCCAAGAGGAGAGGCAGAAGCCTTCCACTGTCGGTCAAGCAAAGCAGCAGAAGCCTCCCCATCAGGAAAGACAATAATTAAAGCACAGACCTTGGACATGATCCGGAAGGATAATGCTGGGCTCTTTACCCAAACTAGGAAGGCAACGCTAACTTTTTAAGTCACAGTAAATTAATTCCCCACATTGCAGCATCAGTAACAGCCTCTGGGCACGACGTAACACTGAGCCGCCATGCACCAGCTCATCCACTTGGAGGGCTGGAGGTGGCCTGGCCAAGACTGGGAGCCAGGGCTGGGTTTATTGTTCTCTGTTCTCATTGGCAGGTGGGAAAATGATCAAAGGACACGGGGGAGCCAAAGGAAAGTGCCCTGCCCTTCACATCGCTCTCTGGTCCTGTACAAAGCTTTCTGATGTATTTTTTTAAAAAGCCAACTTCTCCTCCTCACCATGAGGGGATCTGAAAGTTCCGAGCGTACTAACACATCCAATAATTTCACTTTCAGATCAGAGCTCCCGCAGCCCGGACCATCTTTAACGTATGGTGGCAGGCCACCTGCCGGAGAGACATAGGCTTCCTTCTGCAGCCCTCCCACTGAACGACAGCATCCCCAGGACCACAGGTCAGGAAACACTGAGAAAAGTCTGGGCAATGCAATGCCAAATGCAACATTATGCCCAGACGAATGTGCCAGGGAACACCAGGCCAGTAACGGGCCAAACGAGCCAAAAAACAGTTTTCCAAAAACAGGCCTGGCTCGCACTAGGGGCTCAACAAACACCAGCTGAGAGCTGCACAGCAGCTCTGGGCAATGACTCCGGGCTCAGGAAAGGGGGACAGAAATCTGAGATGGCAGCAAAGTCCTTCTGCAAGGCTAAATCCAGCCAAACTCTGGAAAGCAGCTTCCAGAAGGCTCTTAGAGGAAAGTCCAGGCCGGTGGGGAAGAATGCTGGGATCCACTGCAGAGGGAACACATCTGCTCAGCATAGCCAATCAACTGTTCAAAATGCTAAATTAATTTTGAGTACTAAAATAATATATGCATAACCAAAAAAAACCAAACCGAATGCCATCAAGTTGATTCCCACTCATAGCGACCCTACAAGACAGAGTAGAACTGCCCCCATAGCATTTCCAAGGAGCGGCTGGTGGATTCGAACTGCCAACCTTCTGGTTAACCACTACACCACCAAGGCTCCAAAAAACTTCAGGTACCTCCTTGAAGACGGAAACGAACCAACAGCCCAAGGATGTCCACACAGATCTCGTCTACAGTCCCCTGCTCTACCAGCTGAGCTATCAAAGGGTGCACAATATATGCACATGCTTTAAAAATGGGTCTAAAGAGAAAGGACCACGTGTGTGTGAATGTGCCAACATCCATCCTTTTCTTACACAAAACGGGCCATGCAGCACCTGATACCCTGCGCCTTCCGTTCTTAACAACATGTCTTTGAGCGCGTTTCGTACCAGGACGTATGTATCACCACCCCACTTCACTCTCTGTAACAGCCACACAGTACTCCGTCGTGTGGATTAACCACTTTTTATTTAACTAATTCACGGTATTTTCCTATGATAAACAATGCTATCTGTTAATACAATTGTTTTTCTCTTGCACAAAGGGTACATTACACCTTTAAGTACGTTCCTAGAAGACAAATTTCTGGCACGAAGGAGGCACGCATTAACAATGTGGTAAATATTAAAAATCCACAGGTTATTAGAACAATGATAATAAAGCTACAGAAATCAAACAGTATCTCTCATCCCTAAACACAAAATAGCACTTAGGGAAACCACCGGCCGCAGAAGATGAGCACCTCACCCCGTCCCCAGAGCCATTGCGAGCCGTCCCTTCCTCACCCTCGCCTCACCTCACCTCACGGGGTCCATCACCGACCCGGCTACATTTGTTTACAAAGGAGCCTCCGCGCCTGGGAGGCACCTGCGATCTCTTCTGGCACAACTGTGACGTCCTCAGGGGCCCTTGGGTGCCATCGAACAATCTGGGTTCTGACTGCAGATCCATCTCTCATGCTAGAGCAGGGTGCAGCAAACCCTTTTCTGAAAAGGGCCACAAAGTGAACACCTGTGGCTTTGCGGGCCACACAGTTTCTGTTGCACTACTCAGCTCTGCATACAAGAAAACTGTGAACACATGTGCACAGCTGTGTTCCACCAAAACTTCTTTTATAAAAACAGGCAGTGGGCCAGAGTTGGCCCCTGGCCTAGAGAACTGGACCAATAAGCAACACCACAATAAACAGAGAAAATACTGACGGTGTCAAGGATTTCATTTTACTTGGATCCATAATCAACGTCCATGGAAGCAGCAGTCAAGAAATCAAAGGACATACTGCACTGGGCAAATCTGCTACGAAGACCTCTTTAAAGTGTTAAAAAACAAAGATGTCACTTTGAGGACTAAGATGCACCTGACCCAAGCTATTGTATATTCAATCGCCTCATATGCATGTGAAAGCTGGACAATGAATACGGAAAACTGAAGAAGAACTGATGCCTTTGAATTATGGTGTTGACAAAGAATATTGACTACACCATGGACGGCCAGAAGAATGAACAAGTCTGTCTTGGAAGAAATACAGCCAGAGTGCTCTTCAGAAGCGAGGATGGTAAGACTTCTTCTCATGTACTTTGGACATGTCATCAGGAGGGACCAGTCCCTGGAGAAAGACATCATGCTTGGTAAAGGAGAGGGTCAGTGAAAGAGAGGAAGACCCTCAAAGAGATGGACTGACAGAGTGGCTGCAACGATGGGCTCAAGCGTAACCACAATTGTGAGGATGATGCAGGACCAGGCAGTGTTTCATTCTGTTGTACATAGGGTTGCTATGAGTCGGAACTGACTCGCCAGCACCTAGCAACAACACCTAGAGAACTGAATGATGAATATTCACTATATGCCCATGACGCAGTTTTACCATCACAAGCTGGGGTAGCCTTGTGAGGGAAACCGGCTCCACAATCTAACGACTTGTTTGTTGAAAGACTAAAGACCAGTTATTCTAAATTGTCTTTTTTTTCCATAACTGTCCTCTAAGCCCAGCTCAGTGAAGCCCCAAGATCCTGAAGAAGCACTGGCCCTGAGGACACTCATGAAATACAGGGTTCCACCATCAGGCAGGTTTGGGAAACACTGCACACTGTAATTACTTCGCAGGGAGAGTCCTAATGTTCATTTAACAGCACAGCTATGGCACTGGGAAGGTCTGCCATAAAGAAACATGCTTAACCCAGAATTTTCCAGAGCTGCTTGGGCATCTAACCCATTTTTGCACAGTATTTTTTAACATCCTTAGACACACACACCCTTTGGAAATACAGAGTTGGATGATCACCAAGGTCACTTTCAACTCAATCCTATACCTACAGCCAGTGGGACTTCAAAGGGGCTGCCTTGAACAGGCTCCCCAATTCTGGAAGGTGAGACAGGGATTTCAATCTGCTTAAAAGGGGTTACATAATGTTTCCAAGGTTCTTCCACGTTGTGGCATGTATCAGGACTTCTTTCCTCTTTATGGCAGAGTAATATTCCATTGCATGTATAGACCACACTTTGTTTATCCATTCATCTATTGATGGACATTTCGGTTGTTTCCACCTTTTGACCACTGTGAAAAGGGCTGGGATGAACACTGTTGCACAGGTTTCTCTTCATATCAATGCTTTCAAGTCTCTGCATGCTACAGCATGGATGAACCTTGAAACCGCCCTGAGTAAGGTAAGTCAATCACTGTAGAGCAAATACTGTATGATCTCGGTAACATGAAATACCTAGAATAGGCAAATATATAAAGGTTAGAGTTTAGTAGTGGCTACTAGGGGTGAGAGGGAAGGGGAAAGGGGGAAGCACTGTTTAGAATGTTTAAGGTGATGGAAAATTTGGCAGTGGAAGCTGGTGATGGTTGCACAACATGATTGATGTAATTGGTCTCTCTGAATTGGAAAAAGGTGAAAAACGCTGAATTGGCAAACATGGTACCTCTTACTTTTACAACAATTTTTTAAAAGAAAATAAGGATTTTTTTTTTTTTAAAGTGGCTTCAATTGCAAGTGATCACATTTCCTGAGAAGAACCAGAGTTAGGAAATCCCCACCCTTTTTTGTAGGAAGGTGGAGAATACTGGATCAGGAGTCTTTAGGTTCCCTGCAGTGGGCGAGTGTGGGGTTTAAGAGAACTGTAGGACAGTTTGGACACCGAACAAACATAAATGAAGTTGAAAGTTTTAATAGCAAGAGGTTCACGAGATTCACGACCTGTTCGAGACCACACCAGGACGCTGATGAGGCAGACCTGCAGGCAGAGCAGATGGGTCATTTCACTTGTCTATTTGACGGAACAATACCATGCTCCAGCTAGAGAAGGTAAGGACAGGGAAAGGGGGCCCACAGGTGTGGGAGGTGTTCTCAAAGACATGAAACCACAGAAGCCCATTAGCAGAGAATTGACAGTGGCCAGAATTGAGACATGAAAACTTTATTCAGGTCTTCCTCACTGGAGAAAGAAAATAGATTTACCATTTGTTCATGTAGTCAATCACAGAATCTACTGAGAGTCTGCAGTGTGCCAGGTAATTCCTAGACCTGAAGATTCAGCAGTGAGCAACCAAACTCCCTGCCCTCAAGGAGCTCACATTCTAGAGGAAGGAGAAAGATAGTATTGCAAGGAAACAAATAAGAGGACTTGGATAATGATGAATGTGGCGAGAAACAAAACATGGCAACGGAACAGAGCTGCTGGAATGGGCAACTTTAGTTACAAGGGGTTAGAAAAGACCCCCTAGGGAAGCTGACAGAGTATTGAGGAAGAGACGTCTCAGGAAGCTGTGAGACAGTATGTAGGAGAAAGGACAGTATGTGCAAAGGGCCAGAGGCAGGACACAGCTAAGTGAGTTAAGAAGGCCAGCATACCAGGTGAGGAGTGTGGGGAGGAGGCCCAAGACGATGCTGGAGAAGCAGACAGAGGCCAGATTACGGAGGATCTTTTAAGAAAGAAATGTACTGTCCAGAGCTAGGACATTTAACGGAAAAGGATGCTACTAAAATTGGCCTAGGCAACAGGTATAAACAGGCACACCAGAACAAATGCACACCCTGACTTGGAAGTGATTTTTTAAGAGTGATGTGGAGGGCACTGGAGAGTCTTCTGCAGAGGCTTACGTGAGAGTGAAGGATGGGGCACAGTTTGAGAAATCTGCACAAACTTCTGGTGGAAAAGGCATTGTTAAACCAGCAGGATATACCCCAGAGAGCCTGAGGCAGAAACTGTAACTCAGCTTTCATATAAAAAGGCTTTAAAACACATGACAAACAGCTTTGTTAATAACGGACTTTTACTGAGAAGGCTGCAGTTTGCTGAATGGTATTCTACAAAAAAGAAAAAAAGCATTATCAAAATTGACTGAAGAAGAAGAGAAACTGATCAGATGAATAACCACAAAAGAGCCTGAAAACTTCATCACAAGGGTGCACAGGGCATTCCGGAAGGAAAGATGGTTTTCACAACAAAAGGTGCTAGAACTTTGACCCACACCTCATACCCTATAAAAAATGAAATCAAAATGAGTCACTGACATAAACATAAAACCTAAAACGATAAAGTTTCTAGGGAAAAAAATAGGAGATTATCTTCTCAAACCTCTGTTACGAAGAGATTTCTTAGATATAACACCAAAAGTATGATCCATAAAAGAAAAATTGATGAATTGAACATCCCAAAAATTAAGAACTTCTGCTCTTTGAAAAACACTCTTAAGAGAGTTAAAAGACAAGCCACACACTGGGAAAAATGTTTACAAAGGCTGTCTCTTGAAGGACTTGTATCTAGACCATATAAAGACCTCTCAAAACTTGACACTAAGAAAAATAACAACCTAATTTTTTTTAAATTGGCAAAATATTTGAACAGATATTTCACTGAAGAAAATACATGGTTGGCAAACAAGCACATGAAAAGATATGCAACATCATTTCTTACTTGGGAAATGCAAATTAAACCCCAAGGCAATAATACCCTTACATACCTATTAGAATGCCTAAGATTAAAAAGACTAACCATCCCAAGTGTTGGTGAGGGTGTGGAGCAACCAGAACTCTCAAACACTGTTGCTGGGAAAGTAACATGGTACAACCACTTTGGAAAACAGTGGGGCAGTTTCTCATGAAGTTAAACATATACCTAGCATATGATCCAGTCATTCCACTTTTCTTGCTTACCCAAGAGAAAAGAAAGCATATGTCCATAAAAAGACTTACACACAAATTTTCACAGCAGCTTTATTTGTAATAGTCCCAAACTAGAAACAACCCAAACGTCCATCAACAGGTAAATGGATAAACAAACTGCAGTATATCCATGCAATGGAATATTGTTGTTGATAGTTGGCCATTGAGTCGATTCTGACTCATGGCAACCCTGCGTGTAACAGAATGGAATTGCTCCATAGGGTTTTCTTGGCTAAAATCATAACAAAAGCAGATCTCCAGGCCTTTTCTTCTGCAGTACCGCTGGGTGAGTTCGAACCTCCAACCTTTAGGTTCAAAAGTCGAGTGCAAACCATTTGTACCGTCTAGAGACCCCTAATGGAATATTACCCACAGGAAAAAGGAATCATCTGCTGACACAGGGGTGAACCTCAAAATGATGCGGAGCAGGTTTCAGCAGTGCTTCCACACTAAAACAGACTAGGAGGGAAGTCTGGCAATCGACTTCCAAAAATCAGCCAGTGAAAACTTTACGGACCACAACGGTTCGATCCACAACCAGTCATGGGGATGACACAAAACCAGGCAACGTTTAGCTCAGTTGTGCGTGGGGCTGCTGTGAGCTGGGGGCTGACTCAGTAGCAGCTAACAGCCACCACCACCTCTAAAAGACACATTGATCAAATTATTTCCTCAAAGGCATGAACAAATTCTGTGGGGGACAAAAAACAGTTATGCTGAGTGAAAAAAGCTAGATTGAAAAGAGAATATACTGTATGATTCCATTCACATAGAACTCCAGAAAATGCAAAGTAATCTACAGTTACAGAGAGCATATTAGTAGTTGCCAGGGGAGACAGTGAAAGAAGGGGTTACTAAGGGGCATAGGGAAAATTTGGGGCATGATGGATATGTGCATTATCTTGATTGTGGCAATGGTTCCATGAGTGTAGACATAAGGACCTTACATATAAAAGAAAAAAAACTTATAAATTTGCACACTTCAAACGTGCAGTTTACTATATATGTTATTCTTCAACAAAGCTGTTTAAAATACATGATTACAAAGAAAACCAACTATATTGAAATACATTTTAAATAATTTTTTAAAATAAATTTATGATACAGTTTTTTTTTTTTAAGTCTCCAGAGATTTACCACTAAAGAGCCTTTCCAACTGAGTAATACAAGGACCTCAGGTTCTCAATCTAACTACCCATCACACTACTCCTCCTTTGTATCTTTGTTCCATTCCCCCATAAATCAGCCAAAATTATTACTGTTTTCAACATTCAATGGTAGTTTAGATTTACCCACATGTTAACCAATTTCTCTGTTCATCACTTCTTGTAACCCATCCCTTTCTTGTGAGATTGGTCCCTTATTTCTGGAGAATTCTTTAGAAGTTCCTCTAGGGAGGGGCGGGTGGTAATAAATGTTCTCATTTTTTATCAGAAAATGTCTTCATGTTGACTTCTTGAAAGAGAGTTTCTCTATATAGATAATTAAAAGTTTGATTCTTCTGTTTCTCAACAAGATACTATTCCAGACTTCTAGCTAAAGCTGTCACTGCTAAGAAGCCTCTCTCGGTCCAATTTCTCTTCTTTTGTGGGAAACCCATCATCTTGCTCAGGCAGTTTCAATACAATGGGATTGAGCGTAGACTGCTTTTTAATTCATTCTCATTGGGTTTGATTGGGCTTCTGACTCACAATCTGTGTCATCAATCCTGGAACATTCTCAACCAAAACTCCTGTTAACATTTCCTCCCTTCACGTATTTACTATTTCTGGTATACCAACTAAACATATATTACAACTTCCCATTCTTCCCTGTTTCCTAATCCCTCTTGTGTATTTTCCATTTCTTTTTCTCCATGTGATATATTATGCATAATTACTTCAGGCATAACTTCTCATTTACTGACTTTCTCGTTAGTTGCATCTAATCTTCTATTTAACCTGTCTTTTGAATTTCCAATTTCAATTTTTTTTTTATTTCTTAAAGTTCTATTTGTGGATTTTTAATGTTATGGTCATTTCTAATAGCCTCTTGTTCCTTGGTCATTTTTCTGGCGCCTCTTTTGTATATTTAAATATGTTGCTATTGTTAGGTGCTGTCAAGTCTAATCTGACTCACAGCGACCCCGTGTACAACAGGATGAAACACTGCCCTGTCCTGCGCCATCCTCACAATCATTGCTGTGTTTGAGTCCGTTGCTGCAGCCACTGTGTTAATCCATTTTGTTGAGGGCCTTCCTCTTTTTTGCTGACCCTCTACTTAACTAAACATGATGACCCTCTCCAGGGACAGGTCCCTCCTGATAACATGTCCAAAGTGAGATGAAATCTCGCCATCCTTGCTTCTAAGAAGCATTCTGGCTGTACTTTTTCCAAGACAGATTTGTTCATTCTTCAGGAAGTTCATGGTGTATTCAATATTCTCTGCCAACACCATAACTCAAGTGCATTGATTCTTCTTCGGTCTTCCTTATTCACCGTCCAGCTTTCGAAGCAGATGAGGCGATTAAAAATACCATGGGCTAAGGGAGAGTGTTGACATGTCATGGAGTTGTTAACCAATGTCATAAAACAATATGTGTACTGACTGTTTAATGAGAAACTATTTGTTCCGTAAACCTTCATCTAAAGTACAATAAAAAAAATACCATGGCTTGCATCAGGCACATCTTAGTCCTCAAAGTGACATCTTTGCTTTTTAACACTTTAAAGAACAAATGTATTAAACGTAATTTGCTGTATCTGGAAATACCTGCAGTCTTTGTAGGTCTGATACTGTTGCTTATTATTTCTTCTGACATATTCATTGTGGCTTATTTCCAGTGTGTTACGTGAGTTTAGACTGTGGTCTCATGGTCCTTTTAACATTATCTTGGGGAATCTAAGCCTGCTGTATTTTCTCCGGAGAAGATTTGCATCGGTTTCCAGGGCCTAGGAGTATTCTCAACTCAGGATGGCCTTAAACTAAATTCTCAGGTTGGAGATTCCTAGGACGTACAGGTAATGGTAAATCTAGCCCCATACTCGTTTTGGGTTTTCTGGCCCTCCTGGTCACCCCATCTTTGGTGCACATTTCATCCTGGTTCTCCTTTTCACGGATGTCACCCTCCTGGGGCCCAGCTTTACCCACAATTCTCAATCCGACTCCCCACCTCGGACATGCTGTGGGTTTTATATCCCATCCGCCCAGCGCATGACCTGGTAAAACTGGAAACTCAAAGTCTGTCAGGATTGGCAGATGACCCCAAGGCCCCATCAGCTTCAGCCTACAGTTACTTCCCTGGAGTAATGTTTTCTTACCACTTTACCTCACTTAATATATAAAAAATATGCTTCTTACATTTTACACAGCGTTTTTAGGTGTTCTTTACTGGAAGGGCTACTTGAGGTATCTTATCCGCTTTTCATTCAAATGGACTTTATTTCCAAAGGAGGGAACTCTCTTCTGAAGAGAATGTTTAAGTCTGAGTATCACGTGGTGTGAGTATTGGCTCTCATCTGGCCGTCAACTAGAGCAGGGTCAGCAAGCTGGTTCTCTGTTCACATAAATATTGTTTTACTGAAGCACAGTCCTGCTCATTCACTTTTGTATTGTCTCTGGCTGCTTCTGAGCTACAACAGCAGAGCTGAGTGGCTGGACAGAAACTGCACGACCTGCAAAGGCCCTTTTCAGAAGAAGTCTGTCAATCCCTGAATAACAAGGTACCTGAAAAGAAAACCCTTCCTTGTCGTGTATCTATTTTCCCAATCAAAATGGGCATGTTAACCCTGTCTGTGTTCTCCCTCTTAGCCGTGAAGGATGATCGTGAAGAAGATACTGGTAAATAGGTTTGAAAATCCAACCTGGAACTATTTGTAAAACACGGGTCCTTTATTGATTCATCTAAAGCAAAACTTGTGGTTTTCAGAAAGCACAAACATTGTTTTAAAACAATTTTCACATAAGAGATCAGTGACATATTCAGAACGAGCTCTGACTTAAAACTTTGCCTGAAGAATAATCCAAAAACTGCTTCTGCCTAGTAGCTAGCTTCCTGATTTTGCCACATGCAACCTTCTAATCCTTGGCAGTGCCTGGTGCTATCCCGCCCTCCGCACATCCAGGCCACGGAACACGCTGTGCTCAAGAGCCACCCCCGTGCAGCTGTGGAGTGTGATGCTCTCAGAAGGTCATCACAATGCACGGATGTGAAGTCATCCTCACCCCTGGGTGAGACACCACCAGGCAGCGAGGCCCAGGATGCTGTGGCGCCCTCCAGTCCTATCTATACCCGTGATCAAGTCTCAGTGGGCTCTTCTGGCCTCCAGAGCTTTGTCAAAGGGAAGTGCATAATCAGCTGTAGTGGGAGGGCTGACCTTCATGAAAGGCTAGATGGTGTGATAATATATACTATTTGTGGTGACTCGAGTGGTGTGGGAGTCGTAGGAAAAGGAAATCCTGTGTGTTCTTGAGATGCGTCTACCTAGCGGTTATCTTCAAAAGGTTAAGTTCTGTCTGTTTTCAGCTAGATTTAATGTTTGAAAACACAACAAACAAAAACTCATTTGCACAGATTTTATAGAAGTCTGCTTTCTTATTAAACCAAAACCAAACCCGTTGCCGTCGATTCTGACTCATAGCAACCCTACAGGACAAAGTAGAACTGCCCCGTAGGTTTTCCAAGGAGCAGCTGGTGGCTTCAAACTGCTGACCTTTGGTTAGCAGCCTGAGCTCTTAACCACTGCGCCACCAGGGCTCCTGATTTCTTATCAGATCAACATAAATATGGACCAAAAAAAGAAAAAACACCAAACCCGTTGCCGTCAATTCTGACTCATAGTGACCTTATAGAACAGAGCAGAAATGCCCCACAGGGTTTCCAAGAAGCTGCTAGTGGATTCAAACTGCTGACCTTTTGGTAAGCAGCCAAGCTCTTAATCACTGCACCACCAGGGCTCCTGATTTCTTATTAGACCAACACAAATATGCACAGAAGTCATAAATCTTTCTAGAACCACCTAGACGGCAAACATCTAGAATGGACCCAGCAGGAGGATATGAGTCCTCGGCTTGCTTGGCCCTAGAGATCCCAGAGCTGGGAGGAGTTGAGGTCAGGCTGCACCATGATGCAATCACCCACTGCTGCAGAGCAGAAGGCAGGCCTGGAAGAGTGCCTACACGGTTTACCCTTTGTGTGCTGGGCCACCACAACGCCTTAGAGAGGGCAGCAACAGGGAGACAGCCAGGCCACCACTGCCCATCCGAGGGCAGGAAGGTCCCTGTGCAGCAAGCAACAAAACTCACCTACTCATTCTTTCACTTAACAACAACAACACAACAGTTGCCGTTGAGTTGTCTCTGACTCACGGCGACTCTGTGTGCAGAGTAGAACTGCTCCACAGGGTTTTCATGGCTGTGACCTTCCAGAAGCAGATCACCAGTCCTCCTGTCTTCCAAGGCACCTCTGGGTGGGTTTGAACCACCAACCTTTCAGTTAGTAGCTGAGCGCTTAATCATCTGCGCCACCCAAAGACTCTTTTGTTCACTTAACTGTCATCTATGGAGCACCTACTGAGGTTCTGCCCTCCACGATGGTCTGACGTGGAAACTGTGAGGCGGACAGACAGGCACAGCCCAGCGTGGTCAGTGCTGCCAGAGGTGAGTGTGAGGGCACGGGAATGTGGGGAGACACCAGTGGACAGAAGCAAATTATTCTAGCCTTTTAGCCCAGTTTTCAATCGCCTCATGCGCATACGAGAGTTGGACAACGAATAAGGAAGACCGAAGAAGAATCGATGCCTCTGAATTATGGTGTTGGCAAAGAATACTGAATATACCATGGGCTGCCAGAAGAACAAACAAATCCGTCTTGGAAGAAGGACAGCCAGAATGCTTCTTAGAAGCAAGGATGGCGAGACTTTGTCTCAGGTACTTTGGACGTGTTATCAGGAGGGCTCAGTCCCCGGAGAAGGACATCATGCTTGGTAAAGCAGAGGGTCAGTGAAAAAGAGGAAGACCCTCCATGAGACGGACTGACACAGTGGCTGCAACAATGGGCTCAAACATGGCAACAATCGTGAGGATGGCGAAGGACCGGGCAGTGTTTCGTTCTGTTGTTCACGGCGTCACTGTGAGTCGGAAGCGACTTGACGGCCCCTGACAACAACAAGTATCACTAACTAACATGATTCCTATTTTACTTAGTTATCTTGTTTGCTATCTGTTTCCTCCACGAGAATATCAGCTCCACGGGGCAGGGACGTTCGTCTGTGTTGCTCACCACTGCATCCCCAGTGCCCAGAACACGGTTTGGTGCATACGGTTATTGTTGCTGCTGTGAGGTGCCGTTGATGCAGCTCCGACTCGGAGCGACCCCACGTGACAGAGTACAACCGCCCCATAGGGTTCCCTAAGCTGTAATCGTCATGGAAACAGACTGGCAGGTCTTTTCTCCCGCAGGGTGGCTGGTGGGTTCGAACCAATGACCCTTCAGTTAGCAGCCAAGTGATTAACCACAGTGCCACCAGGGCTCCTTCGGGACATTTTAGGCACCCAATAAAATTGCTGAACGAATGGATGAATGAATTGAAAAATATTTTTAGAGCCTCGTCATTCGGGCTTGTTTGTGCCACTGTATACATTCATCACCAGGGTGTCCCACACGGGTAAGGAGACCAGTCGCCAAGCCACCATGGGGGAGGCCCTTCAGGCTCACCCTCGACAGCTGGATGTGGAGGCCCCCAACGTGCCTGCTGGGAAGTGCCCAGCAGCCCATGAGCAACAGTGCAGGGGTTCCTGGGCAAACTGCAGCCAGAAGCTTCACACAGAGCAACCTCCCCTGGATCCTGACAGAGGCAGGCTCCCAGCCCCCTCTGAACACCGCTGCCCAGCCTGCTCCCTCCCCTTAGAGGGTCCTCTGTGTAGGCTGGAGACACCTAGCCCCTTCTGACCCAACCTGCGGCCCCAGTGCCCCCGGCATCACACCCTCCCCCCCACAGAGGAGCCCATCCCCACCCAGGCAGCACTGAACCCTGTTGTCCCGCACACGCACACGGGCTGACCTGCCCCATCCCCTGCCGGGGTCTCTCTAGAGTGGCTCATCTTCTCAAGAAACAAGGTGTCGCTCAGGGGCTCCCTGGGTCTCGGTTCCCAGAAGGGTCCTCACAAGCTGATTCTTTAGTCCTGGAAAGAAATGCTGTGGACCATCACAGAGGACTCCCCCAGCCCTTAGGGGTTTGTGAAGAATGTTTTCAAAGCACCCTGACATCTGTGGAAGAGGCCAGAACTCGGTGACGATTCCAGTCCCCTCAAAGGCAGACGCACCCCTGGTGTCCCTGCTTCTACCCAAGGACAAGCACTGAGTCTGTGCAAAACACAGCTGATGGGACGCAGCCGGCTCTGTGGCCGCAGGGCCTCGCTCTAAAGCCGGTTCTGTGACCTGGAGCAACCAACTCCCCTGCTCTGGGCCCTAACCGCCTCATCTTTTGTACGAGATAAGAACGTTGTTTACAGGCCCCATTTAAGTCTCATCCAGGTGGAGACGGAGAGCCACGTATTACAGACGAGGAAGCCAAGGCTCCGGGAGCTCAGGCAACTTCCCAGAAGCACACATCCCCAGCATCAGGGCGGAACCCTGCCTGGCCCCAAGCCCAGACCGGTACGGCCACCCACAGCAGCCGCAATTCCACTGGAGCTGCAGGGGTTTCCCCAGGGAGGAAAGTGCGAGGGCTGCGGTGGGGGTGGGAGGGGGAAGAGGGTCCCAGAGCAGAAGAGCTAGAAATCACACCTGTCTCATGGACCATGCACACTGGGAACACACACACACCAGGTACACAGCGCGCACACGCCAGCTACGCACACACAGCACACATGCCAAGAACACACAGGCACACACACAGTGCACACACGCCAGGTACACACACAGAGCATGCATGCCAAGAACACACACCAGGTACACACAACCCCATGCACACCAATTACACACACACACCAAGAACACACACACACCAGGTACACACCCCCCCACGCACACCAATTACACACACAGAGCACGTGT